>NC_089266.1:1645376-1950753 GCF_963930625.1 Muntiacus reevesi
CCGGGGGCCGGCTGCGTGCGTGCCTCTCGGGGCCTGGGTGCAGCACTTCCTAGCCCGCGTGTGCCTTCTCCTCATACTTCACTCCCTGGCCCTCACCTCCCTGTTTTAAAATTAAAAAAACCTACCTAGTGAGAATGAAGTCTTTGTGAATCAGTTGCCTGGTGAATTTGCTAAGACGAAGGCCAGCTTGACGTTTGCTGTTTGTGAATAGTTTTCCCAAGCTTCTGTGTCTTCTCCGTAGTGAACCATGGCATCCGGCACCACCGCCAGCGAGGAGGAGCGCAGCCTCCGGGAATGCGAGCTCTATGTCCAGAAGCACAACATCCAAGCGCTGCTCAAGGACTCCATCGTGCAGCTGTGCACCGCCCGGCCCGAGAGGCCCATGGCCTTCCTCAGGGAGTACTTCGAGAAGCTGGAGAAGGTAAAAATAAATGGGAGAGCTGACCCTTATGGTTGTTAAATGCAAGGCTGGATAATGTCACTGATCTCTTATCTTTGGGAAGAAAAGGAGTGCTGACCAAATAATTTATAATCATCATCATCATTTAAAATAGAATTTCAGAAAAGAATACAGTTAATGCATTTGTAGTAATTTGTAACTTTGTAATCAGAATTTATCGGAACTACTCTGAATGCTCAATTTACTTGACTAACAGGTTTTCCAACCATAGTTCCTTGTAACTGTTTTAATTGATACATAAAATGGACCAAATGAAATAACTGAGTTGGTTCAGTTGATTGGAAGTAGTACAACACTGGTCAGCAGAAACTATTGCAAGTTTGTAAACCGATTATATTCCAGTAAAAATTAAAAAATAAAAATGGTACATCAGTGGTGTGAGTTGAGAACTTTTGCAGTACTTGAAAGCATTTAATGTTGTTTTCTTCAGCAAAACAAGTAAACTTGTAGGCTTTATCCTGCGTTTGAAATCACTGTTCTGGAGCATACAAGTCTGGCTTGTGACTTGTGTATCAGAAGCTCTGAGTTGTCCAAGTGTGTTTGACTGTAGGATGTGTCCCAACGTAAGTTGACTCTGGAGCAGAGAGAGTAAGATTGATGGCTGTCAGAATTTTACTTTATTTACAATTCTGGTCAGGACTTGTTTCCTCTTGAAAAAAAGAGATTCAGTTTTTACTCATTGTTGTTCATCCTTATTGTGTGTGTGTCAGTCGGACCTAAGCATGGGGTATGTGCTTTTCTAAGCAAAGTGGTCATTTTTCATCAAGGTCAGTGCTTTAGTTCAATCCCTTCGAAGAAATGATGAATGAGAAAGTTTGGATTGTTAAGAGTTTTGAGTAGTTTGTTTGATTTGCTCCTGAAATTTGAGCAGGATAAAGTTACAGATTTTCTTAACTCATATTGAAGTTTTGATGTGGTTCATAATGACTGTGAATCACTTGGGAGGCGTTTTCTTAGGTGTATGATTGTTAATTATCTAGTTGTATTGCAGAAAGGTTTATACTGTATTCCACTGGTTTGGACAACTTCTCAAACAGCATAATTTATTAGTAAAAGAATCTGTTTTACTAATGTTCAGAAAATGTTTGGGTGGCTCAGTGATTGGACTCTTCTTCGCGTTTTCTTGGAAAGCTGTTGAAATTGGTTTTTAGTACCATGGTTAGAATTTAAAACAGGAAAGCCTAACCAGCCCCAGTGACTGTAGCCTTGGTGTTCTGGATTGTGGTGGAAGGTCTGGTTTTCCTCTCACTGAAGCAGTTGCTGGTAGTGGAGCGTTGTCGCGCCAGGCTGCTGTGCGCCTTCCCTCCCCGTTTGGAAGTGAGGTGCGTTCCTGGAGGTCTGGTTCTGAAGTCGGTCACTGTAAGGTGATCCCTCTGCTCCCTGGACATCAATAGAGCCACCCGCTGAGCGGCCGAGGTGGGTGAGACGTGAAGTGTGTGTCTTTTTATAGGGAGAGTGGAGTGGGGTGCTCATTTCAGGGCTTGTTTTTTCATGGCCCTGTTGGAGCACTGACTGCAGGGAAAACAGGAGAGGATCATGCAAGTAGTTTCTTTGCACCTGGGATTTTTAGATGTGATGTGTGTTGGCCTCTCTACCTTTTAATAGAGTCACAGCTTACCGCTTTTTCTGTAATTCATGAATTTTTGTTCATTTGCATTCATTCCTTTAGCCAAGGTTGAATACAGATATCCAGACATTGGAGAAACTAGAGTTTCAGCTGTTCAACAGGTCATTTTTCTGTACATTAGGTGTTGAGTTATGTGTCTGAAAATACAGTCACACTCTTGTCACCTCTTTGCCGTGCTAACCAGGGCTCATGTTTCTGGTTCCCTCAACTGCTCAGTAAGAAATGCCCCAGAAACCTATCTCAGTTGGTCCTTTGACAGCGTCTGCGTTTTGCTTCAGACGGCTGTTTGTAATCCGAGTCCTCTTCTGTGTGTGTTCATTTGAACCCTGCCAACTATTAGATGAGAGGATTTGTGATGGCGCTGACCGTGGAGTGCCTCCCGAGTGCCAGGTGCGGTGCGAGCCCTTGACCTTTTATGAATACTCATTACTTCAAGCGTGTGCGGTTGGTGATTGTCACCGTTTTACAGAGGAAGCAGTAAAGCTAAGAGGGGCCAGGGGACTTGGCCGTGGTCACACAGGGACCAGCTTTTGTTGCAGCGCTTCATGACCCCTGGGTCTCGGTGGTTACTCCACATGTCCTGATACTTGGCCACGTGCAGCCATCTGTGCTCAGCCCATCTTTCTTGGCTGCACATGTCTTGTTCTGGGGTCCAGTTGAAGGAGCAACCATAGATAAGGCGCACTGTTCTCAAGGCAGAGCGGGTCAGACGCTCCAGGGGCCAGACTGCACTCTTACAAGAACAAGCCACGTACCAAACCCCGAGCCAGTGGGCTGGGACGTCGACTTCACCCTCTGGGAAGAATGGGTGTCAGGGCAGGGAGGATGGTGCAAACACGTTGGGTTAGCCACGGGCACGGAATCAGAACTTAATGTGCTGGGATGCATTGACAGTAAGTGGACTGGGAGGGGTTCTTTTGAGGAGTGAGGGGACTGAACCATGACAGCTGCAAGGAAATGCATAAAAACGTGTCACAATGCACAGTAGAGATGGGTGCCCTCAGCAGTGGCTCTGTCATCAGGACCAGGCTACATCCAAGTGCTGTTGACGATGGAACCCAGAGAGCACTGTTACAACCGCAGTGCTCTCGGCACTTCAGAATTGTCTAAGACAACAAAAATGCACTTAGAAGTTACTTCCAAATGAAGGGTTGCTTGTGAGACTTTTCATGAATTTTTTTTGAAATATCAATGACAAATCTTGGGTAGAATCTGTTTTCATTTGTGCTCTTGAACTTTAAACTTTGGGGAGACTTGAGTTTTAAAGTTCTCTGTTAATATGGAATGAGAAAAACCTTACCTGTTACTGTAATTACCAGAATGACAGTGAAGTGGATTTTCTTTGAAAATTTTTTAAAAAACAATTTGGTTACATATTTGCCCGTGGTTCAGCATGACAATCAAAAGTCTTTTTCCTACTTCTTTGTCTCCCTGGAATGCTGCCTGAGTTGCATCATATACGGGCATTTATACGATTGTGTCCAGTGTGCATGGTATCCCATTGTATGGATGTACATTAATGCGTGGTACTTAATCACCACATTGATGACCGTTTTGGTGGTTTCCGGTATTTTGCTGTTAAAAGCTTTGGTATAATGAATAACTCTGTGTATCTTGTAATTCCACATACATGCATGTTTTAAAATAAATTCCTAACATAGGCACACTGGATTATTTGATCAACAGGTAAGTGCATTTGTAACTAAATATGCAAATACATTCACGTTAGTTTTGTTATAGGCCTTTGTTACTGTGTTTTTAATTGAAAAATCTAAAGAGATGAGAAAAATAAAGCTGGTTCCTCCCTCCAAAAAATAAAAAGATCAGGCACAAGTCTGCTGATAGAAATAAGCACTGTTCTTGCCTCAGTGGTGGTTGTTCTAGATGGTTCTTGCTGCACTTGTGTGTTCTTTGATTTGTCTTGATGCCAGACGCAGAACTGAGTATCAGGCGGGAGAAAAAGCCGCCCCTCCTTAAATTCTTTTTTATCAGAATTTTTCAGAAATAATTAGTAAATGCTGTCATTTAGAATTTGAAGGCTGTTTTAGGAAAAGAATGGAGAATGAGTCATGAAGAGAAGGTGATAGCTCACCATTCTTGGCTTTTTTCATTCGGGTTTTACGTCAGTCATAACTCATTCTCTACTGCAGACCTGAGAGGGATTTCTTTTTAAGTCCCTAGATCTGAAAAATAAGATTGTTAAATAGTTGATCTTGGTTTCATATGGATTGGCTTAATAAGTTGTTAAAAAACAGGTAAACCAAATGTCAGCCCTGCCTGTAAAGAATGCTTCCAGCTCTGTTAGGATAAGTATTGTTATGTCTGATCTTAGTTGAAGTCCAGGTTCCCATCACATTTCATTATTTTGTTGAATATGAATCCTGCAGGCTCAGCACTCTCTCGTATTGTTTTTTGTATTCCCCCTGCCTAATGTAGATGTGGCATGGCAGGTCCGCAGAGTGTGTATTGAGTTAATGGAGTAACCTGGTAGTCTAGACTTTCTTATGTCACTTTGCTGTGCCTGGGTGATATTCCTAGATGGCATGCATGGGCAAGGCAGGGATCTCACACTCATTTCCCAGAGTTTTGTTTTGCAGTTTATTACTGTTGAGTGCATTATAGATCATTGCCAGTTTATTACTACAATGAGTGTATAACTTTTTATTTGCACGTTATGTGCCCTTGTACCAGTGGCTTTTTGTTTGTTAGTTGGTATAGGTCTATCACCATCTGAGGAGCAGTATAACCCTTTCAGGGCATCTCTCTTCAAACTCGACTCTCCGTTTTCTCCCGTTCGTGGTCGGCCTTTGCCCCTTAACTTTCGCGTCGGTAAGGAGAGGTCTGCAGTGACCGAGAAGGACTGTCATTAGAGTATGAGAGCGCCAGTGAAGAGCGCTTGATGGGGGTCTCGTTTTATAAACTTGTAATTTTTCAGGAGGAGGCAAAGCAGATCCAGAACCTGCAGAAAGCAGGCAGCCGTGCCGACTCTCGGGAGGATGAAATCTCCCCCCCGCCCCCCAACCCCGTGGTGAAGGGCCGGCGGCGACGTGGGGCCATCAGCGCCGAGGTCTACACGGAGGAGGATGCTGCGTCCTATGTTCGGAAGGTACCTGCACGCGGGAATGTCTCCGCTGATGAACACGCGCTGTTCCCAGTAGTAAACGAGACAGGGTGGGTCGTACTCCATCCTGCGCACTGGGGAGCAGGTTTCTGCAATAATAGGCCATCAGAGGAGGTATCTATAGTGATTATAAAACAGTGAGTACTTGAGTTTGGGGGATTTTCTTTTCCGTGGTGTTGTTTTGCAGTGAAAGACCAGGCAGTACTCCTTTTTGTCTTGAATCGTGGTGTCAGTTTTTTGACGTCTTCTCACTCACGTGGTGGCTTTAACATTTTGCTCTGTAAGCGTCATTCATCTCCATTGGCTCTTTCTCAGAGCCAGTCTGCCATTTCCAGTTAAGAGATTAGCCTGAAGGGGGAAGATAATTGAGCTGGCAAGAGGGTGTGAGACTAACAGTAAATGATCATACTTTAGAAGATGACCAGTTACCGTAAAATGCTTAGGTGTGCCTCAGTAATGACCTTGGGTAAGGTGGTTGTTGACTAGGAACCAAATACCAGCCTTTCAGTACAGGCCTAGTTGTAGACAAAGGGGATTAATTAGTATTTGTTCTCTCAAAGTCAGTATTTGTGGGTCAAAGATAGTGTGAGAGTGTTGTGTTGAAAATACTTAACTCAAAGCAGCCTTGTTCAAATACCTAAGGTAGCTTGACATCTAATTGAAGTGTCGGTGGCAGTCATGAAGTCGTTTTGGTTTTTGGAATGTATGGAGTGGTCATTGGCTTTCTGCTCTTTCTAGGTTATACCCAAAGATTATAAGACAATGGCTGCTTTAGCTAAAGCCATTGAAAAGAACGTGCTGTTCTCACATCTGGACGATAACGAGAGAAGGTAGGTGATGCTATTTTTCTGGTACAGTTGGGATCCCAAACTAGCTGCCTCGTTGTTGCAGGTTTTAAAGGGTCTTCATAATTGTTCACCTGGTGCCACTCCAGGCTGAAAATCTGGAAGCTCTAAGGTTAACTAACAGACTAAGGTCTGTTAGTTCTAAGGTTAATGTTTTGTAACACGAAGCCTTCTCTCTCTGCAGTGACATTTTTGACGCCATGTTCCCTGTTTCCTTTATTGCTGGAGAGACTGTTATTCAGCAGGGTAAGGGTGGCTGCTTTTATGCAAGTGCTGTTATTAAAGCTGTCAAGTTTTTTTCCTCTTTAAGCCTACCATCTTCCTTTTGGTATACTGTTGGATTTTCTTATTTCTTTAATTAAAATCTTCTGAACTAAAAGTAAAAGGCACGCTTTGAGTAAGGGACTGATATTTCCCTAATGTCAGTATAGTTTTGTTTATAGTAACTGTTAAAGAAAATTCGTGCATTTCTACTTTATAAGGAATTCCAGAGCCACATATATTTTATATATCCTTTTTATGGATTATTAACCAGTCAGAGGAAAATAAAGTAAGAATAAGCCTCACACTCAGATTCTTCATCATCTAGCCCATCTCTGTACAAGGCTCTGTACCTTCTGCTGACTCTATTTTGCCCACACACCCTGACATGGAGCTCATGTTTTGGGTGTTCCCTCATTTTTCCTATCTATTTACTCTCAGTATTTCCATGGGTTTTCATAATCCGTATATTTTCTTCTTTAGTGACAAGGTGATATGTTGTTACTATTGTATCTTGTTTTGTTGTTTTGGATGACATGGCAGTTAACATTTCTATACATATAAGTGGCTTGCTTAAGTTATTTTTCAGAGGCATCTTCACCATGAGATGACTGATGACCTGGTCAGTTTTATGACTTGTAAAATATATTGCTCGACTTTTTGGTTTGATTTGTTCTTTAATTTATAATTTGCTTCTGACTTTTTTACTCTCCTCACTTTTAGGTGATGAAGGGGATAACTTCTACGTGATTGACCAAGGAGAGATGGATGTAAGATTTAATAATAGCAAAAATATGTCGAGAATCTTAAAAGTCAGCTTGTTATTTACTGCTTTTTATTTATTTTTTATTTACTGCTTTTTAGAGTGTCTGAAGGACTATTACATCCTTGTATGTTAGATTCCTTTTGCCAAATGTTTTACTGACATTAAACCTTTTAAATAGAATTTCTTTGACTGAATGTACAGTTCAGAACTTCTGCTAGGTTAGCAGTTAAGGGCATGTGTGCCTGCTTTTGAGTAGGATAAGGTCGGGGGAGGCTCGGCAGGTCATCAGCTGGGAGACTTGGTAGAGCCTTCTGTACTGTACATCTTGTCCCTCCCATAAGAGTGTTAGAAAAGTCGGTGGCATAGCAAGTAAAATGCTAACCAGCACAGTGCCTGGCCCAGGCTTTTATAAATACACTTGTTCAGTGGCTAAGTTGTGTCCAACTCTTTGCAACCCCATGGACTGCAGCACGCCAGGCTCTTCTGTCCTCCACTCTCTCCTGGAGGTTGCTTATAGTCATGTCCATTGAGTCGGTGATGTTCTCTAACCATCTCATCCTCTGCTGCCCCTTTCTCCTTTTGGCTAGTAAATACGTAACAAGTACTGTTAATGCCTGGTTCACTTTTTTGCTCTCATCATCCCTTCTGAGGGCCTTTTTCTTACCAGATAATTAAACCAGGTAAATTATAGACACTCTGAACATACTTGATTTGTCAGAAGTCAGGTGTCTTGCTCTGCTGTGTACCGGAGAGATAACATTTAATTTTCTGCAAAGTTCAGGATTCTGATCTCTTAAAAAAGAGTGTGCAGGTTTTTAATTCGTATGTATTTGTGTCTGTAGAGATAACCAGTTCTTTTGTATTTTAGGTCTATGTCAACAATGAATGGGCAACCAGTGTCGGGGAAGGAGGGAGCTTCGGGGAGCTCGCTCTGATTTATGGGACTCCTCGAGCGGCCACTGTCAAGGCCAAGACGAACGTGAAACTGTGGGGCATTGACCGGGACAGCTACCGAAGGATCCTCATGGTGAGGCCCGTGGGGGTGGGTGCAGACCACTGTCCAGGCTGTGTGACTCGTGTTCGACAGTACCACCGCGGGAAGATGGGAATACTTCTCCTTGTAATGACTGAACGCTTGACCTTCGCATTACCCACTACACCGTTTGCGACAGAGATCTTTTAGAACAGAACTTTGGCTGAAACAATACAGGAGACAAACACGGGGTGTGTATGCAGTGGTCAGCTGATGTTTGGAACTGTCTCCACTGGTCAGCACATCTTCCTTTAGCCAGTCTTCACACAGACAGACGGCTTGATGGATGCTGCTCTGACGCTTCTATGGTAGCAGTTTGAGTTCCTTCTTTTTATGGAGGTTTAGGGTTGTGGAGAAGGACCCTGAGCTGGAAGTATACTCAGCTTTACTTCGGGGTTTTCTTCTTTTTTGTTTTTTTTTTGGGAGAACTGGTTATTTGTTTTTTTGACATTTCAGTATTTGATGAATTCTTTATCTATATACCTGGTGTTCTTTTTAGGAGCAGGTTACTGAGAACTTTTTATTGAACACAGACCTTAGCATCTTCAGCAGGAGAAAACAAGCAAGCTCTGACCGACTGCTGTTGTTAGTTTGCCTGAAACATTTCTTACTCCACAGCGTTGTGTGGATTACACATTTTAGAGATATGACTTTCTTTTTTTCATTTACAGGGAAGCACACTGAGAAAGCGAAAGATGTATGAGAAGTTTCTTAGCAAAGTGTCTATTTTAGGTAAGTTGGAAAGTTGCATGGAGAATCGCTAAATTGAAGTGTTAGTAATGCTTAAGGAAATGGATTCTGTTTCATAAAGATTGCTTGAGTTATCAGTATTTTTTCATAGTAACAAAAAACACAGGAATGTGGAGCTGAAGTTTGGCTACGAAGTAATTTCAGTGTGTGTTTAGTTTGCTAGTGGGTGGCTGACCTCTTAGTTAGAAATAAGTGCTACTGATTTCCTCCTGGAAGGATAGAAAGGCTGGACGTGTCCTCTAGACGGTGGATGGCTGGTTATCCCCGGGACGTGGTCTCCACTGCTCCGTGAGTTTTTTCAGTTCAGGAAAGTGAGTGTTGCCAAGAATGTGTGTCTTCTGTGGAAAGGTTTGGTGTCACTTGCTAGCTTTCTCTGAAAAAATGCTAGAAGTTTGAGGAAATGTAGAGCAGCGTAATCAGAGGTGCTTCTATGTGATCTGTTTTGTGGACTTGGAGACATTATTACAAGCTGCTCTTCATTGGGAAGGAATGGTGAGTTTCATAAGGTCACACAGTCTTAATCATTGCTTTTTACAGTGACTTAACTTTTGTGCCCTTACTTTTCCTTTCTTGGAAATGATTACTTTCTAGTGTCTCAAGTGTCAGTTTGGCCTTTGGGAACATAAGTTATTTTTTAGTTATTCTTGTTTTGTAAATAAATGAGGTATTTCTCTGCATTTCTGGAGCAGACTCTTTCTGGGTCCTGTCATTGCGGGCTTGATTTGCATTGATGGCGGCCTTTGGCAATACTTAATGACCACACTCTCCATTCCTCTCCCACTGGATGCAGTTGGTGTGGACTTAACTGGCTCCTGGGCCCCTGAATTCAGGAGGGCACTTGGGCCACCTGTGAGTGACGGGGGGTTGTTGCTAAGAGAGAGGTAGTTGAAGACAGGTGCTGAGTTGAATCTGAGCCACACTAGAGTGCTTTAGTTGACTTTTTTATACTTTTTGTTTTGAAATTTTTAGCAATACCAAGTAACATAGAGAAAACTCTTTTGATATCTGCTTTTTAGAATCTCTGGACAAGTGGGAGCGTCTCACAGTAGCTGATGCATTGGAGCCAGTCCAGTTTGAAGACGGGCAGAAGATTGTGGTTCAGGGGGAGCCGGGTGATGAGTTCTTCATTATTTTAGAGGTAAAGACGGGGCAGCCCCGGAGGGGGACGGGGCAGTCACTGGTCCTCAGTCACAGCTGCTGTTTTGGGGTTACCTGACAGTTTTAGTTACAGGTTATCATTCCCTTTCAAATGCAGACGTTTGCTTTTCTGCTGCTGCTAAGTCGCTTCAGTCGTGTCCGACTCTGTGCGACCCCATAGACGGCAGCCCACCAAACTCCCTGTCCCTGGGACTCTCAAGGCAAGAACACTGGAGTGGGTTGCCATTTCCTTCTCCATGCTTTTCTGCTAGGCCACCACATTTTAAATGAGTTTAAGTCAGAATTGTGGGAAGTATTAGCCAGATTCTGATCTACTCAAATTACTTCTGCTTATACAGGCCAGACAGAACTCGGCCACTCAACTCACAGACTATGAAGTGATGTACATTTCTGTTAAAAGCATGCCTTTGGGCTGTTTGGCAATAAAGGGCCCAGCTCAGGTCTTTAAATTCTCTGTTTTCCTGTGTTTTATATGCTCATGACCGCCGACATGGAGATCTGCACAGCTGGTGTGCTGTGAGTGTGATCAGGAGACACTGCCGGTGTTTCTCGAGCCAGGGGTTGAGGAAGTCTTCGTGAGGAGGGCCAGGCAGTAACTAGTCCAGGCTTTCTGAGCCCTGGTGTTTCTTTTGCAGACAGAACTCTTCTCACAGTGAGACAGCAGGCAGGGACAGCACCTAGAGGAGTTGGTGTGTCGCTCATGTATAGCTGTGTCTATAAAGAGGCGGTGTGCCTGGACCTGGCGCTCCTCCTGCAGTTTCTCACCTCAGTCCCAACCCTGGAAGCCCCTCAGCCTGATGCGAAGCCCCCCAGCGGGGCGCTGGAGGTCAAGCCTGTGCTGACTCTTCAGTCCTCTTCATGACATGAACGCAGAGGATTTGAAATAGCTGCTGAATTTTTTTTCTTTGCAGAGCTCTATAAAGTTGCACAGGGCGTTCGACATGTCCCCAGGAGTCGGCCGTATTAACACGCGTTGCTCTCTGGTCTCCCATCACAGGGCTCGGCCGCTGTGCTGCAGCGGCGTTCAGAGAACGAGGAGTTCGTGGAAGTGGGAAGGTTGGGGCCCTCGGACTACTTCGGTAAGCGGGTCCCTCAGGGTGAAGTCCCTTCTCGGCAAGCTTCCCAGCCCTGCCTGGTCTTGTTTTCCTTCTCCTGCATTTCAGTTTTTACTTTAGTGTTTGGCTCTCGGAGAGTTTGGCCTTTACTCAGTTAATACGTTACTGTCTCACGTCTGTCGTTGGACTGTTTTTTTCTGAATTGCGGATGTCGTGTGGCCTGTGCGGGTCTCTCTCTGCTCTGAGGGCGCCTCCGGGAAAGCGTTCCGGGAGTGCGCCCGCGCTCAGCCCTCTCTCCCCTCCAGGCGAGATCGCTCTGCTGATGAACCGGCCCCGTGCAGCCACCGTGGTGGCCCGTGGCCCGCTGAAGTGCGTCAAGCTGGACCGGCCGCGGTTCGAGCGTGTCCTCGGCCCGTGCTCCGACATCCTCAAGCGCAACATTCAGCAGTACAACAGCTTCGTGTCCCTGTCTGTCTGAGGCGGCGCCGCGCCCTGGCCGCCACGCCGACGCTCTGCCCGCGCGGCGCCCCGGGGCCGCGGGCGCCGCAGCTTCTTGTTGGCTTCTGTTCCAGTTGCTTTTGTGGCACCGTTTTTATTTTGGAGCATTACTGAGTGCTCACACAGTTAAATAAATAGAAGGATTCTCTGGAGACTCTGCTGTCCCTGCTTCTCTGTGCAGTGTTAGTGTTCACACCCGCACCCCGGCTCGCTGTCTGCCGAGGGCTGACCCCGCGCCACCGAGTTACGTGGAGCCTGAGCGGCAGCGCGAGGTCTCCTCTAAGTGGCACGCGCCTCCTGTTACCATGAGCATTCTTCAGACTGTGGCTGTGTGTGCTGTCTGTCTTCATAGAATAAGTGATTTCTCATGACGCTCTGAGGATTAGGAGCAGGTGTAGCAGACTTCACGTAGTGGGACATCTGCCTGTAGTTAAAGTAGCTTGAGGGTGGGAATGCCCAGTGTTGCTGTGATATGACCAGTTGTTTTTTTAATGAGAGTTTGTGTTGGTCAGGCAGATTTGCCAGGTCGTTTATCTCTGGTTGCTAAGGTTTCTTCTTCAGCTCAGCAGCATGTGGAGTTGTGGCTATCTGCTCCTGCTTTCTGCATTTCACACTGAAGCATAAGCTACAAATACCGGTTCTGATTTAATGACATCTGCCTCAGCTCACAGATTCTGATTAGACCTTCCTCTTTCCAGCTAGTGCCAAATACTCATCAGCAGATGCTGAATTGACAAGGAGAATTCGAGGTCTGCATTCTTGGTGGTTAACTGGGAGCTTCTGGTTAGCGTGTGTCCTTCAGGTGACCCCAGGATGGTCATCTCTTACGTTCTGCAAGCCCCGCCTCCAGGACAGACATACTCAGTGTCGATGTCGTGACAGAGGAAGGGAAGAGGGGCTGCTAAAGGGGGCGGTGGCAGGCAGGCAGAGCTCAGTGCTGGGACGCTGCCCCCTGAGTTCACTGGGCAGTGGACTTGGAAGACGTTCTTTGCTCTGCTTCTGCACCCGCACCGCTCCTCGCCCCGCTTTGAGTCAACTAGACTTTATGGGGGGTTGGGGGCGGGGTCGGAAGTGTGTGTGTTTCACACCTGTCAGAAAGGCCATCCTGCTGAGAAGTTCTGCTTCCCTATCCACTGTTCTATTCCCTGGGAAACTTTTCTGTGTAAACCTGTGTTTTGAGTCTTAACTGTATTTCAGTGTTTTCCAGCTTTATCAACCTTGTGTTACACTATTCCATGTGCACCAATGATAACCCCACTGTTCATCTTTATTGTTTTTTTAAACAGCATCTCACAGTTGCGTAATGTAGGCACTTTTATTTGCATTGTGATCTTTATAGCATAACATGTAGGGGTATACTTGGGAGTGACTGCAAGCGTTTCTTTTTCCATCTGTGTGCAACTGACTCTGATTATTAATCCCTTCTCCTTACCCTTTCCTGGGTCGTTAAATTGGTCATGGTACATGTTTTTCACAAATTTGAACAGTTTTTAGGTTGTTACTAGTTTGGAGTATAAATCTGGGAAACATTTTATTTACATTTTAGTGTGGAATAGAAAGCCACCTTATTACAAATTTTTTATTTTTCAAAATTATACTAAATGAGGATTTTTGATCTGTATTTTCTGTTTAGCTGCCTTTTTATATTTAAAAGATTAAAACTTATGTTAATTAGCTTAAAGCTTAATTTGATCTTTGTTTAAATGCCAAAACTGTACTTAACTAAATTATTTAGAATGTCATATGTTTGCACAGTTTCCTATATGTATATAATCATGTTCCATGTATATTTAGATACCTATAATGCTTCCTAAATGAATTTTGCTCTTAAGTCATTTGGCTTTGCTGTTTACCCCTTTTTGTAGTTTGTAATCTAAAAAGATTGAAGTCTGAATTTAAAAACGATCACATTTTAAGCTTTATCTTTGTGCAGTCTGGGTGTATGTGAGAAACCACAGTTGGCATCATTTGTCTCGGATAGCCTGAGCTTTAGCCGTCGTCGTTTCTGGGCTTGGTAAGGGAGTTTATGAGATCTCCTGCTCTAGACAGTGTGGACCGCCAAAGGACCATTTTGTATTGCTTCTTGGTTACGAGTCCGATTATACTCTGTGCTAATATACTCTCTTCTTTTTGTTATAGATTGTCTCAATGGTAGGTCAAGTAATAAAAACATTAAATAATTTAATTCTTTAATGAATCAGTTTTTCTTCCCTTTCTTCTTTTCTTCTCTTCTCCATCCCCACTCCCCAGAAACTCCAAATCCAAATCCGGCGTGCAAGGATGAAAATTGATTGTAAATTAGGAGATGAGGGATCACTGAAAGAGTATGTGTGTTTTCAGTGATTTCCAGTTCAGTCTGTCAGTGAATCTAAATTCCTTACTTTCAGGGTCATTGAGATGTACCAGATCTGTTTTCTGAGTGATGGAAGGAAAAGATTAAATCAAGGCAAAGAATTCCTTTTTGTTAAGGGTAGACTGGCTCTCTGGCCTTGAAACTTTCCCAGACTGAATGGAAAATACTCCTAGGTCAGCGTGCTCCTTGGTTTAAATTTAACCAAGTGCATCTGTATATTTAGGTGTGTGTCTGTGTTTCGCACACATACAAAGCCATTTCTAATATTTATCCCTCAAGTTTCTGAGGCATGGGATGATTGAGTCTGTTAGAATGGTGGGCTTCATTTCTCCACACCCTGCTGGAGCTGTGTGCTGCTTCGTAGCACATGCGCTTTGTCCAGAGGCATTCACCTCCTCCCGCGGCCCGCAAGAGTTGGAACATTTAACAGAATATAATTGAAGAGCATTTTCCTGGGCTGACTATACTGGTTGTAGATTAATTTTCCCTCTCAAACACTGGCTCATATGAAATCCTTTTTTAATGATGTGTGTATTGATGTCATAAAATTGAAGTTGTATGATGTTAGTTTTCTTAGCATCGCCTTCTTTCCAACCGTAAACTGAGGGCTGAGCCCGTTAGGCGCTGGCAAGTGTACGTCTAGATGGGCCGAAACAGCACTGAGAAGCAGCGTCTAGATCACCATTTAATGGGACCCCCAAGTAGCTGTCCCAGTAGTGAGTGCCGGGTGAGACTGGAGAGGAGAAGCTGAAATCTCTCCCTTCTTACCCTGTGGAATTTTACACAGAAGCCAGCGTTGTTGAAGGACAAATTTGTGAAGTGCAGACTCTTCACAGAGTCTGTGGTTCAGAGTCAGTGGCCCTAGGTGCAGAGCTGTGACTTCATCCTGACGCAGCCTAAAACCCAAACCCCAGATGAGGCGGGTTTCTTCCTTCTGTGGAAGCTCTGCCAGTGTAGAAAAGCAGCCCTGTGGTTTCCCCGGTCACCACTAGATGGAGAGCTTGTCATCACACAGTTGATCCTCGTTCTTCACGGAAGCTGTGTTTGCGCATTTTGCAAACCTGTCTGCTCGCTGGAATGTGTTTGTACCCCCAGGTCAGCCCTTGCAGCACCGTCAGGGTCATGCCCAGGCCGGAGCGGGGCGGAGGAGGTGCTCTCCTGCCTGACACACGCGCCCGGCCTGGGTCAGACGAGGCGGTACCCTGCCTTCTTTCAGATTTAGGCCTGTGAGCCGGTTCCCTTTCTGTTGGTCTGTTTAATGCCATTTTTTTTTCCCCTGCATTTTTGAGCAGCTCTGTTGGTGATTTCGCTGTTTAAGATGGCCCCAGAGGGGTTCTCAGCTTCTGGCTAGTGTTCGCGAGTGTAACTCACTTCTCTCAGGCGTGAGCTGCAGTGCTGTTGGCCACGGGTTCAGCATTCATGCAGCAGTAGTAGCTGGGGTATCTTCTCACACCCAACACAGACAGCAGACGATCACGGGTCGGTTGGCGGGCCAAGGTGCAACGAGAGGCTCATGGGAGCCTACACGCCTGTTTCTAATAGGAGCAGACAGCTGTCTCCCCCACTGGCTCTGGTGACTTTGTCTACCCTTTCCTGGTGGTGGCTCTTCAGTTGCCAAGTCGTGTCTGACTCTCTGACCCCATGCACTGCAGCACACCAGGCCTCCCTGTCCATCATCATCTCCCAGAGCTTGCTCAAACTCATGCTCATTGAGTTGGCGATGCCATCCAACCATCTCGTCCTCTGTCTAAACCACCATCAATAAGAGAGGCAACTACACTTCTTACAGTCTTCAGACCCAGATGCCCTCTAGGTTTGGGGGAGGCCGAGTTCCTCCAGACCTCTCCACCAGCTCACGATCCATCTGTTCCCTTTCATTTTTTTACTTTGCTATCAGTAGTAACGACAGGAACACAAAAAATTCTTACACAGAAGACAAGAATTTTCAGTCTTGGACATGTTGGAAGAAGCTGATAGTTCCAAGACTGGGGTCTTCTGTGTTATGGTGTTTTTGACAAATAGTGGAGTCTTAATTTTGGTGTTAGTGAAAGTGAAAGAACAATGGTGTGTAAGACAGGTGAGTCAGGCGGGAGGTAGGTGCCGGATACACTGGTCACACTCGGTTCTGTCACTCGGTTTGTGAAGGAGACCAGCGTCTTTATTAGTGCGGGCCACCTGAACACGAGAGCAGACCACACCTGGCTTGATGTGGAGCTGGGCTCGGCCTGCCTGGGGCTCTGCCGTCTGGATTTGGGGACCGTTTGTTCTGTCCTTTGGCCGCTTCTGCCGGCGTGTTTTCCCTGCCGTCCCTCCGTTCCCCCCACTCTGGCTCGAAGCAGGAGAAACCGTTCGTGAGGGGGGAGCCCCAGGGGCAGGGAGACTCCTCTGTGCTGCAGGCCTCTGGGGTTAAGGTCCCTCTACCAAAGACTGGTTTCTGTTGTAAAGTCAACAAACAGCTTCACAAGCCGGGTGTATTTCCGGGTTCAGTGGAAGGAACACTTTGGCATAGCTGTGACCCCCTAGGTTCTGTGGTTTTAGTTAACCTTCCTGAGCCCGTTTCCTTGGCAGTCCCGATGAGGTGGGGATTCTGTCTATGGGCGGGTCGGAGGCGGCATGCGGCGGGAGCTCGGGGGGGCGGTCTTGGTGTCCGCACCTTGGGGTGTGGCAGTGGGGGCCCTGGGGGGCCAGAAGCCCATCTAGAGTGTGTCCCCTGGGGCTGTCTCTGGGCGCACGGCCGAGGTCCTGGATGAAGTCCAGAGGTGTTGCCCTGGGACCCTCCTCAGCCTCAGTGTCTTCCCACCCCCTCATCACCAGCATCTGAGCCTCTGGCCTTTACCCGAAAAGCCGATCTGACGACATCAGCCCTTGTCGCCTGCCTACTGATTAATACGAATATACCCGTCATGTGTGTTGTCACGGGCTGTGGAGTGAGAAACAAAACCTCCGGTTCAGACGTGAGCAGGTCAGCAGAGACAGGGCTCGTGAGACAGGAAGTCCCCCAAACGCCCGGAGGCTTAGGAAGTAAAGTGGACTGAGCCCTGTCTGAGCAGGCAGTGGAGGGGAGGGCATCTAGAGCGTCAGACTGCTCCGAGCAGCCTGCTGCCCTTGGGGACCGGCGGGGCCACTGCTGGGTCTCACGGGAGCCAGCACTGTGGCTGGCGGGCGGGCCCGGGCTGCCCTGCTCCAGGCCAGCCTGGTGTCCCTGCCGGACCCGTCTTGTCCCGCTGCAGGACCCCCCTCGCTTTGCCTTTTATGGTTACCGATGCCAGTCCTGACATCCCTGATGCCAGTTCAGTCGATTTTTACTCTTTGAGATGGAAACATCCTTTCCTGATACCCTGAGCAGGTCCCTCTGTTACTTTACCTCTTGTGGTAACACGTCTGAGAAATCAGAACCAGTCAGAGTGGGTGGCTGTGTTGACTGGGCCACAGAGACTGGAATGTGAGGAGAGTGTCAAGTGTACTTTAGACCCGGTGGAGAGTCACCATGTGCAGTTTGTCTGTCTGGATCAGGAGTCGTCCTTGTGGCTATAATAAACACCTGGAGGTGTCCATCTGATGTCCTGCCATTTTATTTGTGACAGACAGTTAATGCTGTTCCAGGCCAGACCCACGTCCAGGTTCCCGGTGGGCTCAGCAGGTGTCTGTGGCCTTGATGGAGCAGAGCTGCCCCGGGGAGGGGACCCAGGCCAGTGGTCCAAGGCGGGAGGCTCACTGGGTCGCACTTCCGCTCTTGCAGAATCATCCCCTCGCCCTGCCTGCCTCGCGAGCTCCTGACCCAGGCCTCAGCCTGGATGGGGACCCTGGGGAAGCGGTGGCCCACACTCGGAGTCCACCGCAGCTCCGGTCCAGTTTCCAGGGTGTGCCTCCTCCGGCCCCTAGCTCGTCGCATTAGCCCTGCTGGAGTCTGGGGCCCACTGTCCCACGGGGCCGTCGGCCACCACGCTCTGCTCCCCGTGGGCCTCGATGCAGTCCTGTACGGTCCTGAGGACGGTCTGCAGCCTGCGGTCCAGGGCGAGGAGGTGGGGCTCCGTGAGCACGGGGCTGAGCGGGTCCTCCAGCAGCGACTCGCGCATCACGTCGCTGAGCCTGTACTCGGCCTGGGCCAGCAGCTGCAGGTGCAGGAGCGTCTTCCTCTTTATCCTGGAGGACAGAGTCAAAACCCAGTTAGCCAAGGTGAAGGGAGAAGCTTCCTGAGCTGACTTCTCGCCCCACTGCCCGCTCTGGGGGGCTCATGCTGCAGAGCCTTCTGCTCCCCCAGTGCCTTCTCGGGCACTCTAATGACACGCCGGTAAGAAGGGACTGGATGGGGTGGCGGCCAGCACCCTGCAGTCCTTGCCCAGCGGTCTGCCGAGCCGTCCGTGCTCTGAACTGTGGTGCCCCACGCATCCGGCGCTTCTTGGGGAATCCAAACAAGTGCGGAGTGAGAGCTTTTCCAGGGAATTTAAAGCTAAGGAGAGAAGCCCCCAGTAGCTGAGACGATGCTGGTGCCTGCCATCTCAAAGGCCGTGGGTACTGTTGGCTCCACCTTGTTTCTGCTCAACTCTGTGGTTCTGATTTCTCTGCATCAGACTCTGAAATGGGGTCGGGTTCACCTTTAGGGTTCCGATTTTTCTTATGTGGGACTGTGACTTGGACTCATGTGTAAGCAGCTTAAGTGTCCAGCCTCGATCACACACAACCCCTGCCTTTCCTGCTCAGGAGGAGGGGATGGCAGGTAGGGGGGCACGTGTAAGTTACCCCAGGAAGTGGAGGAAGAAAGTCCAGGCCCCGAACTTCCCAGCAGGGAATGGAGACAGTTTTGCTCTGCGTGAACCACACGTTTCTATCCAGCCTCGGACACCACCGTGAGCAGGTGCGCGGTCCTGGCCGGCTGGGCTGAGACGCCAGCCAGACTGGAGGCGGTCAGAGACGCTGCGGAGACGTGCTGGCCAGGCGGAGGCCCGGGGGCTTCCTCTCCTCCGACAAGAGGTTATGGGACTTGAGTCAGGATTCTGCTTAGATGGTGACAGGATAGCGGTATTTATGAGTTACGTGAGCGCGGGCACAGCAGAGGCCACCAGGCCCTGCAAGAGTGAGCGCGTGCTTATCTACGTGGCTGGAGGATGAAGGCAGGCGGCCGAGACGTCTGAAAGCTCAGGCCCTAAGTCTCCCTCTGCGGGGACAGTTCTGCAGTCACGAGACAGGAGATCGCCCGCCCACCTCCCAGAGCAGCGGAAAGGAGCGGTTCAGAGCCCCCTGGAAGGGGACGCTCACCGGCAGCACTGGAAGAGCGGCGCCAGGATGGAGACCTCGTCGTGGGAGTGCCGGCCGAACCTGCGGGAGAGACAGACAGAGGGCGCTCAGGGGGCCGACCCCGACCCCAACCCCTCTCCCGCGTCCTCCTCTGCTGCGCCCAGACACGGCTCCGCATGCACGCCAGGCCCACAGCTGCTGCCCCTCCCGGCCCTCTCCTCCTCGGGACACACAAGCCTCCACCAGGGAGGGCAAAAAAAGCGTCCACTCGTCCCTGTATCCACCAGCCCGAGGGTGGAGGCTGACAGGAGGAGGCGGGCGCTCTGCGTCCAGCGGTGACCGCGGAGGGAGAGGGGGAGGGGGGGAGCGTGCGCATCCGCTGCACCAGGGCCCGCAGGCCGCCGCCTCAGCAAAGACGGAGCGAAGGGAAGGCTTCCCTGCGGGTGCAGCGGGTAAGCCTCCGCCTGGCCAAGGCACAGGGCGCGGGGCCCATGCCTGGCCTGGGAAGATCCACGAGCCGGGGAGCAACTAAGGCAGGTGCCACGGCTGCTGAGCTAAGCCTAGAGAAAAGCCCGCACAGCAACAGAGACCCAGCAGCCAAAAAAAGAATAAAGAGCAAAGGCCACCGAGCCAGGGGCGGGGGAGGCGGGGACGCGACCATGGAGGCCCTGCGGGCTGGGGCGTGGGGGGCGCTCACCCCCGAGCGTTGTCCAGGTGGATCAGGAACCCGTCGTCCCCGAACCTGGTGAACATCTCGTAGTGGTGCCGGTCCATGTTCCCTGTGGAGGAGGCGAGGCGCTGCGGCGGGCCAGGGCCTGTGGACCCGGCGCCCGCCTCGAGCTCCCTCTGGGGCCGAGGCTGCAGCCCTCCGGAGGCCGCGGGAGTCTGCACCCGCCCGAGCCTGTCTCCTGGGGCCCCTGGTGAGGTCGCAGGAGCAGGCAGGCCCCCCTCAAACCTGAGGATTTTCCTGCCCCCCCAGCCCGCCGGCGTCCTAACACTCGCCTGGAAGGTTGGGCCTCCTTGCCTGGCGCCCGCATTGGGCCCGGCTCCCCGCCTTTCCAGAAGCTCACCGGCCCCGGCGCGGTGGCCTCCACCCCTGCCCTTCTCCTGAGCCTGCCCGTCCCCGGGGGCCTCCATGGCAGATGAGGGTCCCGTCCCTGGCTCCTCCCACCCCTGCCCTTCCTGCGCCCCACGCCCCCACCATGAAGGGGGCAACTTCCATCCCTGCCCGGCCTCGGGGCCGGGGGCCTGCCCCTCCAGAAGGGACAGCGGCGCACTCCCGCGCCTGGGTCACGGGCCCGGCGCCGCACCCACCGGTCAGGAAGTCGAAGATGGCCATGTCGATGATGTTGAGAAGGCGGTCGCTGCTGCCGTGGGGGTACAGCTGCTTCACCGTGGCGCAGTAGAGGGGGTTGACCTCCCACCTGGGGGTGGAAGAGTCCGCCCTCACCTCACCCGCATCCCTGCCCCGGGCTGGGGGCCGTGTGAACCCCCAGGAGGACCTGGGCGGGGGCCCCCGGAAGCAGCAGACTCCCTGCGTGAGAAGGTTCCAGACCTTTCACAGTGACCCGCCCAGCGGGGTGCTGCACTGATGTGCCGGCCCCCCCCCCCAACGGCCTCTTGGGCGCTGCTCTCTCGTCTCCCGAGCCGTCTGCAGCCCCCTGCCAGCCGCCCTCTGCCGCCTCTCTGCCCACCAGAAGCCCCCAGGTCCCTTTTCGCCTGGGGAGCTTCTCCTCGGCCTTCACGAGTCCCTCGGGACCTGCCAGGTCCCCCGGAAGTCCTGCCTGTCCCCTCCTCTTCCCACCACGGCTGGGGGTCTGGAGGGATGAACCCGTTCATCCAGCTGGCTTGTTCACTGAGCACCTGCCCTGTGCCGGGCGTGTGCCAGGCCCGGGGAACGACCACCTCGGGGAGCCCGGGTCCCCCGCGGGCATCTCCGCCTTCTCACAGCCTGGCTGCTGTCTGCCCCCAGGCTGGACCGAGGGGCCTCTCGAAGGAAGAACCTGGGTCTGTCCTTTCTGCCTCCCCCGGCATCCAGTGCGGGGTAGACAGGGGGCTTTTTGTAACAACCCGTGAACTAAAGGGATGGCAGCAACACCCAGCTTCCACATGGGGTGAGGTGGAGGGGCGGAGGCCGCCCTCAGTCCCAGGACCAACTCACTCCTCTCTGCCTGCCAGGGAGTAGGAGCGGATCCAGGGGTTGGGTACAGACAGCCGTGGGGCCAGGTTGAGGGACGGCAGGAAGGCGGACAGGGAGCCCTCCAGCAGGTGCGGGTTGCCGCACACGGCGTATTCCGTCTTGCACATGTACGGACACTTGGCGAAGAAGCACACGTTGCTGGCTGGAGGGCAGAGAAGGAGGGCGGTCAGAGGAGCAGCGGGCACCCGTCCTCCCGCCCCAAGGGCTCCCCGAGCTCATGGCTCGGGAAAAGGCGGGAGGAGAAAACGTGGCCTCTTCCGTCTGTGGAGGATACTACGGAATCGAGCATCCTGGAAACCACCTCTCAGCTGTCTTGGAGTCGAGACTTGTGGGCTCAGCCCACAGCATCGTGCCCACACCAGCAGGGGGCTTCCCTGGTGGCTCAGTTGGTAGAGTCTCCCGCCATGCAGGAGACCTGGGTTCGATCCCTGGGTCAGGAAGATCCTCTGGAGAAGGGCATGGCAGCCCACTCCAGTGTTCTTGCCTGGAGAATCCCATGGACAGAGGAGCCTGGCGGGCTACAGTCCATGGGGCTGCACAGAGTCAGACGCAGCTGAGCGACTGACACTTGCAGTCTCTTTGCCCTTTCTGCCTGGACGGGTGACATCTGCCTCCGGGGCTGCGGGCATCAGAGTTCAGGGCCCACATGGGCCAGGGGGTGCCTGGCACCCAGCCGCCTCAGTCCACAGGTCACCGCATGCGACCGTCAGGACGCCGGGGCAGCATCTGCAGGCGGCAGGCAGCCACCCGGGAACGGGGGTCGCCGGCAGGAGGTCACCCACCTGGAGAGACGAAGAACACGCTCTGCAGGATCTCGTTCCTGGTCACCTCCAGGATCTCCTTGGTGATGTTGACCAGCCTGCCCACAGTCGGCGGCACCCGCCGGAAGTCCAGAATCCTGAAAGAGACGGAGGCCTGCTGAGGTCCGAGGGATGACCGCCTGAAAGAAGTGGCCGCCACTAGAAACGGACCTGCTGAGGATTCCCCGGCGGAGCAGTGGTTAGGACTCTGCGCTTCCACTGCAGGGGGCTCAGGTTCAATCCCTGGTTGGGGAACTAAGATCCCACCAGCTCCCAGGCATGGCAAAAAAAAAAAGAGAGAGAAAGGAATGGACAGGTCTTCCTGACTGCCCTCAGTCAAGGGTGGGGGTCTCAGTGTCCAGGACAAGCATGCACCCCAGGGGCTGGGAGGTGGGGAAGGACTCTATCCCATCAGCCCTTCCGGGCACACCCCCACCATGACCCAGTGCTTGGCTCAGAGCTCCTCACGCTCGTGTGCACATGAGTCACCCCGAATCTGTTCAGATGCGCCTCTGAGTCAGCGGGGCCAGGCTGAGGCTGGGATTCTGCGTTTCTGGAAAGTTCCAGGGAGGGGCGTGGGGGGCCGGGCTGCCAGTCCCCAGACCACACCTGGCTAGGAATGACGGGCAGGCAGGGGGCCGGGACGTTCAGGAATGTGCCTTCACCTTTTCACACCCAGCAGCCGGGAGGCACTATGGGGAAGAGGCAGGGGGCGCACGCTCCCCACTCTCAGGTCCGGAGACTGAGCCACAGGCAGCCTGGCAGGGCTCCTTTCCTTACCAAGCACTCCTTGTTACATTAAAAGGCCTTGTGTTTTGCGATCCCTGGGGCTGATGGGTTGTGTTGGGTTTGAAGGCATCACTGGGATCCACCAAGAAAATCCAGCAGGAGGAACGGAGGGAGGAGGCAGGGGTGGGCAGGTGGGGCCGCCTCTCCGGGCTGGCCTCTGCAGCGAGCCCCACTTCCATGGGGCCAGGGCTACCTGTCCAGGTGGAAAGCGGCGATCTCCGCGTTGTGTCTCTGAAAGTCGATGAAATAGAAGAAGTCCTCAGGCGTCTCTTCATCTCGTTGCTGTCTGGAAGGAAGAGAGGAGTCAGGCCCTGGACTCAGACCTCAGGCAGGAGCCTGGTAGCAGAGCTGATTCAGGCGACCGGCGGGAAAGAAGACGCGCCTCTGTGCTCTCAGAGCTCACACGGGAGGGACCACACGTGGAGCGGCTGGAGGCCCCTCTGCCGGCGGGACCTGCGGGTGGGAGGAGCCGGGCTGCGTGCCCGACGCTGACTATCCTGCAGCCCCCTGCCCCCTGCGCCCTCCACACCAGGCCGCCCACTCAAGCCGCTTTGATGACAGTGGCTGATTCTCTGAAAAGCCCAGTCGTTGAGAGTGAAGAAATGTACTTCTCTGCAGCCACGCGGAGGACGGGGCGCTGGCTAACAGACCAGAGGTGGGGCAGACCCGGAAGCCGAGGACTGAGAGGCCAGGTCCGAGACAGAACCTTATAAAAGGAAAAGTGCCCCAGAGATGTGATTTAGCAGCATGGACATCTGAAGAGCAGGAAAGTCCCGGGTGCGTGGACCCACCGTCCGCGCAGAGGCACCTCCGCTGGGTCATGAGAGCGGCCCTGCCAGAGATGGGAGGGAGGCTGGCGTTGAGAATATTTGTTTATAAACATTAAGAAATCTCTACTGCATCGCTGAAAAGCATCCCCTGCCTGGTCGTGAGGAGCCGGCTGCTGGGTGTATATGTTCAGAAAGGCGTCTCCCACTAATGAAGGGCACCCTGCCTGCTGGCCCCGCGGTGACTGGCCTGGACGCTGATAATCATTTGAAGAAGGACGATCTTGGAATAATTTTATAGTCCACCGCATGGGGCTGCACGGTGGCTGCAAGAGTGATGTCAATGTAAACGAATCTCATTCTGTGGAAAGCCGTAATTCTGTGGAAAGCCGTTAAGTCAGCAGCACCTGCCAGGGGAACAGTGACGTGCGCTTTGCTGAAAAACAGCAGCCTTGGAACTTGCCCCCGCGCTCCAGTGGTTAAGACTTCGCCTTCCAAGGTGGGGGTGTGGGCTCAGTCCCTGGTCAGAGCTAGGATCCCACAGGCCTTGTGGTCAAAAAACCAAAACAGAAACAGAAGCAACATTGTAACAAATTCAATAGCAACCTTAGAAATGGTCCAAATAAAAGAAAACCTTCAAAAAACAAAACATAAGAAAATCACCAGCCAGTCCTGGAAACCATAGCGAGGGGCTGCCCAAAGTGGGGACTCTCCTTTCAAAGGCCCAGCCACTTTTGAAGCACAGGCCCCCACGGGCAGGCCTGACCCCGGGCTATGCGTTAGCATCTCCTGATGTCCAGGTCAGTGAGGACCATCCGTGTGTCCTGAGCTTGCTTTAATTCCTGAATTCTGTCTGTAGGAATACACACTCTGGGAGTTCCCTGATGGTCCAGTGGTTAGGACTGAACTCTTTCATTGCCATGACCTGCGGGTTCAGTCCCTGGTCAGGGAACTAAGATCCCACAAGCCAAGTGGGGCGGCTAAAAAAAAAAAAAAAAAAAGTAAAGAAAAAATAAAAATTGAAAAAAGAGAGAATATACAATCCTTTGGAGGCCCTTCCGAATTTTCTGAATCATCATTTCATCTTTGCATGGCATATTTAGGCATGATTTTAAATCTGAAAATCATTTACTTCCCAAAGCCTGACTAGCATGGATGTATTTCTTACTGTTGTTGTTCCGTTGATAAGTCGTGCCTGACTCTGCGACCCCATGGATTGCAGCCCATCAGGCTTCCCTGTCCTTCACTATCTCCCTGAGTTTGCTCAAACTCATGTGCATTGACTCAGTGATGTCATCCAACCATCGCACCCTCTGTCACCCCCTTCTCCTCTTGCCCTCAATCTTTCCCAGCATCAGGGTCTCTTCCAGTGAGTTGTCTCTTCACATCAGGTGGCCCAAGTATTGGAGTTTCAGCTGTAGCATCAGTCCTTCCAATGAACATTCAGGTTTCTTATTGTATGTCCTATATTGTGGGCTTCCCAGGTGGCTCAGATGGTAAAGAATCTGCCTGCAATGCAGGAGATGTGGGCTTGATCCTTGGGTTGGGAAAATCCCCTGGAGAAGGAAATGGCAACCCTCTCCAGTATTCTTACCTGGAGAATCCCATGGACAGAGGAGCCTGGCGGGATACAGACCATGGGGTTGCAAAGAGTCTGACATGACTAAGTGAATAAGACTTTCACTTCTGTACTGTATTATATTACATTAAAAATATAATCTTTGTGGTCATCATTTATATTACCCAAAGATAAATTTCTACTTTGCTTTTATAAAAAGGGACAAATTCTTAACATTACTTAACAGAAAAAAATGCATGCTTATTCAGGAAGTACATTTTAAAATGATACTCTGACTTGGGACTAAACTTTATAAAATGAAGATTAAACTTTTATTATGGCTACCACAGCTGGGCATGGGGGTGCGGGAAGCAGTCATTTACCTCATCGGTTTGAACATGGCCTTCCCGAAGTCCGAGAACCTCAGAACCAGTTTGAGGTGGACGCCACTGGGTTTCACGACTGCATGGGAAGAATGGGGGGTTAACAGTGCTTCTGGGCCCAGGCCCGGGGCTGTGGCCTTTTATTCATTCCACAAACTCAGCCCTGTTTCTTGTCTTTGCTCTCACTTGAGACTCTAAAGACTAGAATTTGCTCTCAAAGCCTGCGGAGTCGGGTCAGATCATGGAGAGTGTGTCCAGGGACTCAAGATAAGACTTTTTCTGATGTTATTGGAAAGGGGCAAACAACGCAGGTTTCCCCAGAGGGACACTCTCTGAAAACCCCAAAAGGACATTTTCCTGAGAAGAGCTGACCTCTTCCTCTCTGCTTCAGCCTTGCCTTATAGACTCTGAACCCGCCACCTGTCACGTCGCACTGGACTTGTGACCAACATCTCTTCCTAGTAAGACTGGACACCCAGGCGGTGACGGGGCCTCGTGACGCCTGAGGGGCGCCTGTGAGACCCTGCCGGCGGGAGCTGCCTCCTGACACGTGTCCTGGGCACCTGAGTCCCCGGCCCCACCCTGCCCTGCTGTCAGCCCCCAGAGGGCCGGGACGATGCCCCTCACCTTTGCCTTCCAATGAACGGCAAATGGCAGGGGCGAAACTAAGGAAGAGGGAAGCGCCAGGCCCTACCGTCTCCTGTCTTTTAGCCTTTGACAAGTCAGGACACACGGACGCGTCTGACGTGTGTTCGGTTCACCGAGGCCAACGGAGGAGGCTCCTGGCCCGGCAATGACCTGCTGTGGGCTCCGTGTCCGTGAGCGCCTGAACCCCAGTACAGAGCACCCCCCAAGGACCGGGCTGCACCCAGGCCCCTCTTTCGCCTGCGTGAATCTTCGCCCCAGGGAGCCAGCCTGGCTGCCTGAGACCCTGAGGGTTTCCGCCATGCTGACGCCTGGGCCGCCTCCCCAGGCCACTGACCACCCGCCCCCACCCCGCCCCCGCGTCACCGACACCTGTCGCCAGGCTGAGCGCCGCCGCCCTGCCCCACGGCTTCCTAACCCTGAAAATGTACTCCAGCCCCTCGAGGACTTTGTGAGAACCCAGATTCTGATTCAGAAAATCGGAGTGGGGACCGAGACTCCGCTTTCCTAACCAGCCCCTCGACCCCGCGACGACGCTGGCAGGGGCCGCAGGCCGCCCGGCCCGGCCCACCTGCGAGCTCCTCTTGAAGGCCTTCCCTTCTGCGCGGGTGCGGAGAGGAGGCTCGCGACCCAGTCCCCCGGGGAGGCCTGTGGGACCTCCAGGCTGCCCCCAGGTACCGGGTTCCCAGGGCAGGGCGGTAAGGGGGCGGGGCCACGGCTAGGGAGGAACCAGAGACGAGGCGGGGCCAGGGCCGGGGTGGGGCGGGGCCAAGGTCGGGGCGGGGCCAAGGCTAGGGTGGAACAGAGATGAGGCAGGGCCAGGGCCACGGGTGGGGCGGGGCCAAGGTCGGGGCGGGGCCAAGGCTAGGGTGGAACCAGAGACGAGGCGGGGCCAGGGCCACGGGTGGGGCGGGGCCAAAGCTAGGGAGGAACCTAAGATGAGGCGGGGCCAGGGGCGGGGTGGGGCCAAGACTGGGGGCGGGGACAAGGCTAGGGTGGAACCAGAGATGAGGTGGGGCCATGGCCAGGAGCGGGGTGGGGCCAGGGCCAGGGGCGGGGTGGGGCTGGGGCCAGGGCCAGGGGTGGGGCCAAGGTCGGGGCGGGGCCAAGGCTAGGGTGGAACCAGAAATGAGGCGGGGCCATGGCCAGGAGCGGGGTGGGGCCAGGGCCAGGGGCGGGGCGGGGCCAAGGCTGGGGTGGAACCAGAGGTGAGGCGGGGCCTGGGGCCAGGGGTGGGGCGGGGCCAAGTCTAGGGTGGAACCAGAAACGAGGCGGGGCCAGGCCACTTACTCTGGGAGCAGTCGCAGGCTCCAAGCAGGGCTTTCTCGTCCTGACTGTAATCTGCAACGGATGAGCAGGCCAGTGAAGACATCAGTTCTTGTTCAGGCATCAGAGGGGGAGAGTGGGAGGCGGCCTGGGGCCCTTGACTGTTTCATAGGGAGTCTTCCCGAGCCCCACTTGTGGCCGCGGTCTCCCATCCTGCTCGATCCTGACCTCATGCTCCCTGGTCCTTCAACGGACACTCCAGCCACGCCTGTTTGGGAAACCTTTGCTATTAATAGTCCCTCTGTGTGTCCCTCAGACTGGCGTACTGCTTGTGACCTGAGACAGCAGGCCACCTCTGGGTCCTCGACCAGGTTGCTGAAGCTTTCTGAGTCTTCGTGTTCCCATCTGTAAAATGGCGAGGATGTCTACACTCTGCGGTCTCCAACTTTTTGGCACCAGGGACCAATTTCGTGGAAGACAATATTTCTACCCACCTGGGGGTGGAGGTGGGGGATGGTTTCAGGATAATTCAAGCATGTTACACTTATTGTGCACTTTATTTCTAATTGAATGCCGCTGCTGCTTAGACAGGAGGTACCGATTAGCGGCCGGGAGGTTGGGGACCCCTGGTCTACATCAGAAGATCACTGTATAAGAGACAGTCACCAGATTGGAACAGGAGCAACAGTGACATCACCTTTCTGTACGGTACAGACACTTCCTACGCCCCCTTTATGAGATTATGGTCATAAGATCTCTTTCAAAGGGAAAGAGATCAATGTTTGTGTTTTCCTTCTTCTTACTCTGTTGAGTGGTAGAATCAGCCCTCTACTATTTTACCCCAGAGCCCAGCCTGAGATGGTTTCCCAGCCTTTCCAGGAGAAAGTCTCCCTACTGGTCTGTGACACTTACCAGCACTGATGGTGGGAAAGTCCCTCATGTCCCGGAGGAGTTTGCTGACGATGGGGCTGGACCGGGGGTACAGGCTGTGGCGGTTGATCCCCAGGTGGAACTGGACCCAGCTGGCCTCCTGGTGGAGCTGCACTGGGGGTTCCGGGGACGTGAGGTTCAGCTGCTCTTTGTACATCCTTCGTCGTCTAAAGGCATGAAGAGTGTTTCTTCAGTTGGGGGAAGAGAACGCAAAGACCTGCAGGAGCGCCACATCTGGACGCTCCATCTGTTCTTTCGTTCCTTCATCAACACCATGAAGCACCTAATATTCACGAGGCTTGATGTGAGCTGAGGATACTGTGGGGGGCACAGCAACCACCGGACTCCCTGCCCTCAGAGCGCTTACAATCCAGTGAGTGAAACAGCCCAACAGGTCCACAGTGCCACACCCCCACACACAAACACCTAGCCACAGACAGTGACAAATGCTGTGAGGGAAAGGGGCATGGTTGGGAGCAAACTCAGGGCCTCATATAATCGGGTATCTCCGGGAGTGATCCTGGGCCTCTTCCTGGACTTTCCCATGAAAAAGTCTATATTTCCCAGTAATTTCTTGACCTTAGGAGGCAGGAGATAGGAGAGAGAAGGTAATTGGTGACAACAAAAAGGATGAGGGTCAGGGTCAGTAAGGAGAGCTGGAAGCTGAGTTAGATTAATTAGTATGTCCTATAAGATAAGAATTAATTAGCCATGTACCGATTTCTGCTCAGGAAACTTTTCTGCCAGGACAAAAAGCAAAGTGAAAATCACCACCACTGCAGTGCAGAGGCTCAGAGTCTAGTCTGGGAGGGAAGCTGCGTGTCTGTGAAATATTCAGAGCCAATGTGAGGCAGTTGTAGATCAACTGCTAGACACGTGTTCAGACTAAAACATCTTGACCTGCTAGGAAAGGGACAGACGGTTGTGGGGTCAAGTAGTCAGAGGAAGACTCAGATGGGAGAAAGTGGACTTCAGGGGGTTCACAGGGGTGGTGTTTGGACTGAAGGGGAGACGTGCTCAGGGACTGGGGACAAGGTACACACGACCTCAAGAGGCAGGCAAGGGACAGGTGTACCTGAGGATCAGAGAGGAGAGACGGATAGATAGATGGGTGAGTGAAAAGATGGAGCCCTTCAGACTGGAAGGCAAGGCAAGGTGCACCGGTCATCTGGCGAGTTAAGTGATGGTGAGGGTCATGTGGGTTGATGGGGCAGGATTCGGGTGTCCCTCTACATCTGTATTTCTCTCGGGAGTGATCTGAAAGACCCTGAACCTAATGCCCTGTTCCACTTACAACATTCCTTCCAAGGTGTTCTTTCTTGTACTTGGTCAGCTCCTGTGAAGGGGGTGTACCACACCCGAAGTTGTTGTTCAGCCGCTCCGTCGTGTCTGACTCTTTGCGGCCCCACGGACTGCAGCCCCCCAGGTCTCCCTGTCCTTCACGGGCTCTCGGAGCTTGCTCAAATTCATGTCTATTGAATTGGTGATGCCATTCAACCATCTCCTCCTCTGTCACCCGCTTCTCCTCCTGGGCTACACCCAGGAGTAGCCCGGCCCGTCGGGCCAGCCCTGTGAGAAAGCACTTTCCAAAACTGAGCCAAGATCTTTCCAGAGCTTCCACCGCGGAGTCTTGGCTCTTGATGCAGAACAGCTTCCTTCCTCACGCTGCAGGCTTGTGAATATTGGATGATGCACCACACGTGCTGGCCTCCAGGTTCAGTTTCTGCATCCGGTCACCTTCCCTCCAGGCCACAGTGCGCGTCCGACTGTGAGCTGGTCCCGGGGGTCCCTGAGCTCCTCCTGCCGTGGTCCAAGATGTGACCTGTTAAACTGAGGCAGCCCCAGATGTTTACCTGCGGGCCGCACCTGCCAGCTTCCCCTTACTTTATTCACATTCCTCCGTATTTTATTCCAGCTCCCAAGGCTGCTCTGAGGCTGAAACTCCGGGATGGCTCAGCTCCGCCGGGAGCCTGGTGGGAAGGCTGCCCAGTCCTGAACTGCGTCAGCCCCCTGAGGTCGGGCAGCGCAGAGACGTTCAGAGAAAGAGGGACAAGGACCGCGGCCGGACTGGGCTGGGCAGAGGGGCGGAGTCGCGTTTTCTTAAGTGAAGCTGAGAGCTGACGGGTTCTACTTACAACAACAGTCAGGGTTCCAGGCTCCAAACAGAAAAACAAACGTGGCAAATTGAGTGTAACTTCTGACAGCGGACAAGCTGCTCTTTAAATCTCCATGTTTACCTTTGGGTGGGGCCCATGGCTCTCTGGGGAGCTGTTCAGCCCCTGACAGAGCCCGAGTCACAACCTGGGCAGAGCAGGGGGAGAGGGAGAGAGGGTGTCGGGATCCTTCTCACTGGCCCTTTTGTTTGTTTTTTAATGGTTACGGTGGAGCTGCTGAGAGTCATCTTTTTCTTTTTCTTTTAGAAATGTTTGTGCCCTTTGTTCCCTGAGGACAACCAGCAGAGGACTGCCTGAGCTGACGTGGACAGGGAGCTTGACAGATGCCGTCGTGGGGGAATGTGCACCACGGAAATCGGCAGATGGTACACATCGGGGCTTTTTTTCCCTAAAGGAGAGCCCGTTTTGCAGCCCACTGACCTGTGCTCTGATTAGGGTTGTGTGCTTGCAAAGATAAAAGTGATAAAATAGGTGACCACTAGGACCTACTATATGGCACAGGGAACTCTGCTCAGTAGTCTGTAATAACCTAAATGGGGAAAGAACTTGGGAAAGAGCAGATGCATGTATATGTACACCTGAATCGCTTTGCCGTCCACTTGAAATTAACACAACATCGTTAATCGACTACGTTGTTGTTGCTCAGTCGCTCAGTTGGGTCTGACTCTGCGACCCCATGGTCTCTAACCCACTAGGCTCTTCTGTCCATGGGACTTCCCAGACAAGAAAACGGGAGTGGGTTGCCATTTCCTTCTCCAGGGGGATCTTCCTCACTCAGGGATCGAACCCATGTCTCCTGCATTGGCAAGTAGATTCTTTACCACTGAGCCTCCAGGGACACCCTAATCAACTGAACTTCAATATAAAATAAGGACTTTTAAAAAATGGTGAACACAGAAATTACCTGCTTTTTAACCCCTGTTTGCTATACCCAGTGAAAAAAAATAGATTTCTAAAAATGCAACTTAATGTGGCAACAGTAAATGTTGCTGTATGAAAAAATATTATATATATGGAGGATTGCTATGTATAATATCAGCCAAGATATTCCTGGTCTCTAAGCTAGCCTTACCTTTAAAGGAAGAGCTAAAGTAGATACCAAAAAACAAAGCACGAAGTACTGACGGATGTTGCTTTCATCGATAAAAAGAAAAAACCTGGGTTACAAGTCCTGTGACCTTGAGGGAAGGAGGAAACACCAGTCCGCTCCTTTTTCTCTGCAGAACTGGAATTTTCCACGAAAACTGCTTCCTGGAAGGAGCAGCACCTCTTTTAGATTTAAAATATATATATATATATATATATATAACATTCTTTAGTTTTGAATAGGAAATATTTGCATGGTTCAACATGTTTAATTTCGGAAACCTCTCTTTCATTCATGTCTGCTCGTTCACCAACCTCCCCTCCCCAGAGGTAACTGATGTGGCCAGTGTTTTTCCCTTGTCTCTCTCCACTTTTATTCTTATGGATTTGATAACATAACATCCACACAGTCCTGAAACTTGCTTTACTGTCTTGTCGATAGTTTTCCTATACAGCCCCAACTTGTGTAGTTATCTACGCAGATTTTACAATGACAAAACCCTCTTAAAATGGAACCTGAACAGGGTTTAAACGGGCGTATTGAATAGCATTATTATAGTGCTGTCTTGCATTATTGATGAAAGTGTAATTGGCACATATTTATAGAGGGCAATTTTCCATTTCAGAGTTTATATTGAGTGGGGCTTCCTAGGTAGCTCAGTGGCAAAGAATCTGCCTGTCAACGTAGGAGACTCGCAAGAGACCTAAGGTCCAGTCCCTGGATCGGGAAGATCCATGGGAGTGGGAAATGGCAACCCTCCAGTATTCTTGCTTGAAAAATTCCTTGGGCAGAGGAGCCTGGCAAGCCAAGAGCCAGACACAACTGAACGACTGAGCACACACATACACACCCTTTGACTCAGCAGTTGCATTTCTGCAGCTTATCTAACCTGCACAAGCGTGCAAGAAAATATGTTCAAAGATCTTCGCTACAGTGTTGTTTGGGCGTCGCTGGCGGCCCAGGCAGTAAAGAATCCACCTGCAATGCGGGAGACTTGGGTTCGATCCCAGAGTTGGGAAGATCCCCTGGAGGAGGGGATGGCAACCCGCTCCAGTGTTCTTGCCTGGGAAATCCTGTGGACAGAGGAGGCTGGCGGGCTACCGTCCATGTCGTCGCAAACAGCTGGACATGACTGAGTGACTAGGCAGACAGTGTTGTTTATAACTATACAAATGGAGAAAACACCAGCGTCTATGAGAGGGTGTTACAGGGATGGCTCTGTATTTAGTGACATAGAAGAATTTCTAATTTCAGCACAGTTTGTGGAGTGGATCTCATGTTTTTGTTGTTGTTAAAAATATCATTTACATACACAAATAAACACAAACAATTTGCTGTGCATGAAAACTACACAAACCATTAAGGATAGTGTGCCTTAGGGGTGATGATGAGTGACTTTCACTTTTTACTTTATCTATTTCTGTAATTTTGCAATTAAACAACCGACGCACACAGACACTGCCTTTGCAATGGTTCCTCCCCGCCTCATGCTGTTTCTCCCGTGGGAATGCCCTCCTCCACATTTTCTTCTCCAGCTTCCAGGGCCAAACTCCCTAGGAACGTCCTCTTTGAAGCGTTTCCAATTCTACAACTGAATGTGAGCTTTCTCTCTGGAGCTTGCAAATCTGTACACACTGCCCGTCTCTTCTGCTGTCCTTGCCATATGTAACAGGTCCCTGATAAATCCCTGGGGAATAGGAATGTGCTCCTTCTCACCCACAGTGGCTGAGATGAGCTCTGTGAGAACTACCCTCTGTATTTTTCTGGAAACACAGTTAACGGGAATCACAGGCTTACTCAGGGGAAGCTGACCTGCATGCTTTTCGGATAGCGTGTGTTTGCTCTGATGCTAAAGTTCCCTGAAATCCTGTCACTCTTCCCTCTTTCTAACTGTATCATCTCATAAATTTCTTGGTTCTCTTGAGTCAGGACAGCCTGAACTGATCTTGAGGATTAATTTCTGTCCTTTCCTCTGAAATAACAAGTCTCTCTTTGGCATCTGGGCACATGTTCCCTGCCAAAAGCAAGGGTGCCAAGCCCTCTCAGGCAGAGCTATTTCAACTGCATGCCTTAGAATTTATATTTTGCTACATTCACTGGTTACGAGGCAGTGATGAGAAGTGACATCCTCCCTGCTTTACGGGCTCACGCTGAGGTCTCCTGGGGAGGAATCTGGTGATTATCCATGAATTATTTTCTAATTAATTGACCCCCCTCCCCGCTCTGTTCCTTCCCCAGCATGTCTGGGAGACGCTGAGCCAGGTGCAGAAGTACGGTGGGGCTCCTGAACCCCAGCACCGGGCTCAGGACAGATGGCCTGTGGAGGTTCACAGAGCCCAGACCATCCGCACGTAGGATCCTCAACACCAGGAGGGAGGCAGGAATGACTGGCAGGCGCTCAGGCAAAATTCCCTCTGCTGGAAACTCAGTTCTGTGGTCCTTGTGCAGCCGCATGGGGAGGGAGATGGGGGCACCAGGGAAAGATTTCAGAGCCACATCGTGTATTTTCTTCCCAACTAAACGCTACATCTCTTGAGGGCAGGAACCTGCCCAAGATTTTTGTATCTTCCTTAGTATTTGACGAAGGGCTCTGCATGCAGGAAATGCTCTATAAATAACTGATCCTTGGATGCCCGAACAATTTTCCTGCTGCAAAAACTACACCAGACTCCAAAACACTCGCATCAAAACGCAAGGGGAAAGTGTTTGGAATGCAGGGGTCTCACCGCCACCCTCGAGTTCTGTCTCTGCTGGACGGGACGCACAAGGCTACTTTCTGACTCATTTATCATCTTAGTCATTTCCTGAGCTTCCGAAAGCACTCTGCCATGAAGAAAATGATACAAGCATTACAGTGAGCCTCTGAGAGACTTGGCTTTCTATCTAAATCTGTGCATCTGTTTGATCCATATGTCTGTTTCAGTATTCTCATCCTTGACAATGGACATAGGAAGAACATTTTTCCCAGAGTTACTTTGTTTGGGTGGTGACAAGTTTGGAAATACCTTCTTCTTTCTTATCCTATTTCTCTTGTGCATAAGAATGATCCAGGTTTAATGGGACCTGATGCTTTATATATTTGGAAGACAATTTCTAAGAAAAAGAGTACAAAACTGTGATCACAAAATCAGGCATGAGAGTGACTATTTCTTTGGAATGAGAAAAGATGGCAACAAATTACTAGAACCTTGTCTTCATACACACCTAAGATTTCATAGATAATGTAGAAATACATCTTGACTGCAACCTGCCTCAGAAATGCACTTTATCTCTGAGACCACTGGGCCCATGCAGGCTGCATGTCCCCATGACAGAATTATCTGGAACAGGATTCTCTCCAAATGCCCCTCAGCAGTCTGGTGGGCTCACCACCGAAATCCCTGACGTCAGGGAAGTATAGTTAATATCCTGGGATAAACCATCAGGGAAGAGAATATGAAGAAGAGTATGTATCTATGGGCTTCCCTGGCGGCTCAGCTGGTAAAGAATCCGCCTGCGATGTGGAAGACCTGGGTTCGATCCCTGGGTTGGGAAGATCCCCTGGAGGAGGGCACGGCAACCCACTCCAGTGTTCTGGTCTGGAGAGTCCCACGGACAGAGGAGCCTGGCGGGCTGCAGTCCACGGGGTCGCAAAGAGCCAGACACGACTGAGCGACTCGGCACAGCATATATATGTGTGTGTATATATATAAACAGAGTCACTTAGATCCAACCAGTCCATCCTAAAGGAAATCACTCCTGAATATTCATTGGAAAGACTGATGATGAAGCTGAAACTCCAGTATTTTGGCCACCTAATGCAAAGAACTGACTCACTGGAAAAGACCCAGATGCTGGAAAAGATTGAAGGCGGGAGGAGAAGGGGACGACAGAGGATGAGATGGTTGGATGGCATCACCAACTCGATAGACATGAGTTTGAACAAACTCCGAAAATTGGTGATGGACAGGGAAGCCTGGCGTGCTGCAGTCCATAGGGTTGCAAAGAGTTGGACATGACTGAGTGACTGAACTGAACTGATGTGTGTGTATATATATATACTGAGTCACTTTGCTATAGAGTAGAAATTAACCCAATGTCATAAATTAACTATGCTCCAATACAGTTTAAGTAAAATGACTCCTGTGACTTTTCACAAACAGGCCGGGACGTCTCCCCGCTGCCGCGTCCTCGACTCCAACGAGCAGCACGGCCCCACTTCATCCCTTTCTGTTCCCCTGCCTCCCGCTGCGTTTATCCCAGTGTCTTTGAGGCCAAGGCAAGTCCACGGAAGCCTTGCGCTTCCTTGAGCCCATCTTACACTCAATAGCTTCTACCTGCCACCCTACCGCTTTATATTCCCGCCTCAACTGATAACCCTAGTCCGTTCTGTACATCTGAGAGTCTATTTGCTCTAACGCTGTATGCTGTGCTTGTTTTATGCTATAGTCACCAGTTTGTTGTATTTTTTAAGATCCCACATATAAATGACACACCGTATTTCTACTTCTTGGTCTGACTTATTTCACTTCGCGTGACACCTTCCAAGTCTACCCGTGTTGCTGCAAATGGCAAAGCCTCGTTCTTTTTAAAGGCTGACATCCCACTGTACAAACCACGTCTTCTCTCTCCATTCATCCATGGATGGGCACCTAGGTTGTTACCACATCCTGGCTGCTGTCAACAGACCTTGCTGACCTTGGATGGCCCGTCACAATGAGCTGGATGCCCCTGGCAAGCCCGGAGGGACATTCTTGGAGCTGGGATTCTGGCCTCAGTGAGAAACCTCTATCTCTACCCTAGCAACAACTTCCAGACCTGTCGCCGAAGGTGACAGTAGATCGGACACCCTGGAGAAGGTGGCAGGATGATCTCTGGTCTGAGGAATCCCCCGGAGTCGAGGCAGGGAACTAGCAGGTAACTTCCAGCTGGGCCAAGCTTCCCAGATTCTGGTCCTGGGCCCAGAGCTAAGCACCGAAGTGACCAGCAGACATCACTCTCTCTATACAAATGAAACTGGAAAGAGCTGCAAAGTGTAACCTCTCAGGGAGACTCTCAGTCACACAAGGACAGCCAAGGATCTGAGAAGGGCTGCGGTCAGGCCCCCGGGCAGGGGCATGTCCTAAACCCTTCCGCTGCCTAGCACAGGAGGGCATGCCCTGGTCTCCGTGTGGGCACGATGGACTTTGAGAAACATCAGACCCCAACACGGAGCCCTCACTCTCACCCCAGTGTGACCGTTTACAGGGCGGAAGGCCCGCGGCTGAGAATGACACGCTCCCGTAGGGTCCCGCCTCCGTGGGGTAGACCGAGGTTCTCGACCAGGGGCAACCGCCCCCCTCGTGGATGGCACCATTGAGAGGCATCTTGGCATCACAGCTGGTGGGGGCGGTGCTAACGGACGCTACCAAACATCCTGCAATGCATTCTCCTATTTTATTTAACTTTCTCTTGAGCCCAGCAAGACAGAAAATCATCTTCCCCAAATGTCAGCAGTGCTGAGGTTGAGAAGCCCTGGCCTCGAGCCACAGAATCATGAGCAAATGAAGCACTTAATCCTCTGATAACGACCTGAGAATTGCTATGATGGGTTCTGGACTCTGAGAAACTCAAGATTTTCCATACACAGCCTAAAAGCCTCCCTCAGGCTCTGCTACCCTCCCCCTGTACACTCTGCATGGCAAAAACTTAACTATTATTTAATTGTTTAAAAAAAGACAAATGTGAGTCAGCAGTTGTTTGGCTGTCAGGCTTGTACCAACCCAACAAGCATATGGATAAAATAGCAACACACGTGGTACTTGCAAACGATGCAGTGTTGAATTTTGGCTTTTTTCATCCTCTGACTGTGAGACCTAAAATAAACAAATAAATGTTTCTCTCTCTCTCTCTCTCTCTCACAGAGTAAACACACGACACTGACATTGGATGGCTAGTTCACCGTTTTCCCAAGGGCAGAAAACAGAACTTTAAGTCTAAAGGCAGTGCTCAGAGCGAATTAAGGAAAAAGAAGAGCCTTAAAAACCCAAACGCTGGATCCTTCAATAAACAAACGGTGACCCAAATATACTTGTTTTCAAAAGTGTTTGAACTTGGCCTTACTGCCTGTCACCAGGCCTGGGCTGCCCCAGTAGAGAAGGGTCTGAATGAGGGGTTGTGGCAGGGGGTCGCACATTTCCATGTCGGCCGGCGGGTTTCCCTGCGGCTTCCCTGCAGGTTAAAATCTCCCCAGCCCTTGGCCTGAGCACTGTGCGGATTTGCATGTATTATTTTTCCGTCTGATTTCCCCACGGAGAGGATAATTGGTCTCTTTTCCTCCTCAGCACGAGAAGTGACCTGTGGGGGAGGATGACCTGCTGAGAAATGAATGTGATTTCTGTTCTGGTGGAATTTCTCCCGCCCCTGTTCCAAGAAGGTGGCGGATCTGTTTCCTTGTCTTCTTGTTGCTCGGTCCCAAGTGGTGTCCCATTCTTTGCGACCTCAGCCTACCGGCTCCTCTGTCCGTGGGATTCTCCAGGCGAGGATACTGGAGTGGGTTGCTGTAACCTTTCTCCAGGGGATCTTCCCGACCCAGGGATCGAACCTCAGTCTCTTATGTCTCCTGCATTGGCAGGCGGGTTCTTTACCACTAGGGCTGCCTGGGAAGCCCCAGCTTTTAAAGGCTCTGGCCAGGAAGTGACATAGCTCATTTCCGCCCACAGGCTGCGCTGGAAGTTGGCCCACAGCCCTTCCCTCTCCCAGCCGCGAGGAGGCTGGGACCCACTCGGGGGCGCGTGGATTCTGGTGCTTCTGCCCCCAGCCTCGGGTGCTTGTTTAGCATCGGAGGCATCACTTTATTTAACACTCCTATACCTGCATTTGTGAAGAGCTTATTATAAATGGATTTTGGGTTTTCCCCCTGCATTGTCTTACTCTAGTTCCCCGAAGTCCTGGGACCAAACGACACTTCTCCAAACTACACAGGAGGAGATGAAGGTCCACGTGGGTGAGCGGACGACTCAGTGAAAAGGGAGAGACTGACAGTTCTGAGTCGAGACCTCTGCTTTTCCACGGAGGCCGTGCAGACCGGGAGTCTGTGCAAGGAGTACTGAGACTGTTAGGGCTTCCCAGGTGGCGCACTGGTAAGGAAGCCGTCTGCCAGTGCCGGATAGATAAGAGTTCTGGGTTCGCTCCCTGGGTCGGGAAGATCCCCTGGAGGAGAAAATGGCAGCCCACTCAGTATTCTTACCTGGGAAATGCCGTGGACAGAGGAGCCTGGTGGGCTACAGTCCATGGGGTCGCAAAGACTTGGACAGGACTGAGCGCACGCATGCACACGCACACACACACACACACACACACACACACACACACACTGAGATTGTTGACGGAAACTTCTTAAACATCAGGATGGTGGTGGGAACACTGAATCGGCTGATCTGTTTTCTGTTGAGAAAGTAATAACTGTACCAAGATTTCAGTGAGATTTTGCTAACTGGGCTGATTTCCCGACACAAACCCCTTCCTTCCTGGTTGAAATATGATCACTTCCTCCCTAGAAGCGGTGTCGCAATAGACCCTGTGTTTCCACTCGGGCTTCACTGGCCCGGCCCGGCCTGACCTCCCGGAGTCACGGCTCAGGCCTGGGGCACAGTGACAGGTCAGGGCTCGAGCCGGAGGGAACGGAGTGCAGAGGACCAGCGCGGGAAGGGGCGCTCAGAGGTCAGCCCAGGCGGGGGAACCACGAGGACCTCGGTCACGAGAACAGAAATCAGAAGGAAGAGGAGCAGCGACCCCGACTGGGCCAAGAGGCCTGAGTAAAAGAAAGGAGATCGCTCACCTTCACTTCGCTCTTAGGTAGCGCCCAGTGCTGCCTGAAGCGCTCTGCAGGTTTTACTCAAGGTTGTTGCTCAGTCACTCTGTCATGTCCGACTCTTTGTGACCCCACGGACTGCATGCAGCACGCCAGGCCTCCCAGTCCTTCACCAGCTCCCAGAGTTTGCTCAAACTCATGTCCATTGAATCAGCGATGCCATCCAATCATCTCACCCTCTGTCGCCCCCTTCCCCTCCTGCCCTCAATCTTTCCCAGCATCAGGGTCTTGTCCAGTGAGTCGGCTCTTCACATCAGATGGCCAAATTGTTGGAGTTTCAGCTTCAGCATCAGTCCTTTTGTCAAGCACTTTCTGAAGCACTTTGCAACTTTTACTCATGGACTCCTCCCGGAACTCCTTATAAGGTCAGTGTGACTGTTACTACATCCACCCTAAAGAAATGGGACCCGGATGAAGGCAGCACAGGCGAACTCTCCAAGGTCGCCCTGCTGAGAAGCAGCTGACCTGTGATCAAACTCAGGCCTGGAATCGGAATGTGGGCGAGAGATTCTACCAGTAACGCTTTCACCCTCGATTATAAAGACAAAGAAGTTACAGTATAACCACATGAAGCAGATCTACGGTGTATAAGGACGGATGAGTTCGGCTCTTTACAAAGCTTTGCTGCTTACTGACAACCTCCTCTCTGGAAGGACCGCACAGGCTCTCTGCATCCAGAGCAGAGAGCCGGACGCGGAGCTGCCCTTCCTGCCTCTGGGACCCTGATCGCTGCCCACCACTGCACTCGGGAGGCATCTCAGCTTTGTCTCCAGGACCCGACCTGAGACGCGACGCAAAGTTAGCATCACTGTTGATGTCCTGGGTTTGCCTCCGCCTTTGACGTCCGGGTTCTGGTGAGACCCAGCTTGTCTGAGCGGCCATCCTCGTGTGAAGGTGGGGATACCAGTGCCTCTCGTAGCGAGCGGTTCTGAGGGTTAAAGGTGACGGTTCGTGGGGTGGGGCCAGCCCTGCACCCACGCAGAATGGCTGTCACCCATTGTCAATGCCACCAGCTCAAGGTCGGAGGGAAAGGTCCCCAGGGAGGCAAGACCAGCCTATGAACTGGCTTGATAAGCGCTTTGTGAAGAAAAGAGAAGAGGAAAGAATAGGAAAAGGAGGACTCCTGCCAAGTCAGTGAGAAACATCAGCTGATGGCTTTCCCCCAGGTGTGTGTGCGCACACGTGTGTGCATGTGCGTGTGTGTGCACGTGTGTGTGTGCACGTGTGTGTGTGTATGTGGGGCATATGATTTCTGGAGTTGTTTTAGTCACTCAGTCGTGTCAGACTCTTGCAACTCTATAGACTGTAGCCCACCAGGCTCCTCTGTCCATGGCACTCTCCAGGCAAGAATACTGGAGTGGGCTGCCATTTCCTTCTCCAGGTGATCTTCCTGACCCAGGGATCGAACCCGAGTCTCCTGCACTACAGGCGGTTCTTCACCGCTGAGCACCAGGGAAGCCCTGTAATTTCTGGGGTAGGCAGACTAATTGCAGATGCCCCGGGTCTGTCAGCAGCGGAGGCTGAGGCAGGCCAGGGCCAGGCTGGAAGCTCCGGGGTTTTTCCCTGGCATCTGGGGAACGCAGATCCTGCTTCCTGCATCTCGTGCACCTAAGCAGGCATTAAATATTAATCAATACGGTTGGCTGTTGATGGATATCAAATCACCCATACGGAACGCAGAGGGATAAGCAACGAGTGCTGCTTTACCTGCTGCTGACTCAGGGCGGCGGGGGCCAGGCCCTCTGCCCTGGGCGTTACCCTGTAGACCTCACTCTGCCCCCAGCACCCACTGGGGTAGGTCTGCGGCCCATGTCACGGAGCAGGAAACTGAGAAAATGAGCCTCGGGTCTCCCAGTGTTTATGTAGCAGAGTCAGGATTTAACCCAGAGCTGCCCAACCACAAAGCCTCTGGGGTTCTCATGTATTCACTCAGTTTTTGTTGTTCAGTCACTAAGTCGTGACAGACTCTTTGCGACCCCATGGACTGCAGCACGCCAGGCTTCCCTGTCCCTCACCATCCTCCAGAGTTTGTCCAAGTTCATGCCCACTGAGTCGGTGATGCCATCCAACCATCTCATCCTCTGTGGCCCCCTTCTCCTCCTGCCCTCAAGTTTTCCCAGCATCAGGGTCTTTTCCAGTGAGTCAGCTCTTCCCATTAGGAGGCCAAAATACTGGAGTTTCAGCTTCAGCATCAGTCCTTTCAATGAATATTCAGGGTTGATCTCCTTTAGGATGGACTGGTTGGGTCTTTTTGCAGTCTAAGGGATTCTCAAGAGTCTTCTCCAGCACCACAGTTCGAAAGCATCAATTCTTCACGGCTCCGCTTTCTTCACTCATTTGCAAACACTTATTAGGCACCTGCTGTACACAGGCAGCATTTTAGACAGTGGGGTCACACGGCCAAGAAGCAAGCAAACATCCAGCCTTCTGCCTGTTTCCCGCGGCAGCCCTAACAAACAACTCAGCCTTGGGGGCTTTACGGAAATGTATTCTCGGAGGTCTGCAGCCAAGAGTCTGACATTACGTGTCGGCAGGGCTGCATTCCTTCCGGGAGAGCCCACTCTCTGCTTCTTCCAGCTCCGGTGGCTGCAGATGTCCCTTGGCTCGTGGCCACGTCCCTCCAGGCTCTGCCTTCTTGGGCACAACATCTCCCCCTTCCTGTCTGTGTCTAAGCTCGCTCTGCTTTCCCCTTGCAAGGACACCTGCCGTGGGATTCAGGGCCCACCTACTCTAGCCAGGTCTCCTCCTGTCAAGACGCTTAAGCACATCTGCAAAGATTTTTTCCAAAGAAGATAACGGTGTTCTGGGGATCGGGATGTGGCTACATCCACTCGGTTCAACACGTCCTTGAAAAGCTGACAATCCTGTGAGGGTGTACCCGAAGCATGCCAGCAGACGAGAAGGCAGTAAGTCGTGACAAAAGCCCTGATGAAAGTCAAGCAGGAGTTGGTGAAGGAGGCCGGGCCTCTCTTTGGGTTGGAGGGACAGGACAGATTCTCCGAGTGGGCAGCTTTGCAGGCGGTCCTGAAGGACAGGAGTGAGCTGACCATCCAGTGGTACCCAGGGTTCCAGCCTTGTTCACCTGCTTGTTTATTTACACCTTAAAGAGTAATCACAGTATGGGGTGTGTTAGGCACAGCACCCACCCCTACCCAGAGAGTGAGGACGAAGCATTGTCACAGATGCAGATAAAGTGATTTTATTTTTTTGTTTGTTTTTTTGTTTTGTTTTGTTTTTTAAATTTTAAATTTTATTTAGTTATTTTTTTTTCCAGTGGGTTTTGTCATACATAAAGTGATTTTAAACATCACAAATCACAAGTAGCCTAAATAGAGCGCTAGCTTGGTTCCTGCGAAAAAGAAGGTCTGCAGATCAATTGCTATAAATCCAAGCCCATCGTTTGTGGCCGACCTCCCCTGACCTTTCAACGGATTTACAGCTCACGGCAGAACAGAACGCCACCTCATCCAGTTACCTGGGGTGCACACTTTGCAAAGAGTTTAACCTGGAGGGGCCCCTGTAAGTTACACTGCTCAAATTCAGCATCCGATGGTCGCTTTATTGATGGCTTTTTAATACCTAAGGTGAGCACTGGCTTATCATCTATTCTGTATTTTTCCAGCCAAACATTGTGTAGTCCTATTCTGCATCACACAGGTTTCACGTGTGGACCTTCCGTTGGCTCGCCCGTCACCGCAGATCCGGAGAACTAGCCGAGGAGGCTCCTGGTCCTTGGGCCCCTGCCTGGACTCTGTGTCTGGCCCCTGTCTGGGCTCCGTGGCTTGAGGCCGTGGCTTGAGTTCCCTTGTCAGTCCCGTTTGACTCCGAGACCTTCATAAAGAGCCTTTGTTCCCACATCCACGTTCAGTTAATTAGCAGATCTATTTCTCTGTCCCGAATGAGAACCCTGACGACCACACTCCAGACACCGCCAGGGGTCTCATCCTCAATGCGCTGCTGCTCAACGCCCATCAGAAGCTCTGGCAGAGGGAGCAAGATCTGCTGTGTAACCCGTAAAGCGCGCTTCTGTGTGAACAGAAGAACAATCCTTTTTTAAAATGAAAGTAAAATGGCAACGGCTCGGCCTTGCTAGGCATTGATGAGACGTGACCTCAGCAGGCTGCATGGGGCTCCCCCTAAACACATGTCCGTGACCTAACCTCCAGGTGGGGCTAGTGGGAAAGAGTCTGCCTGCCAATGCAGGACTCACAGGAGACACAGGAAGATCTCCTGGAGAAGGAAATGGCATCCCCCTCCAGGATTCTTGCCTGGAGAATCCCAAGGATTGAGGAGCTTGCGGGCTACAGTCTATGGGGTCATAAAGAGTCAGACACGATTGAACACTCATACCTATCCTCTCCCTAACCTCTGAAACCTGTGACAGTGACCTTATTTGGAAAATAAGGGCTGGGAGCAGCGTGGACTCTCCCCAGCCAATTCTTTTGGATCTGCTATGACAGAGGTTGTCGGGAGCCACCGGGATCCGCTGTGGCTGGACTCCAGCAAGAGGTAAGTAAAGTTCTTGAGATGAGACTGTCTTGGATTATCCAGGTGAGTCCTGTGTCCATGACCTGGGTCCTTGTAGGAGAGAGACACAGATAGAACGGAGAGTCATTTGGACTGCAAGGAGGTCAAACCAGTCAACCCCAAAGGAAATCGACCCGGAATATTCATCAGAAGGACTGATTCTGAAGCTGAAGCTCCAGTACTTTGGCCACCTGATGTGAAGAGATGACTCACTGGAAAAGACTTTGATGCTAGGAAAGATTGAGAGCAGGAGGAAAAAGGGATGACAGAGGGTGAGATGGTGGGATGGCATCACCGACTCGGTGGACATGAGTTTGACCAAACTCTGGAAGATGGTGAAGGACAGGGAAGCCTGGCGTGCCGCAGTCCACGGGGTCACCGGGGGGATATGAGTGGGTGACTAAACCACAGCAGCCCGAGTTCACAACCTGTGTCCTTAAGAGAGCGACACAGAAGCAGAGACAGACACAGAGGTGGAAGAGGAGGCGAGGTGACCAGGGACGCAGGGGCTGGAGTGATGCCGGCAGCCACTGAAGCTGGAAGAAGCGCAGAATGGATTCTCCCACAGACCCTCCGGGGAGCCTGCTACCCTGCCCACACCTTGGTTTCAGAACACAGACTCCAGAATTGTGAAAGAGTAAGTTTACATTGTTCCAGGCAACCAACAGTGACTTAAACAGGGGCAGTTTGCCATGGTAGCCCTGGGAGACGAACAGTGACTGAATTCCCTTTCCAGACCTTTCTCAGGAAACGCCAAGAGATCCGATGGCTCGGTGGGCGTAACACAACTGGGTGTGCGTTTCCTCATATTCTGTCAAAATTACCTTGAGGCACAGGTTTCCAAAATGCAAACTGAAGCAATCATTCTCAGAACCCGAGAAGCACCTCCAGAAACCCTGGAAGTTCATGAAACACACTTGGAAAGTGCTTGTCCAGTGTTTTCACTCAGAAGAAACCCTGGTTGAAGGTGTGCAGTCCAACAGGACTGCTGGAGCTTCAAGAAGAACCACAGACTCACCCTCTTCACGTCAAAAAGACGTAAGTGCTTCCCTAGGGATTGACAGAAGGCGTCAGGGGTCCCAGTGGAGTTTTGGGAGAAAGAGACATGAGTTCACGTCTGCTCCTTCTTTGAGCTCCTATAGAGAGCACGGTTGATTTAAGGGAAAGCCCAAATTAATAAAGATTCCTCTCCTCTTGCAGGAATTCTAACGGCTGGTGTAAAAGATCTGCACAATAGGAACTTGTTCGCAAATGAATTTGCTTTAAAAATGTCTTATGAGGCTTCCCTAACGGCTCAGTGGTAAAGAATCTGCCTGCGAACGCAGGCGACCTGGGCTCTATCCCTGATCCGGGAAGATCCCACATGCTGCGGAAAAACTAAGCTTGTGCTCTGGGCCCCGGGAGCTGCAACTAGGGAAGCCCTCGCACCGCCGCCCCTGTGCTCCGCGGCAACAAGAGAGGCCTCCGCAACAAAAGCCACCGCGAGGAGAAGCCCGCACGCTGCAACTAGGGAGCAGCTCCCGTTCGCCACAGCTAGCGAAAAGCCAGCAGCAACAGACACGCAGCACGGCCAAAAATAAGCAAAAATTTAAAAGGTCTTACTGAAACTCCAGAACAGTGGCTATCAGAGTCAGAAACTGCAGCAGGCACAAGCTGAGAAAATTTCTAGCCTCACGCTGGTCACAGGAGTTCTTCCAGGTCACTCGAGGTCTGGGCAGCCAGCCTGGTTTGGGGGACCTCTTCTTCCCACACTGAGCCACGTGGCTCGAATGCAGCATCAATAGTTTCCAATGGCTCCGCCTCCCCAGAGCCAGTGATTGGTTGAAGTGCCTGCATCCTCCTCAGAACTGGACCAATCACAACCCTCTAGAGCCTGACTGTACACCCGGTCTGGCCAATCAGCGACTTTGCCCAGGATCTTTCTTTGTGGAAATCTGAGAAGCCCTTTTCTCTCTCTGGTCGCAGGGCTCTTGGGGATCGGAACCTGCAGAGGGCGTTACGGCAGGCAGAAGGTCTAAGCGACAGAGAGTAGAGAGAGCTGAGGTCCCTGAGCTTTGGTTACTTGATTCTCCACGTTTTAACTGGGTTTCTGTCGCTCAACATCAAAGTATCCTAAAGAGAGTGGGCAGCACTTTGCAAATAGCATGTACTATTTTCTAAGAAAATACACGTAGCCACAGAATGCAAAGTATGTGTAAAATGTAAGGGAAATGTAGACCTCATCAGTTGAGCTGGGTAGGATCCAATGATCCCGGTTTAAAAAAACAACGCTGCAATGAAATGGTGGTGAATCGGGGCTTGACTTGATGATGGAATTGTAGCTGGTCAATCTGACTCCCTCCAGAATCTCTCTGAGTGCCCCGAGGAGCACAGGAGGCAGAAATAAGCAGCTGCTGGTGGAGCAGGATTCCTAACTCAGCGTTAAAACAAAACAAAACACAGGCCGGACCGTGAGTGCCGATAAATACACTTTCCCCACAAAGTCACTCTCAGCCACTGAGGAAGATGGACCAGAGCTAGAGCGCAGGGCACTCTGCTCAGGTTCTGGGCAGCCTGGACGCGAGGGGCGTTTGGGGGAGAGTGGGTATATGTGTTTGTGCGGCTGAGTCCCTTTGCTCCACCTGAAACCGTCACAACATCGTCAACCGGCTACACTCCAGCATAAAATAAAAACCCCACTTACATGCATGAAACTCGGATGACACTCTGTCCCCCCACGCAGACTCTGCTGTGGTGAGCATCACGAAAAACGAGCTTGCACACGACCCACGCGCGTGATCCAGGTAGAGACAGCTGAAGGCCGGGGTGCCACCTGAGAGCTGGACTCGGCTTCCCGGGGCGGAGCAGCTTTGTGTTTTCTTCTGCCAGCAGAACGTTCTTCTCACCCACCCGCCTCTCCCAAGTTTCCTAAAACCCCGTCTCCTCCCAGGTCATCTCATTTCCGTCGCCCAGCTCTTCATTCACCTGCCCCCGTGCCAGCAGCTCCTTCAGTTTCGCTCTGCTCTCCACATTTCGCTGAATTTTCTTACAGGCTCTTGGCTTCTTAGCGATCACAGTCCTCCACCATTTTCTATCCCCTGTGGTTGTCCAAATCTATTGGGTTTGTTACGAGAGAATCCAATAAAATAGGCCCTTCTCTGGGTCTTAGCTTCGCCTCTGGCTCAAGACGAAAGACGCTGGCAGGATCCAGGTCTTGATTTCCAAGGTCGGCCTCCAGGGACCCGCACTCCCGGACCCCGGCATTGCCAAGGCGCTCAGACTCAGGGTTGTGTTGATTTCGCATTTCCACAGTAGGCATCCTGCCAAGTGACAGGCCATAAAAAGAATTAGACCTTTTTTTCCATACTGTGGTTTTCATTAGGCCTGTGTGTGTGCCTGCCTATAACAACAGGTACTCAGATGCTCTCACTCCTAGAACTTCTGCTCCGTCCAGGCTGCAGCTGTTTGGAATGGCATCCCCCTTCGGCTTTGAGCCACGGGAAAGCCGACTTCAGCAGAACCCTCTGGTCCTCAGCAGTGTCTGGTTTAACAGATGATCACCGGGAAGACACAGGTCAGCGCCTACGGAGGGGTGAGCAGGGAGTGCTTTTGGCTAAGTCAGGGTCTCTCTGTGGCTCCCGCTTTTTTAAATGCATGAGTTCTTGGCTGCTCTTTCCTCAGAAAATGCAGGAAGCTGAGGAAATTCTCTCTTCTTGGCAAACAGCACCTTCTCAACTTTCTTCCAGGGCTTTTAAAAAAAAAAATTTGGAAGTTGATTTTATTTACGCTACTGCAATAGAGACAGCACCCCAGGTCTAAATGCCAGGATGTCTCAGTAGGAGGGTTTCGCCTGAGAGTTTCGAAGGAGGAGGAGGCGGCAGGTTATAGGTGGGATGACTTGTTTTTGTTCAAGATTGTTTTTGTTCAAGGCTTTCATCCCCCACAGGGGCTAAGAGGATGTTGAGTAACAGCCCCCAAGTCCTGAGGTCCTCTGTTCCCAATTATTTGTTCCACAGATATTCACTCTGGCTCTCCCGTAGGGGAAACCACGGAACAGATGTATTCGTGTGACCACGTGCAGGCTGGGGGCTTCTCATGCCAGGAGCGAGTGGCCATTCACGCTCACGTGACAGCTGCCGTGAAGCTGCAGAGTCATGACCGTTCCCGTGATGCTGTAGGGGAGGATGCGTCCCGTCGGGGAGGGACCAGCGTGGGGGGAGGTGGTCGGAAAAGCCTTTCCCAGGGAGGAGAAATGAGGACCTAGAGGCTTCCCAGGATGCAGAGGGCTAGAGCTGACGGTGAGACCATGTGGATCCTGGCCCATCGGAAGTTTGCCAGCCGCCTGACATGAGAAGGCGACCAGCAACCTCCTTGCCTTCCCCAGTTTCCTCCAGAAAACAAAGTCAGCAGCAGCGCCACCTTTGTTTTCTCTGCCAAGGAGCAAATTACCACCACCCTGGTGGCCTTAAGCAACACCCACTGATCCGCTCTCCGAGCTGCGGGTCAGGGTTCCAGCTCAGCGTGCCTGAGCTCCCAGCGCAGGCTTCACAAGGCTGAGGTCAAGTCGTCTGCCAGGCTGAGGGCTCATCCGGAGATCCAGCAGAAGGCTCTGCTGCCATGTTTGTTCCTGTTGTTGGAAGAATTCATCTCCTTGTGGTTGTGCAACCGAGGGCCTTGTTTCCTGGCTGGCTGTCAGCTGGGGCCCAGCTCACGTCCTGAAGGTTACTGTCTCTCTTGCCACAGCGCCCCCGCCCCATCTGCAAGTCACAGAGGCACTTCCAGCCCTTATTCGACTTCCTCTTCTTTGATTAACTGGAGAAAACTCTCTGCCTTCAAAGGGCTCACGTGATCAGATCCAACATAGCCAGGTCAACACTGTCAGCATTCACTGGATTATAGAGAAAGCAAGGGAGTTCCAGAAAAACATCTACTGCTGCTTCACTGACTACACTAAAGTCTTTGTGTGGATCCCAACACACTGTGGGAAATTCTTCAAGAGATAGGAATACCAGACCACCTGACCTGCCTCCTGAGAAATCTGTATGCGGGTCAAGAAGCAACAGTTAGAACCAGACATGGAACAACAGACTGGTTCCAAATCGGAAAAAGAGTACGTCAAGGCTGTATATTGTCACCCTGCTTATTTAACGTACATGCAGAGTACATCATGTGAAAATGCCAGGCTGGATGAAGCAGAAGCTGGAATCAAGACTGCTGGGAGAAATATCAATAACCTCAGATATGCAGATGACACCACCCTTATGGCAGAAAGCAAAGAGGAACTAAAGAGCCTCTTCATGAGGGTGAAAGAAGAGAGTGAAAAAGCTGACTTAAAATTCAAGATTCAAAACACTAAGGTCATGGCATCCAGTCCCATTACTTCATGGCAAATAGACGGGGGAAAAGGGGAAACAGTGACAGGTTTTATTTTCTTGGGATCCAAAATCACTGTGGACGGTGACTGCAGCCACGAAATTAAGACACTTGCTCCTTGGAAGGCAAGTTGTAACAAACCTAGACAGTGTATTAAAAAGCAAAGATATCACTTTGCCCACAAAAGTCTGTATAGTCAAAGCATAGTCGTGCATGGATGTGAGAGCTGGACCATAAAGAAGGCTGAGAGCTGAAGAACTGATGCTTCTGAACTGTGTGTTGGAGAAGACTCTTGAGAGTCCCTTGGACTGCAACGAGATCCAACCAGTCCATCCTAAAGGAGGTCAGTCCTGGGTGTTCATTGGAAGGACTGATGCTGAAGCCGAAACTCCAGTACTTTGGCCACCTGATGCAAACAGCTGTCTCATGAAAAAGACCCTGATGCTAGGAAAGATTAAAGGCAGGAGGAGAAGGGGATGACAGAGGATGAGATGGTTGGATGGCATCACTGACTCAGTGGACCTGAATTTGAGCAAACTCTGGAAATGGTGAAGGTCAGGGGAGCCTGGCATGCAGCCGTCCATGGGGTCTTGAAGAGACGGATATGATGTAGCAACTGAACAATAAGAACAACAAATACCTGGGTAATCTCCCTATCCCAAGGTGACCCTCTCTGGGAGAGAGGTTTAGTTACACCTGTAAACTCCCTTTCCTGCAGGGCCTGGTTGCACTGGACTGAATGAGGAGGCATGTCGACAGCAGGGCCCGGCCTCTAGGGACACGTCTTGGAATCATGCATATTCTTTCTGAGAAATTGTGAGGCCTGAGTTAGCAGGTGTTTGTCAGGTACCACGCCTGTCTCGGGCGGGATTTGCATGCAGAGAACCGGCCAGCCCGTCTCGCAGATGGTTGGGGACTTGCCTGGGGTAAAGGAGGTCGGGTGGCGGGTGCTGGGAGCAAAGGAGCAGTTCATGAGCACCTCCCAGTTCTCGGCCAAAGGGCTTCATTCTGATGTCACCGGAGGCAGGAGGTGCGGGTCTTCTTGCGTGGTACCCTCCCCAGTTTGGGTCTTTGCTGCGCTGACTGCAGTGAGGACTGGGCTTTGGGATGAGGGAACAGGAAGCTGGCCTAGCCCTCTCCGAAACCATCTGCTTGGAGCTCTTGGCTCTGACAAGAATGGGGAGGTTTCCTCTGGCTGCAAGTCCAGGGACTCAGAAACCACTGAAGTCATAGCTTTCCCCCAACCAGCCCAGCAAGGCTTTAATTGGGAGATTAGAGAAATGGACGTCCGGACTCCCACCCCCTCTGCTAACCACACGCGGGTTGGGGCCGAGGGCCCTTTTCAGGCCCGTTCTCAGCCTGGCATCACTGGTGGAAGAACCAGCAGGGGGCCCTGGCCTCGCTGACTCTGGGCGAAAGGCAGACCGCAGCGTCTCTGAGCTGGGCCCTGGGCTTCTAGCCAAAGCTCTGTAGGGGAGCCGCCCATTCCCAATAATCCTGCTCTCCAAGTGATCTGGGTGAGTGTGAGATCAGTAGAAAGAAGCAAAAAGGAGGAGGTGAGGAGAGACTTTACTTTTCCTTCCCCAGATGCCACGGTGGGAAGCAGCTTTCCCTCTGCCGATTCCAAGACCAGAGCGTTCTTGTGCCTGGCTGAATTCTTTCTCATCTCGTCCGGCTCTCTGCCTGCTCTCCTATCACTGCTTTGGCTTCTGGAGTTTCTCAAAGCTTCTCCCAGAGACACTGGAGCCAGTTTACTCCCCTTGAACACCTGTCATTTTCTCAGAGCTGCAGCGTCTCTCTGCTGTGATTTTCAAAGACAGTCTTGGGCCAGACTTTCTCCAGTGAGAGCAAGTACTCGGGAGGAGGGAGACGGGGCATCTGATGAGGGGAGAGCACAGATACACACACGCACACAGATACACACACACACACACAGATACACACACACACACAGATACACACACACAGATTCACAGAAACGCTGGATCGGGAATTACAGGAAAACAGAACCTTCTTGATCCTGGAGGAGGAGGTCCAGAGAGAAAAGCAGAGAGAAGAGAATTTGGGTCTGTGTCGTAGCTGCTGGGGTTTTTACACCAGGGAGGCATGACCCCATTTGACCTTGACTGAAACAACCAGAGGGTTTCAGAGGAACCGACCAAAGATATGTGGGCGCAGGGCCAAGCCGAGCTGACCGGCTGTGACAAGTCAAAGGACAGCTGTGGTCTGGCTCGGGCAGCTTCTGGGAGGGGATGAAGCCCGGAGCTTAGCCTCTAAGCTGTGAGGGTAGTGGCAGCGTGACCCTGGGCTCCAGGTATGCGCTGCCCTCCATCACCGCTTTGACAGGAAAAGGCCTCAGCTAGCTTGTTGGTTTAAGGCCTGAAATAGTGACGACCCCATTCCCCTGGCTCCCCGTGCCCCTGCCCCGGCTCCTGGTGTCCTCTGCGTCCTCACGCCCGTCGAGGGCTGGTGCTGGACCACTTGTGGGGATCAGCGGCTGACGATGCGACAGGAACATTTTCCCCGATTACTTTATTAACTTGGATTGTGCCTCACTGTGGTGTTGGAGAAGACTCTTGAGAGTCCCTTGGACTGCAAGGAGATCCAACCAGTCCATCCTAAAGGAGATCAGTCCTGGGTGTTCATTGGAAGGGCTGATGCTGAAAGTGAAACTCCAATACTTTGGCCACCTCATGAGAAGAGTTGACTCATCTGAAAAGACATTGATGCTGGAAAAGATTGAGGTCAGGAGACGACAGAGGATGAGATGGCTGGATGGCATCACCGACTCAATGGACATGGGTTTGGGTAAACTCCGGGAGTTGGTGATGGACAGGGAAGCCTGGCGTGCTGCAGTTCATGGGGTCGCAAAGCGTCGGACATGACTGAGCGACTGAACTGAACTGAACTGTGTGTCACTTAGCTACATTTCGAGGGGAAAAAGAGGAAGGGAAGGAAGAACGGCAGTTAAGGAGGTCTGCAGGAGGCTTCGGGTGAGCACGGGGATCGCCCACTTGACCCACGAGGTGACTTTCGCATCATTTCAACTTAACTAGATACTGACATCCCATGAATGAATATTGATCGAGGACCTGAAATATGCAAAACAGTGTGTAAGCTCCATCTTCCACTGAAATAAAAAAGGGATGTGCTGGGAGGTGGTGGGTAAGATGGGCCATGTCCTAACTCTGGTCATAAGCCCAAGTTATAGGAATGTACTTCTGACTTCACGCATTACTTGCTAGGGTGGTGGTTAGGAAGGATCAGTCAGGCAGACCAGCGGGCTCATCGGAGCACGTGGGAGGGAGGCTGATTTGGCTGCTGCACTTCTCCAGGTAAGGCAGGTGGTTTGCTGCTAAAGTTATTTTGGAAAGCAGTTCACGTTAAGTAATTATTGGCATGATGGCATCCACATATGTGTGCAAAGCCCTGGGTTTTTAATACTGGCTGGATAGCGGCTGCAGACAAGGGTAGGGGCGCAGGCTTGTATGTGCAAGAGAGAAGCAATCGGCATGGTCCCTCCCTGCTTCTCTCCTCTGCTGTTTGTTCTCGCTGGCAGCACTGAAGCCTGCAGCTCTCTCTGGCCCTGCACATCGTAGCAGATGCTTTCACGAGTGCTCACGTCGATGGGGCCCCGACTCACTTAAGGTGACGGGTGACTGTCTCTCAGAACAGAACCCTGAGTGCGATGCAGATGCACCCTGGCTGGGGAGTCTTCCACGTTCCATTTATGATTACTATTTCTTGTTAAAAATTCTTCTACACCATGGTTTTATTTTATTTTACTTATTTATTTTTTGGCCACGCTGTGCGGCATGTGGGATCTTAGCTCCCTGATCGAGGATTGAACCTGGGCCCCCTGCATTGGAAGTTCAGAGTCTTAACCACTGGACCACCAGGGAAGTCCCCCACATTCCATTTCTAGCCTGATGAAGTGCTAGTTATTCAGTCGTGTCTGACTCTTTGCGACCCCATGGACTGTAGCCTGCCAGGCTCCTCTGTCCATGGGATTCTCCAGACCAGTATACTGGAGTGGGTTGCTGTTCCCTTCTCCAGGGGATCTTCCCGACGCAGGGATCGAACGAGGGTCTCTGCATTGCAGGTGGATTCATTACCAGCTGAGCCTCCAGGGAAGCCCTGATCACACCACATGAGCCGGAATCTGCTTATGAACATCCCTGCCTGGACGCTTGCCGTGCACCCTGGGTGAAGCTTCTCTGCCTTTAGGGTCCAGTTTCAGCACTTGCTGGAATAGCTCCCCCTCCTGTTAGAGCCCACAAACCTCATCTGAGATCCCATCCATTAACAGGAAGTGATGGGCTTCCCTGGTAGCTCAGCTGGTAAACAGTCTGCCTGCAATGCAGGAGATCCCAGTTCGATTCCTCGCTTGGGAAGATCCCTTGGGGAAGGGATAGGCTACCCCCTGCAGTATTCTGGCCTGGAGAATTCCATGGACTCTACAGTCACAAAGAGTCGGACAACACTCAGCGACTTTCACTTCACTAATGAGTCAATATCACAACTGTCACATTCAACCGACCACGCAAAACCATGCTACCTGCGTGTACAGTAAGGGCCCCAGCCCCCACCCATCCCGGTTAAACGGCCAAGGTCATTCCTCAGCAGTAAACGAGGTTTTCTGACACGTAATGACACAGAAGGCAAGCTCAAAATCGTCTGTAGGACAGATTGGTGAGAAAGAGTCTTGCTTTTCTGCCAAAATACCCCTCCGACTCTCCTTAAGGACCAGAGTAACATACAGAATTTAAGGCCACAGCCGTGTGAATAAGTGGATACTGATCAACAATTACACAGCGATGTCTCCCGCGTATCCCCTCAAATCCTCAACTGACGTGTCGATCATTTTCCAAGGGCGTAATTTCCTCCTTCACCGATCCTCACAGGTTGATGAAATAAAGGTAATATCGAAATAAAGGTTGATGAAATAAAGGTAATATTGAAAATGACAGTGTCTGAGAAGCAATCTCAAACTGTCTTTTTATTGCATTCAATTAGCAAGAGACTTGGGAACCACTTTCTAATATAAAATTATCAGCCACAGAGTTGCAATTGAAACGCACCGTAGCGACTTCAGCCGATAACTCTCATTTTTTCCTCTTTTTACTTTCCAAAGGCCCCTTGCACCCTAGGCCACTCTCAGCGCTATAGAACGATGAGCAAACAGTTTTAACTTGGACAAGCACTGACTTTCCAGAGACTTATGTTTGACCATCCTCTGGGGGGACCATAAAACCAGCAAGGAGGGCTCATTTGGAAATCTCTTGTATCGAGAAAAGTGATGAATGTGTCCAAAAGTGAGCTGAGTTATCCTCAGACCAGTCCTTATTCAACCAGAGTCCTAACTCCTCTGAGGCCTCTGTCATCAGCTGGGGGTCTCAGAACTGACCATCCCAGCTTCTCCAACACCCTCCTTCCCCACCCCTTCACTCACACACACAAAAATCCTTCTTGATATTATCCTACATATATGTTTGGCATTTCCCCCTCTATATTTAGCCTTGAATGTAAAAAATTCCCAGGTAGTCTATGAAAGCATGGAGCCTCAGCTCTAAGTTAGCCAAACCCCCACAGAAATAAAACTGCTTGCAGATTATAACACTCAGGAGAAAGGGACAAGTCACGCTTTAAAATGAACAGAGTGGCGACCACTTGGGGAAACTGACTTTTCTGGCCTACTGACCTCTCTTGATCTCTGACCCTGGGCAGGGGAATAAACAAGAGGGGAGAGCGGGGTTTCGGGGAGAAGCCCTGGTTTCTGGAAGGCGCCCAGGTCTAGAGCTAAGTGCTGGGTGCGGAGAAGCGCTGAGTTGCTCTGTTTGGAAACCTCATTCTGGAAAACCGAGATCCCACAGAGGCTCTCCACATCAGGAGAGGGAGAAAGAGCGAGGAGATGGCTCAGGAACGGAAGGGGCCCGGGGTGAACCCCGGGACGCAGGGGGCGGGTCTGGAGCATCTCCGGGCGCGCTACTGCCTGCAAACTTCTCCTCGCCCCGAGGTGGGCGCGGGCGCAGCGCCGGGCGCGCGGCGCGGCCGGGGGCCGGGCGGGGCTCACCTGTTCCAGCGGGCCACCTTCCTCCGGTAATAGCGCAGCGCCTCCGGGCCGGCCAGCAGCGAGTCTTCGGGCCCCAGGAGCGGCGGCTCCTCCGGGTCGTTGTACAGCGGGTGCGCGAAGAGGGCCTGCAGCTTGGAGCCGGGGTCGCCGCCGCCGCCCGGCTCGACCCGCCGCGGGGCCGAGGGGGCCGGGGCGGGGGCCGGGGAGGCGGCGCGGCGGGCGCACGGGCAGCCGAGCGGGCGCTCCCGGGGCTGCAGGCGGCGCCGCACGCGGGGCCCGAGGTGGAAGTAGAGGTCGGCGGCCAGCAGCGCGCCCAGCAGCAGCAGGGTCAGCAGGCGGTCCCGGCGCAGCCCGGGCATGGCCCCGCCGGGTGCGCGCGCAGGCGCCCGAGTCCCGGGGTCGGAGGCGCCGCGCGCGCGGAGCCCCCTCCGAGGGGGTCGCCCTTGAACTCGCGGCCGAGGCGCAGAGCGCGCGGCCGGGGGCGGCGGTCCCTTTCCGCGCCCAGTGGCCCCCGGGGGCCGGTGTCCCCGGGCCCCTGCTTCTCACACCCTCTGCGCCCCGGGAGCCGCGGCAGGTGGAGGATCGGGGCTCCGGGGCGCGGGGACCGGCGGCGCTCGCCTCCCGGCGGCGGCGGCGGCGGGCGGCCGCGGAGCGCGGGGCGTCTCTCCGGAGGATGCGGTCGCTCCGGCTCCTCCGGCGGGCGGCGGGGACGCCCGTGCCCCCGGCTCCTCGGGCCGAGCTGGTGTGCGCGCCCGGCCCCCGGGGGAGGGGTGACGCCGCCGCCCCCGCCCACTGCCGCTGGCACCTGCCCCCGGCGCCGCCCGCCCGCCGACTCCGGGCCCTCTTCCGGCCCTGCCCGGCCACCTGGTCGCCCGGCCGCCGCGCGCCGACCTCTCGCCCGGGGCGCGCGCGGGTCCCGCTCGGGACTCAGCCGGGCGCTCGAGGGGTTCCGAAGCTGCGCGCGAGACCTTCGATTTTCGTATTTATTTCCTAGAAAGAAGACAGCTCCCTGAAAGCCTTTCCCCTTAGGACCTGCCAGGTGTGCGCGCGTGTGTGTGCGCGTGTGTGGCCCTTTCGCTCTCTGCGTCTTCCCGCAGAGCCCCGTCCAGATCCGGAAGGACCGCGCGTCCGGCGCTTGGCGCGTAGCAGGCGCTCAGGGAACAGCCGCGCTCGGCTAGGGGAAAAGCTCGACCTTTGAAAGGAAGGCGCCGGTTCTACCTAGACTCTTTCCGACTTCCTGTCTGGATGGAGCGCGGCTCCCGGCGTGCCCGCGTCTACCGAGGGGGAACGTGTCCTCCCGCGAAGGAGCGGGCCCTGCCGCTGACCCCACTCCGAACTTCGTGCTCAGCTGGGTGCGAAAGCGGGCCCGCCCAGATGAATCACTGAGGACTGTGTTAGGTTTCCCCTGGTATCCTGTGAGGTCATTCACACTCCTTCCCACCCCGTTTTTCCTTTGAGGAAGAAGGAGGGAAGAGGTGGTTGCCCGGCCCTGAACTCCTGGCTCTTCCGTTTAATGAGCTGGTGGGATGGAGACGTGCTGGTCTGACGGCGGAGGCAGCATCCCCCACCTCAACCCCGTCCTGGGTATGAAGAGGCATCTTTGCCAGGAGCTGCCCGCCCAGGCACAGAATGTCCCCCTTCTGTGAACTTGGCTCTTTAACCCCCTCCTGCCCTCCTGGAGTCAGAACTCTCAGCCGCAGTTGGGCTTGTGGGTTCAGACTCGATTTCCTCCCGCTGTGGCTTGGTGGGAGATCCCTGTGGCCTCTGCCAGCCCCATCATCTGTAAATGAACCTAATAATAGAGCTTATCCCATAGGGTTGGGCTTTCCTGGTGACTCAGGCGTAAAAAATCAGTCTGCAATGCAGGAGACCGGGGTAAGATCCCTGGGTCGGGAAGATGCCCTGGGGAAGGAAATGGCAACCCCCTCCAGTATTCTTGCCTGGAGAGTCCCATGAACAGAGGAGCCTGGCAGGATGCAGTCCAGGGGGTGGCAAAGACCCCCTTAGTTGGACACAACTAAGTGATGAACACACAGACACACACGGCTCAGCTGGTAAAGAATCTGCCTGCAGTGTGGGAGACCTGGGTTCGATCCCTGGGTCAGGAAGATCCCCTGGAGAAGGGAAAGGCTACCCAGTCCAGTATTCTGGCCTGGAGAATCCCGTGGACTGTATACCCCATGGGATCGCAAAGAGTCGGACACGACTGAGCGGCTTTCACTTTCACTCAGGGACTTTAAGTATATAACCCGCTTTGAACAGCCCCCAGCACGTGGTGAGTGTGAGCGGTGTGTTTGCCAGAAATACAGTTGCTTCTTGGTTCCTGTCATACACTGGGGAAGGTTGGAGACTGTTCATGAGAGGCACGAAGGCAGGAAAGTACTGAGAAGGAAGACGCCAGAAAAGGGCCGTGGTCAGCAATGCCACTGGTGGCCTACGGTGCCGCGTCCACGCGAGGGGTGCCCGGAAGATCCCATCGCCAGCTGCTCTGCTCAGCTGAGGATGCTGGCGGGGTTTTGGGGTTTTTGGAACCACCTTCTTTTTTGCAATCAAATTTGAGCAGGTCTCCAGTTTCTAAGACGCTTTGGATGTGTCTAACTAGGCCTCCCGGCTAGGGATGAAGGAGTTGGGCACCCGTCGGCGTTGCGTTGGTAACAACGAGGAGGAAGCGTGGTTTGTGTTTCCGGGCCGGCAAGGGTGTGGGCGCAGAGCCATCGCCAGTCTTATGACTTCCCTTCTTCCACACCCGTTTTGTCTGAGCTCCATTCAGGAAGCAATATTCCTAACTCAAGTAGAAACTGTCTAAACACGTTTTCCTCTGCTGCATAAAGGTCAAGGGCAAACTGCCTGTGGAAGTCAGATATTAAGTGTGGCAGAGGCTGTGGGCAGAGAGAAGTCCCAGGGGAAGGATGGGGCACTGGGTCTCACCATCCTCAGGGTCTGTCCAAGTCGCTCCTTCTCCCTCCTGGAAATACGCGTTCCCTTCTGCTCCTGCTCCAGCTCTCCGCGTCTCGGCCCGGGCTTCCTCGCCAGCCTCACCTGTGGCCCCTCACTTCACACCCGTGTGTCTCCAGCCACCGTGCGCAGGGACCCGTGGTCTTCCTACCACCACTGCCTGGCGGGGTTTCTCCAACAGCCTCTATTGATAAAGCCCCACATGCTGTCAGCTGGTGGAGGAGAAACGTGTACAGGGTCCGGCTCTGGTTTTACAAAGCAGGGGGAAGAGGAATAGATCTGGAACGGAGATAAGAAATTGACAATCGGCACAGACTTTGGCCTTTACATTCCATTTAAAAAAATTTAAGGAAATCATCAAAGGTGCACATGAGCATTTAGATAGAGAATGGTCATTGCTATGTAGGGAAGAAAAAAGGAAATAAACTCAGTGTTCCAAAATTGAGAACTGGTTAAGCAAAATGATGGTTCATCTATAAGATGAAGCTCTATTTTTATTTATTTTTAAATAATTTTATTTATTTTTTAATAATTTTATTTATTTCTGGCTGTGCTGGGCCTTTGTTGCTATGCAGGCTTTTCTCTGGTTGTAGCAAGCGGGGGCTGCCCTCTCCTGCGGTACGCGGGCTTCTCACCGTGTGGACGTCTCCTGTTGAGGAGCTCTGGCTCCAGGGCTTCAGCAGCTGAGGCTCCCAGGCTCTAGAGCGCGGGCTCACGCAGTTGTGTTGCTCAGACTTCGTTGCTCCGCAGTATGTGGGATCTTCCGGGATCAGGAATTGAACCCGTGTCTCCTGCATCCCCAGGCAGAATTGTTACCACTGAGCCATCAGGGAAGCTCCTCTATTTATTTATTTTCATGAAAATGTGGCTATATTATTAGGTAAAAAGATGTAATAATTGCAGCTTATACATTATTATCCACTAAAATATATTTTTGCATATATTGGTATGTAGAAGTAGAAAAAGACTGAAAGGTTTGGTGTCTTGAAGACAATTCCTTGGTATAAGATCCAGCTCACAGTTCTTGTTCTGTAAGTCTTTATTGAACAGACTTGTGGCCTGCACAGGCCTCACTGCCTAGATCCCGGAATCAAGGCTGGAACCTCCCTCTATCACTTTCTTTCAGGGCAGACGTCCTCCTTTTCCTCTTCATTCTCAGGCTATGATTCATTGATAAGTTCCTAGGAAGATGTTGCTCCATTAAAATAAGAAGGTCTGTGATGTCAAAAGATCCAGGCATTTTAAAAGGCTGGCATCTTTTATCTAGAGAGGCGATCTTTCCAAAAGGAAAGAAAGGAAAACATGGTAGCTAGGGGATAATTATCTTTTAATTTTTCTTAAGGCTGTGGTTATATTTCCAGCCTCATTTGGAGATTAATCTTTTTTGTTTTAAAGCTTAAAGTTTAAAGCTAGACTAAAACATGAATAAATATTGAGTGCAATACTCAAAATTCTAAATGGCTTCTGGGTGGTAGATTTTTTAAAAATTAGGTTCATTGAAAAATAATAATCACCTATTAATCAAAAGTAAAGGAGAGCATTCATTGTGATCTTTAAAAATCATTGCTAATTTCAGGTTGACACATTAGCAATGATGTTAAGATGTCAGTTAAAATGTTATGTATGAAAGATAATGAGTGAATAAATACCCAATATATGAGAAAATACCATGCTGTTTTAACTAGGGCGATTTTTATTGTTGTTGTTAAGGGCCAGATAATAACTATTTTAGGCTTTCTGTCTCGATGGTCTTCATTGCAGTGATTCAACACTGTCATTGAAGTAGGAAAGCAACCAGGGACAATACATAAACTAAATACATCTCTGTGTTTCAATAAAACTTTATTTATAAAAGCAAGTGGTGGGCCAGATTAGGTCCATGGTTGGTAGTTTGCTGACCACTGAAAGTTGAATAGGATACCAGTAGTATAGTACTGGCTCTCTAGAATCTGAGAAGGCAGATTTTTATCTACTTTGTTGTTTTTCTTGTAAGAAGGAAATGCCAATATATTCGTAGTTCTATGTGCTTTTCTTGGAAGATTAATCTGGGATCAGTGATGACTGGCGTAAAAGGAAGAAAGAGAAAATGAATCTCTGTCTTTGTTAACTAAACGGTTTGATTCTCAGAAACAAGAATCTTTTCAATTACTTCTATTGGCAGTGCTTCTGACCATGATGTCCTGGGAACAGACATAATACAAGCTTTGTATGTTCATCTCACTATACAGAGCTTTTGCCATGTGGAGTTATGTGTTGAATGATTGTGGTTTATGTCAAATATAGTCGAATCTGGAAAATAATCAATAATGACATACACAGAGGGGCTTGAATGAATTCTTTTCGCCATGATTTGTTCATTCATCCCTGTTTATTTCTCCTGTGTAATATTGCAAGGTAAATTTTAAGAACAAAGTAGGACAACAGAAATGGATGCTATTTTGGAGGGAATATTGATGGAATATGGTTATATTCTAAGTTAAGAGAAGTAAAAGCCCAGGGAGGGCTAAGCACATTAATTAATAGAAAGTGAATTGCTTTGAGTAAGAATCGCTGTATTGGGTAGTTTTGGTTCGTTGAGGAAATTACCAGCCTCTCACCTCTTTAATGCTTATTAAATGCTTATTTAACCAAATCAAATAATAGGTGTTAACTCATGTACATGGTGTCAGCTGGGTTCTCTGGGATGCAGAGGCTAAGTGCACAAGATTTCCTGGGCAGAGGGGGCCATCTGACCGCAAGGCAGCTCTAATAGTCCGGGTCCATCAGAGCGCTCCAGAGCCAGGAGTGCCTGATGGAGGCGTCCTGTGTCGGGGGGATTCTCACCACACTTTGCTCCCTCGTTGGCAGGGCTACCTTAGCTAAGAAGGGATCTTGGCAACTGCGGCTTGGCTCACTTAACCACCCTGAGAGCTCCGGTATCTCAGGCTCTCATCTTCTGATCCATTCTGCATGCTGTCACTGAAGCTATTTCTGCAAAATGTAAATCTGATCATGCTGTTCCACAGCTTAAAATCGGACACAATCTATGCTACTGAAGCCTAGCTCTTTAGGAAGGCATCTCTCGTGGTCTCCTGATGGTCTTCATTTCAGCTTTATGTTTGGCCACCTCCTGCTGGGTATCCTGTGCGTCATACATGCCTTTATACTCTTATCCATCATGAAATTCCAAGCACACCCAGACAGAGATAAACCTCATTAAGACAGGAACATTAAATTCTGTCTGTCATGTCTGCACATTGACCTCGTCCCCCACCGCAACTAGCTAGTTTGAACTGCACATTCTTCTATTGAAGTTCAAGGGGCTTCTTAGTCTTTATGAAGGTGACTAAAGATGGGCTGACTTTAGGGGAAAACTGACCAGTCTGGATTTGAACATGCCGCTTTAAGCTGATGGTGTGAGAATCCGAGGGGAAACATCTAGGACCTGGGGCATCGGGGGTGGGAGAGACATTTGAAAATAAGGATTTTGATGATGTCAGCATAGACATCACAATGTGTTCTCTGAGAATGGATGAGGCAGAGTGTTTTGGAAGAATGTTTCAATTTATTTGGCTGCAAGTAATAGATATACAGCCAATACTTATTACTTACATCTAGACCTATTTTTACTCAAACATGTCAGAAGTTAGAGCGTTGACTTGGAAGCTTTCCTTGATGTCAGACACAGTCTTGGCTTGACCTTCCTTCTGGGTGACAAGGTGGCACAGCTCAGGATTTCATGTTCTTCTGTGACAACATCCCAAGAAAAAGGGCACGGGCAGGAAAAAGTGCTTTTCTCCTTGGGCCTCTCTCTAACAGGAAGGAGAATGTTTCCCTGAGCTCCTGAGAGGTCTTCCCTTTATCATGGGTCAGAGGTGGCCCACCTGCTCATCCCGCCACCACTCACTGTCAGATGGGAAGAGTTCTCCATGACTGGGTTGAACAGCTTGTTCTGTTAGGTCAAGTGACGATGCCACCGGGAATGCTTGCTGTCGAGCTTATCAGGACTCAGGGCTGGATCACCGTTTGAGAGCGCATGAGACTAAGACGAAGGGACAGGTAGATAAGCTGGTGGTGCTGGTGGGGTAGAAAGTGGCCATCAGTGCTGAAAGGAGCGAAGAAACCAAGAAGAATAAGGACGCAGTGAAGACCGAAGAATGTGTCAATAAAGAAACTGTTGGTGAACTTTAAGAATAATTCTTTCCATTGAACGCTTGGGTTGGAAGCGAAAGGTCGTGGAATCGTGGAGCATTACAGTGATGTGGAAATACAGGTAGAACCTGTGTGATGATGTTTTTAGAGCCTCGATAGTGAATGGAACAGAGGGAAGCAGCCAGAGGTGGGCAAGGAGCAGTGAAAAATGAGAGGTGTTTCCAAATGATGGGATCTGGGTATGTTTAAAGGCAGGTGGGAAGGAGCCAGGGGAGAGAAAGAAACAGAAAGGATGTAAGAGGAATGGAGGAAAGGGGGTCTCCTGGGGTCAATGGAAGGTAGAGGTCAAAAGCTCACTTTGGAGAGAGAGAGGCGTGTGTGTAATCAGAGGCTGCAGTGAAGGATGAAAAATGTTGACAGATGTTTTGAGATGTTAGATCCAAAGGCTCAGCATGGATCTTAGAGAAGCAGGAGGTCTGGTCATCTCTAGAATTTATAGAGGAATAAAAGAGGAGAGTGGAGGTGGAAGGAAGGAATAAACTAGGAGATATGGAACATGAAGAATCAGGAAAATTTTACAAGTTTCTAGTAGAAACTAAAAAGAGAGAGAGAAAAAAAAGACAAAACTCCTGGGAAATTAAATTTGATGGCCAAAGGGAAAAGGAAGCCAGAAACCCATAAATTTCTCCAAGAAGGGAAGGATTTATAGATGAAGTGAAATTTGACATGGAAAATCCATTTTTGGCTTTTCCCAACCACCTGCTATTTTGTGAAGTAACAAATGATGTTTCTCAAACCCCAAATGTTTCAGTTTCCTCAGCTGAAAGATGCCATGTTGCTGTTGTACTATTTAAAGTAAGGCTTTGTTTGCCCAATCTCACTCAGGATAAGAAAGCTGAAAATAAGTCTTTGGGATAGAATTCAAGTCAGTTAAATCAAGGACACATGAGATACACATTGTCTGTACGAGACACTAGGTCTTAAGACAACCTAAAATATAACATCCCTCTAACCTGCCTTAATTGGAAAGAGTTGAAAAATTGATGTAAGAAGCAGACAGATGGAGATAAAAATATCACCTTTCTTACTCACAGAGCCCTCTGTCAGAGGGCAGGAGTTAATTTGGCCGGTAGGTTTGTTTACACACCCCCGGTTCACACTTACATCCTTCCCCCAAAGTAGAAGTCTCCTCTGCTGGGATGATCCTGCCTGAATAAACTTTCTGGATGGCCAAGAAGAAAAGAGAATTCAGCTTGAATACAGGTTACGTATAAGCGGCTGGTTCCTCAAAGGGAGGATGGAGGAAGGGATGTGAGCCGAGCAAATTCAGGTCCTTTTGCCAAACTCATGAGTCAACCAGGTCAGCTTCTCCTTCCCTGGGGCGGAGTCACGAGGTGGGGAGAGAGAGAGCCCTGAGTATGAATCTAGTAGATGTCCTTCCTGTGGGCTCTGTGTTAAGTACCCTCCCCAAACCAGGCACTCGTATTGCGGGCGGCGGCCCAGGCAGGTGTAAAGATAAATAACACGTATGCTGGGGTTTGAGCGACTCGTGACCTCACGTGAGACAGAAGCAGCGTGGGGCGTGGACAGACCCACGGACGCAAGAGCGCAGGGCAGGTGCTGTTCGGCACAGGGTGACAGACGGGAGAACCTGAGGTTGGAAGGGGCTGGAAGGGGCCTTCACAAGCTTCGTTAAGGCATTTGATCTTTATTAGATGGGACGTAAGGAGCCATGGGGAGTTTTTAAGCAGCGGAGTGAATAGTTGGGTTTTGTTACTGAACACAAATTTATGTGCCCGACACAAGAGGTCAAACCAAACGGAACATCAGAGCTGGAAGCAGAGGAAGGTTTAGAGCAGGGCCCTGCAAGGAGACAGGCTCCTGCCCCCAAGCCCAGACTCCCCCAGGGTCTCAGGAAGGCATTTCTAAAGGCTAGGTGAGAAGGGGCGTGGGTTTGGTTGGGGCAGACTTCTTGGCGCTGGAGTCCTTTGTTCTTGGAGCTGTCCACCTCGGTCAGGTCTAGATCTTCCCATCAACCTCCAGCAAGACAAATGTTATTTTCTGTTCTGCGACTCTTTATCTCTGTGTGAATGGAAACGTGTTACGCCCTTAAAGGTCAGAGCCTTGGGAACGGACTGTCCTGTATATCTCAGGCCACGGGCAGCATCCTTCTACAGAAGATGCCGAGTCAGCGTGACGCAGCCCAGGCAACGGAGCACAAAGGCGAAAGTAAGAGAAGCAGATCCGTACGGAGTCAGACTTTTCCAGCTCTGCACATTTCCGGGAAGCAGAGTGTAGGATGGGCCAGGATGAAGGGAGGCCTGGGGAAGAGGCTGACTCGGGCAGAATTCAGGAGAGTGGTCAGAGCTGGAAACCAGAGTGGAGGGTGCCCCTGGGCTACTGAAGAGCACGAGGCAGCTAAAGGGCCTTCTAAGAAAACGGAGGGGCAAGTGAGGAGAAGGCCTTGCGTCTGGGTGTGTTTGCGTCGGGTTTGATAGGTGGCACGGGCTGTGCATTTGTAACAGGGAGTTAGAAGCGAGCAGAGGCTCCCACGTGGGGAGAACAATGCTGCGGTGAGCCCGCCCTGGGGACGAGGGACGCAGGGTAAACACGGTAGGCATCACTCTCATCTGCGTCCTGCTGACGGCTGGCCCCAAATCTCGCCGTCTGGGAGTGCAGGCTCTCGGTGTTAGTTCCTCGGTCGTGTCCACCTCTGTGTGACCCCGTGGACTAGCCCGCAGGCTCCGTGGGGTTTTCCAGGCAGGAACGCTGGAGTGGGTTGCCATGTCCTCCTCCAGGGGATCTTCCCAGCCCAGGGATTGAAGCCGGGTCTCCTGCACTGCAGGCCAATTCTTTACCACTGGGCCACCAGGAAAGCCCCTACTGTTGTCATAATCGTTTATTTTCCACCTACCAGTCACTGGGCTAAGGCACAAATATACGTGTCTCTTATTGAGTGCCTACAGTTTGCCGTGCTCTGTACTTAATCCTTAGTGGTTATGAGTGTGGTATCTACAGTCAGAGGGTCAGGGTGTGAATTTGGGCCTCAGATGAATAATGGTAAACAAGTTACTTGATCCTGTTGAGTCTTACTCTCAGTGCTTGTAGAATGAGGTTATAATGCACGTATCTATGGGGTAGTTATAACACGCTAACTTTAGCATAGAACCTAGCACCTGGCAAATAGGTGCTCAGTAAATATTAGCTACGATGATGACGACATTGCTGCTGATTACTGTCCTTCCCGACCGGGGTTCTTGGCCTCCCTAATCAATAGAAATTGATAAGAGGCTGGACAGGAGATTCAGGCAAGGCTTTACGGGACCCTTGCTGCCGTAGGAAGGAGCGAGAACAAGTAACAGGTTTCCTTGCCCACTCAGGCGGGCTGAGCTGGTTCTTACCTGGGGAGAGGGTAGAGAGGTGTCCAGGAATTGGGACGGAGGGGAGGCTCAGGGGGCTGCCCACCCCTGACCTGCTGTTGTCTGCAGGGGGCACGCTGCTTTCGCTCCTGGCTCTTCAGAAGTGGCAGCTGGACTTCTTGGTCTCCTTGTATCTCATTGTCCAGCATTTGCCCCAACTACACATGCATGCATGCATTAATATTTTCAGTCCCTTGGTGGCTCAGATGGTAGAGAATCTGCCTGCAATGCAGACCAGGGTTTGATCCCTGGGTCAGGAAGTTCCCCTGAAGAAGGCAATGACAACCCACTCCAACTTCTTGCCTGGAGAACTCCACGGACAGAGGAGCCTGGTGGGCTACAATCCATGGGGTCACAAAGAGTTGGACATGAGTGAGCTAAGTAACGCTCTCATAGTTACTCTGCATTTTGTTGCTGAGAGAGACGTTCGTCCAGGTGCAAGTAGTGCAGCAAAGAGGCCCAGGTCCCGTCTGCCTCACCGTGACACTGATGGGGAGGAGCACGCCTAGGATGACTGATGAGGTGACAGTGACCGTCCTGTTGATAATGGTGTCAGGGGTGACCCTGACTCTACCGACTTGAGAAGCCAGAGTGTGGAGGTCACGTGCTCTGGGTATAGCGTCAGAAGATTCTGAAGTTGAGTATCTGAGTTAGCTCAATGGCTCTGTGACCTTGGGAGAGTTCTTTTCACTCCATTTCAGCCTCTTTGCCTGTAAACACAGTAATTGCTTCACAGGGCTGCTGGGAAGCTCAAATAGGACACTTAACATATCCAGACTCCTCTGTCCATGGAATTCTCCAGGTGAGAATACTGGAGTGGGTTGCCATTCCTACTCCAGGAGATACTCCTGACCCAGGAATCGAACCCGAGTCTCTTCTGTCTTCTGCATTGGCAGGTGGATTCTTTACAAATGCGCCACCTAGGAAGCCCCAAGTAGGGCACTTTATGTCATCAATTCTAGGATGTATACTGTCCATATTTTAACATCTCTGAAATCAAGGATGCATCTTGCAATTATTGCCAGTTGGTGCATAAACTGGATATTTGTGAAGCAAGTTTTAATCATTAGAGAAATGATCACAGTTCCATGTGTTTTTGGTTTTTTTTTCTTGCCAGACGATGGCTGCTTCATGAAACCTAAGGAAGGGATTCCTAAGTCGATAAAGCTGTTATTTATTTATTTATTTTGGAAATGCACACAAGGGGGCTTTTTTTCTTTTTTTATCCCATGCTAAGCTATATGATTGGAGGCAGGAGAAATTGTGAAGTTCCACAGACTGGATGAAGAAAATTTCAAAGCCATGAAATGTTGTTGTGATGGATTGTTGCTGATCAAGAAAGCGCCAACGTCAAAAGCTGCAGAACGGGTATCAGCATTAAAAGAAAATCCTGGAGGAGAATCATTGGTTGCTTGAAGGGTGATTTTGGAGAAATGTGATGGTTGCTGACTTGAACTGAAAAACGATTTAGCTCATTCAGACTCTGAACATTTTATATATCTTATATTTTCTTTCTCATTAAGACACATGAGGAATCTGTGATAAATAATCGCTGATGTCTAAAGCAGCTTTTTCCATAAGCAGACAAAAAATTCAAAGTGATAAGTAAACTTTGTGCCATAATTTTACTGGGAGCGTTTTATTTACTTTTAGGAGGAACAGAAAATGCCAGCGTGTCCTTTGCTGTTGTTCAGTCGCTAAGTTGTGTCCGACTCTTTGTGAGCCCAGGAACTGGAAGCACGCCAAGATTCCTGTCCTTCACTGCCTCCAGGAGTTTACTCAAATTCAGGTCCTTTGAGTCAGTGACGCCATCCAACCATCTCATCCTCTGTCGTCCCCTCTCCTCCTGCCTTCAATCTTTTCCACCATCAGGGTCTTTTCAAACGAGTCAACTGTTCGCATCAGGTGGCCAAAGTATTGGAGTTTCAGCTTCAAGATCAATCCTTCCAATGAGCACTCAGGACTGATCCCTTTAGGATGGACTGGTTTGATATCCTTGCAGTCCAAAGGACTTTCAAGAGTCTTCTCCAACACCACAGTTCAGAAGCATCAATTCTTTAGCGCTTGGCCTTCTCTAGGGTCCAACTCTCACATCTGTACATGACCACTGGAAAAAGCATAGCTTTGACTAGATGGACCTTTGTTGGCAAAGTGATGTCTCTGCTTTTTAATCCTCTGTGTAGGTTTGTCCTAGCTTTCCTTCCAAGGAGCACTCGTCCATAGTATCTCAAAATACAGATGTACTTCTTTTTTTTTTTTAACCATTTTCAACTGATGGACATTCAGGTTTTTCCACTATTAAAAAAGATGGTGCTGTCAGCAGTACCGTGTAAATGCTTCTTTTGGGACACTTTTCTCTAGGAGGGAAACAGAAGAATTCCTAGGTCAGAGGAGAAGTACAATTGAAATACAATTTCACTGCATTTTCAGTGTTTCTCAACCTCCCCACCCCCCATCCCTGCCATTATCACTGCCCCTAAGAAAAAAAAATTAAACTTGAATTTTAAATTCAATGAACTACTTAAACTGATTAAAATTAAATTTCACTCTGATCAGAGAAATTAAATTCTAAGGGGAAGAAGATTTTGTTGGGTTGAGGTGAGCTAAGAAGGGCCACATACCACTCTCAGAGCCAAGATATCTTCACCTCCAAGAACCAACTTTGCCCCCAATGAGGACACATGATTTAGAAAATACAAGTTGACAACTTTTTTGTTGGGTGGGAAAGACACATCCCTCTTTTGTGAGGACTGCAATATGTCACATGGAAGTCTTGTGACCTGGAAGCATGTAACACCCTTGGCTTGTCTGGGACCCTCAAAACATATTTCCAGAGTTGAACTAAGAATTGATAATATAGTGTGCAAGGATGTTCTCACGCTTGCCATAGAGCAGAGCAGAAAGACACTGCTAATTTACCCTTGTTCCTCAGACGTGAATTATTATTGCCAAGAATCACTAGAATATCTCTAGGAAAGTCACAGAGAAAGAACTATGAGAAGAAATAACTGGGCCAGAGGCTGTCACTCACGGAGCTTGCTCACACATTCCTTTTGTAGGAGCTGTTTTTAAAAAAACATGTTTAAGGAGGGTGGAATTTGGCCTGGAAAGCTCAGCCTTTGAAATCTGCCCTGTGACAGGCAGCATGGCAGGAAGAGCAAGACGTGGCTTTGGTTCCGTGGAAAGAAACTCTGATGAGCGGCTCTGAAAGAAATCGGGCCCCTCGGATGTCAGAAAGCTGCAAAATGAAAGCCTTGACACTTAGCAACAGTGACTCCTCGCTCTGCAGTACAGACCCGCCGACTCCTGACTTGAAGGGAGGGGTTCCATACAGCTGCAGGAACGAGACCCAAGTCCCGGAGCGGCGGGGGCTTGCAGTGGGGTGTGGACGCCCAGCCCTGCTGCGGTGAGGAGCCGCACTCCAGTCCTCCCGCCTTGCAGCAGGCGCATCACTTCGGGCCAGCCGATCGTCAGTTCTGGTCCCTGGCTGACCTGCACGAGCTAGGAGCCAAGAAGTTTTGCTCCCGCCCCAAGCTTGGGTGAAGAGATTTAATGTCAAAACAGAACTGCCACTGAGAGCTAATGAGATGCAAATGTAGGAATGAAGGGACTTTCTGGAGTTCTAAGTCACATTTTTATGCAGGTGTGACTTTTTAATTTCCATAGTTATAGTTTCCCGTTAAAGTGGATTAGGAAAAAAACCACAAGTTAGAGCATCAGATTTCCGATTTCATCGGTCGTACTTATTGACTAGAAGGTGGCTTCCGAAGAAACCAAATTCATTGTAAATTGACTAATTAAAATAATGTATAAGGGTTGTATATGGAAATGGTTTTTTTAAAAAAGAGTGAATGTTTCTAGAATGAATGAAGTTTGAGAAACAGCGATGTGAACCTTTCCTTCATAGAACTGACTGAGCTCCCCGCCGTTTAGAGTGGATCCTGTGGCTCAGTGTAAGGAAACCGCCTGCCAAAGCTGGAGATGAAACAGGAAGATCCCCTGGAGGAGGGAATGGCAGCCCACTCCAGTGTTCTTGCCTGGAGAATCTCAGGGACAGAGGACCCTGGAGGGCTACAGTCCATGGGGTCGCAAAGAATCAGACACAGTTCCATTCAGTTCAGTTGCTCGGTTGTGTCTGACTCTTTGGGACCCCATGAACTGCAGCACGCCAGGCCTCCCTGTCCATCACCAACTCCCGGAGTCCACCCAAACCCATGTCCATTGAGTTGGTGATGCCATCCAACCATCTCATCTTCTGTCGTCCCCTTTTCCTCCTGCCTTCAATCTTTCCCAGCATCAGGGTCTTTCAAATGAATCAGCTCTTCCCATCAGTTGGCCAAAGTATTGGAGTTTCAGCTTCAGCATCAGTCCTCCCAATGAACACCCAGGACTGATCTCCTTTAGGATGGACTGGTTGGATCTCCTTGCAGTCCAAGGGACTCTCAAAAGTCTTCTCCAACACCGCAGTCCAAAAGCATCAATTCTTTGGTGCTCAGCTCTCTTTATAGTTCAACTCTCACATCCATACATGACCACTGGAGAAACCATAGCCTTGACTAGATGGACCTTTGTTGGCAAAGTAATGTCTCTGCATTTTAATATGCTGTCCAGATTGGTCATAACTTTCCTTCCAAGGAGTAAGTGTCTTTTAATTTCATGACTTCAATCACCATCTGAAGTGATTTTGGAGCCCAGAAAAATAAAGTCAGTCACAACTTAGTGACTAAACAACACTAGCAACAGTATTTTTAGAGAAGTTTAGGTTTAAAGCAAAGTTGAGAGGAAGGCAGAGGGTTTTCTCGTATCCCCCGCCCCCTCCTCCCCTCCCCCACCTCTCCATACACAGCCTGCCCCTACCCCCGCCCGCCGAGATCCGTATCAGTCACCAGAGCAGGACGTTTGGTACAATGGACGCACCTACATTAACATCACCATCGCTCCAAATCCCTCGTTCACCGTTGTGTTCACTGTCTTTTTCAGAAAAAATCTTTTGGCCATGCCACTTGCTATGCAGGATCTTGTGTCCCCGACCAGGGACTGAACCTGTAACCCCTGCAGTGGAAGCAGGGGGTCTTCTCCACTGGACCACTGCGGAAGTCCCCGGGTTCACTCTTGATGTTGAACATCCTATAGGTTTGGACAAATTTACAGTGACATGTTTGTGTGTGTGTTAGTTGCTCAGTCGTGTCCAACTCTTTGTGAACCCCATGGACTACGTGTAGCTGCAATCCCATGGAGGATCCGCGGGATTCTCCAGGCAAGAATACTGGAGTGGATTGCCGCGTCCTCCTTCAGGAGACCTTCCTGACCCAGGGATTCAACCCAGGTCTCCCACATTGCAGGCAGATATAATGGCATGTACCTATCATTATAATATCAGACGGAATATTTTCACTGCTATAAAAATCCTCTGTGCTCCGCCCTGGGGTGTGGTCCACCATCCATTTCTAACAAGCTGCTGGGTGACGAGGTTCCTGTGGATCCTTGGAACACAGTTGGCATGTCAGGACCCAGAATCTTCTGTTACTGCAGGAGGCACCTCTGTTGTCCCTTCTGTCTTTGCGCCATCTCCAAGCCATCGATTGAGTCAAAAGCGTGTAGGAAATTGGATACACTTGTGGGATGTTTGGCAATCAGAGGGGAGCTAGATTTAGCACCTGCGTTTCTATGGATTTCTCCCATCATTTTCTGGGCTAAAAACGAAGCCTGTCGAGCTCCTCTTAAGGAGGAGAGCGAGCGGTGGCCGGGCGTCTGCAGAGCACCGAGGTGGAGGTTACCCGTGCAGGGCAGCACAGCTCCCCACGCCTTCAGTGAGGGTTCAGCGCTCGCTCGTCTTGGGGTTTGGGCTGCACACTGGTTTTTAACTTTATGTAACATCTTGGCCCTTTCCCTGTGAAGAAGTGTTTCGAAACCGCTTGCCTTTCCTGCTGTGGGACATCTATAAAGAGACAAGTTGTCCTTTCACCCGAGCTGACTTGGCAGGGCACTGTGGCCCGTCCCTTCGGCTGTCCAGAAATTTCCCCGACTTCTGGCCTGTAGCCTCTTCCTTTCGCTCCTTCCCTGAGAAGCCCTTGGGGACAGCAGCCTGCCAGGAGTGTGTGCTGGTTTGCACTCAGTTCTGTGAGCTGCTGTAGGTGTGAGTCGAATCTCAGCCCAGAAGCCCGAGTATACAGGAGAAACAACTTGCAATCGATGTTTGAAATGCAGTCTAACTTCAGTTTCCAGCCCTCATTGCACCATAGTGGAAAGCATTTAACCTCAGTTAATTTTTTTTCTTTCTCTGCTCCGGGATTGTATTTAAATTTGGGGAGATAAACGTCCCGTGGGCGTGTCTCCTCTTTAATCTGGTTACGGGGTCCTGGGTAAGAGCTCTGCCGTCCAACTGGGTCGTCCTTTGTTGGCCCGCACTTGTCTCTGAGGGCCTTCCTTTTTTCTGTCTGTGCAGTTCCTACCTAGCTTTCCCCTGATTCAGGACATTTTCCAAGAAGTATTGTGTCAAAGCTGAGGCCCTTCCAGGCTCCTGCCATCCAAAGCTTTTAAAACAGTAGAGCCAGGAAAATACTATGTTTTTTCCCCCTTGCTTCCTTCTTTATATCATCCCCTGAAACAAAAGCATAAAATACCTTTGCTGTTAAAAACAGAAAAAGGGCTGAAAAGGAGAGGCCCAAAGTGGAGAGTATTTGAAACATGCTAACGTTGCTGCAAAATCTAATGCCTCGGATGAGTTGCCGTGTAATTTGTGTGTAATAAATGTGTTTCGACTCCTTTTCCACCTTGTAGGCATTTTAATGATGCTATGATTCTCCTGGAAGGTACTCTTTACATTTGTCTTTTTTTCCTTCAGTTTCACCCCATGTCTGCTAAAATAGTACCAATTCCCAAGAGGTGAGAAATTCAGGGCTGGAGAAGGAAGGAGAATAAAAGAACTCGCCCAGGAACTTCGCTGGATTACAGTTTCAAAAACTGTGACTTACACCGAGGCCCCAACCTCGGTGCGTTTGGAGCGATGTGAGATAAGCTAATTCAATCCAGTTCATCAGGACAGTACTGCCGGCAAGCTCATGCTAGCGCCTGCTCTAACTGGGGGTGGCCACGACACCAGCTTTGGGCAGAAAGCCTGTGCTGGGCCCCTGGCTCTGGCGCGTCTCGTGTGGCTGACCGCGGACGAGCTACTAGGAGCACAGCACCTGCCCTGTGTCCCAGCGCTTCATTTCCGGGAATTCAGCCCGCTGAGGATTTCCAGTCGTGGTATTTAGATCTGTGCTTGGTTGAATCCCTGCTGGCTCAGATGGTAAACGGTCTGTCCCCAATGCAGGAGACCATGGTTTGATCCCTGGGTCTGGAAAGTCCCCTGGAGGAAGGCGTGGCCCCCACTCCAGGATTCTTCCCCGGAGAATCCCACGGACAGAGGAGCCTGGCGGCTGCAGTCCAGGGGGCTGCAGAGAGTCGGACACGACTGAGCAACTGCGACTTTCGCTTTGGTTGAATCTGCAGATGTGGAGGGTCTGCTTATCCACTTTGCTATTGTTGTTGAGTTGCTCAGTCATGTCTGAATCTTTGCGACCCCATGGACTGTAGCCCATCAGACTCCTCTGTCCATGGGATTTCCCAGGTAAGAATACTGGAGTGGGTTGCCATTTCCTCCTCCCGGGGGTCTTCCTGAGCCAGACATTGAACCCAGGTCTCCTGTATTGCAGGTAGATTCCTTACCACTGAGCAATCTGGGAAGCACACTTGTTCACTTAGGAGGTGTTCATGCGAGAGGCTTCAGCATCACTGAATCTTAGCATCAACAGGGCCCCCGGGGCCCATCCCCCATGGGTGCCAAGGGAAGGGCGCGTGGGGCAGGACTGTCTGAGGACTGAATGGGCTGCTTATTGCCTGATAAGAGCTCAAACAAGTGCCTGGACTTTGGCCAGCACAGAATAAATGTTAATTTAGGATGATCGTTGTACAAGTAGCGCTGGTTTTCTGAAAATTTCCCCCCTTCAGTTATCATCAAGGAGGTCCTTTGTTTGGTCCTTGTTTATGAAGATGGAAAAAACCCCAGAGGCACAAAGACATTATTTAACTGTGTGTGAGGTTCTGAAAGCAGGCAGAGCCTCTGATGTACACTAACCATTGTTTCTTTCCCCATGGGAATTACAGCTCTCACATATTTTATTGTGACTGTGTTGATTTAACAAACCTCAGACCCTGGGTTTAACATACAAGATCCGAAGCACGGCCACTTGCAAAATACTCCCTAATACTTCTGTTAGATAGGTTAGGTTAGGCTGAACCTGCTGACCTCATGACTGGTTGTGGCCAAAAAGCAAGACACATGGTTTGGAGTTGGCAAGGGAAATGGTATTTTCACCCTAAACACACAGCTTATTTCAGTAATTGAGGCTAGATGTTCCTGATGCTGGGGAAGATTGAAGGCGGGAGGAGAAAGGGACAACAGAGGGTGAGACGGTTGGATGGCATCACTGACTCAATGGACTTGAGTTTGGGTAGGCTCTGGGAGTTGGTGATGGGCAGAGAGGCCTGGTGTGCTGCGGTCCATGGGGTCGAAGAGTCGGACAGGACTGAGCGACTGAACTGACTGATTCACAAGTTGCAGAACTCTAGACAGGGGTTCACGAGTCCATGAGTGAGGACTGATAAAATTCACAGAACTCTAAGCTGAGTCTCCTCATTGGGAAGTTTATAAATATGGAGGAGTCTCTGTCTGCTGTCATAAGTGTGATTTCCGGGTTTCTGCTCAAATTGCATGGACTCCTCCCCCTTTTTAACTTATAAAAGGTGACATGTATTTATTTTTAAATTTTCATTTGGAGTCTAGTTGCTTTATACTGTGTTAGTTTCTGCTGCAGGGCAAAGTGGATGAGACCCACATGCACACGTGTCTCCTCTTTTTCAGACTCCCTTCCTGCTCCGGTCATCACAGAGCACGGAGCAGAGTCCCCTGCACCGTGCAGTGTGAGCCCATCAGTCGCGTGCTTTACACACGGGATCAGCAGTGTGCACGCGTCCTCCCCATCTCCTGCTCACCCCCCACCCCTGTGACCACACGTCCTTTCTCTACATCTGTGTCTCTATTTCTGCTTTACAAACAGGTTGATCTGCACCTGTACATTTTTCTAGATTCCACATAGAAGCAACTCCTTTTACAGATTTTATATCCAGGAACCTAAGCTTGGGAATGGTAAACATCTGCCAACCTCTGAATTCCAGCTCACACTGGTTGCTCTTATGTCACCCAGCTAATCCTCCTGGAGCGTCTCCATAGAGCCCCTATTCCCACCAATTGACTCTACTTCACTTTTTTAATATTCCCACATCTCTACCTCCACCTTTGCTTTTTTCTTTCTAGTCTGCTTTCCAGTGAAATGAACATCACAGAAATTAACCAATATCATTTGGCATGGCACAAGTTATATCTTTATATAGTAGAATAATACTTTACCTCTTTCCAAAAAAAAAAAAAATTTGAAATTTGATCCTGCCTCCATCCATCTCAAATTGAAATGGCTAACAACAAAAAGTGTTGGTGGGGATGTGGAGAAACGAGAACCTAACTTATTACTGCAAGGAATGTAGAATTGTAGAAGCACTTTACAGAGAGCTTCTTCTAAAGTTTATACATTTACCATACAATTCAGAAATTTCATTGTTAGGTATGTACATAAAAGAAATGAAAACATACATCCACAAAAAGAAATGCAGAAATGCTTATTGCAGTTTTATTTATAATAACAACAAAAAAAAATCACTCAAAAAACTGGAAGCAGCCCAGATGTTTGGATAGTGAATGAGTAAAGAGACTGTGATGCATCCATTCAGTGGAATACCTCAGCAATAAAAAGAAACAAAAATGACTTATATATGCAACAACAGGCTGTATTTCAAAAATGTTATGATGCATGAAAGTGGAATAAATGTCTGAGCCTATTCATGGGAAATTCTGCAGCAGAGAAAGCTGGTCCACAGTGACGGTTAGTGCTTGTCTGGGGCTGAGGGTGGAGATGGGGGCTTTCTGGAGGGAAGACAAAGTTCTGCACCTTAATTGTGGTGGGAGTTGCTCAGATGTGCGTGGTTTTCAAAACCCACTAACTGCACATGTATTTTCCCAGTATTACTGAGAAATAAGGGGCTTCCAAGCTGGCTCTAGTGGTAAAGGAACCCACCTGCTAATGCAGGAGGTACGACACGGGTCCGATCCCTGGGTTGGGAAGATCCTCTGGGGAGGAAATGGCAACCACTCCAGTATTCTTGCCTGGAGAACCCCATGGACAGAGGAGTCTGCTGGGCTACACTCCATGGGGTCACAAGGAGTCGGACACGACTGAGCAACTTTCACTTTTTTCACTTATAGATACAATAAAAAAAAAAAAGAAAGCAAATGTTCTCCTTGTGATGAAAATTTTTAGAATCTACTCTCTTAACTTCCCTATGTATCACACAATAGTGACTATAGTCATCTTGTTGTGCATAACTTCCCTAGTGATTATTTACCTTTTTTACACATTAAAAGTTGATTTACAGTGATTCAGGTGGACAGGAAAGTGACTCAGTTCCCTGCAGAGAACCCCTGTAAGTGTCGATCGTGATGATCCTATATCCTTGCGATTGGTCTATCCTTAAATTTATGGTTGTAAAGCACATACAGCAACATGGAAAATGCTTATTAAAGAAAATATGTCACAAAATTAGACCTCTTCATAACAACTCTATTTGAAACAGATGCTTAAGAAAAAGGATGGGAAGAAATGTACCAGATTCCTAACAGGGTAGTGCAAGAACGGTAGGATTCTGTGTGATACACCTTTTTGTCCCTCCAGCTTTTAAACACACGTTGTTTAGTTATTTGGTCGTCCTGGGTCTTCAGTGTGCGGCGGTCCCCTAGTTGCCCGTGAGGGTCTGTCCTTGCCGGGGCTGCCTTTGCTGAGGGCCACAGCCGCCGGCCACGCAGGCTGCAGTGGGCTCAGCAGTCGTGTCTCCCGGGCTCTCGAGCACAGGCTCAATAGTTGGGATGCCCAGGTTTAGTTGCCCCAAAGCATGTGGGATCTCCCCGGAGCAGGAGTCGAACCCGTGTCTGCTGCGTTGGCAGGCAGACTCTTTACTACTGAGCCCGCAGGGAAGCCCTCCTCTAATTTTTGCTGAAATAAAGATAGTTCAGATAAGGATAATTCATTAATTCTGTTCAACAGCAGGGCCCACATCCTTGATTTCAGAAATGCCTCTCAGTGAGGCAAGGTGGGAGGTGACACTGAGTGAGCTGACCTTTGGAAGGACTTAAGTTTCTCTCTTGCTGTTTAGTCCTTAAGAGCACAGTCAAATCCTACAGGGGTAAACAGCTTCCAGCCTGGAGTCCGAGAGGAGAGATACACAAAGCTTCCTTTCCCAGGTTCCTCTCTCCCTGAGCTGCTGTGACCTAGAGATTTCAAGGGCTGCGGCTGGGAATGGAATTCCAGTCCTGACCAGGAGAATGGGAAGCAGAGGAGCAAGGAAGGAATGAGATTCTCTCATTGGATAACTTGTTGCCTGGAGCCAAGAAGGAAATCAATGAGACCACAGACCCAGATAGTTCAGACCCTAAGGGCCTGGACACATCCCGTGCTCCTCAGCTCCCTGGAAAGGCCACAGGCTTGGCGTTAGATACGCCTGGTGGTGGGGGGAGAGGTGGGGAACCATTTGACCTTGACCAAGTCCCTTCTCCTCATTAACCCTCTGTTTCCTCATTAAGAAAGGGGGCTCGTAACATCTATCGGAAGTATTTAGACTTCCTATGTTATAAACGTTGGAACCTCACTCGAGACAACCTCAGCAATCTATCTTAAGTCTGCATCTGTGTCTCATGCTGTTGTTCCGTCCGTGAGCCATGTCTGACTCTTTGTGACCCCAGGGATTGCAGCACGTCACGCTTCTCTGTCCTTCACTGTCTTCTGGAGTCTGCTCAAACTCATGTCCATTGAGTTGGTGATGCCCTCCAACCATCTCATCCTCTGTCATCCCCTTCTCCTGCCCTCAATCTTTTCCACCATCAGGGTCTTTTCAAACGAGTCAGCTGTTCGCATCAGGCGGCCAAAGTATTGGAGTTTCAGCTTCAAGATCAATCCTTCCAATGAGCACTCAGGACTGATCCCTTTAGGATGGACTGGTTGGATCTCCTTGCAGTCCAAGGGACTCTCAAGAGTCTTTTCCAACACCACAGTTCAAAAGCATCCATTTTTTGGTGCTCAGCCTTCTTTATGGTCCAACTCTCATATCCGTACATGACCACTGGAAAAACCATAGCTTTGACTCTAGGGACCTTTGTCAGCAAAGTGATGTCTCTACTTTTTAAATAAGCTGTCTAGGTTCATCATGCCTTTCCTTCCAAGGAGCAAGCGTCTTTTAATTTCATGGTTACACCCCTGCCCCAGGTTTATCTCATGTAATTTAAGAGAAAAAAAGAACCAGAAGCAGGAAAACCAGTGGCAAGCCAGGAATAAGAACTTCTTTCTTTTCTACTTTTCCCTAGTTGAATTTTTCATGCTCTCACCCCACCCATCAGACTCACTTCTCAGCTGCTTTTGTGGGGAAGGGGATTTTGGGAGGATATCTGTATGAACTTGTATGACTTGCAAGTCATTATTTTACAACACTTGTTTGGGGACTTTCCATACTGGTGACACAGGTCTTCTGCGAAGTCGTTTGTCATATTGACTGATGAGCCCCAGGTCATGTGCTTCTGCTCTTGTGTTCGCTGCCGCAAAAATTTGCACTGGAGCCCGGGAGAAGCCAGCGTTCTCTGCTGCTTCCAGGTGAACTCTGACCTGGGAAGCAGTCTGTCTGTTTTCGGTGTGCTGGTTTTGTCCAGCCACAAGCTTGTTTTGTTGGCTCATAAAATATCAACCGCTGGTGGAGAGCGGGAGGTATGCGTGAGAAAGCTTACTGTTGTTATCGCTTTTTCAACTTGCACAGTGGTGGGGGAAAGCTGTTCATAACAAGTACGAACGTTTTGTGATTTTCTCTGCCCCCCTTTTATGTGCGTGTTTATCAAGAGATTGATCAGAGAGACAGAGGGGAAGAGAGGGAGGGACAGGGCGAGACACAGAGAGATGAAAGCCAGGGCCAGAGCCGCAGGACAGGTTGTGAGTCCGGCTTCACCGCTGCCGTAAATCCTCTGAGGTGAGGCAGGGCCAGGTGGCTGTACCGTTTCAGGGTTAAAGTTAACAACCTCGGTCAACAGAGAGGCTGACCTTTTGCAAGAGTCTAGAAGAGATGCTCTGATTGGACCGGCCTGGGCAGCCTCCCCTTTCTCAGCCTGTGACCAGAGGCTGAGGTCACCATGCCCAGAATGGGTCCCAGGCGTCCATGGCTTTGCAGAGGGACACAGGGACATGTCCTGGGTTTCCGGACCCACCCTGCTCATGTACCCACCACACAAACTCAGGAGGTGATGCAAAGATTAGATGTATGTCAGAACCCCAGCTTGAGACTTAAACAAAGCAACAAGCGGTCGTCTATTTTTCCTGACGCTTCATCCTGGTTCCTGAGAGCTCAGGGCGGGTTGTCCTTTCCGCTCGCTCTTGGCGCTGCTGACACACGGATGCCAGGGACGGGGTAAACCCTCAGTGTTTCTAAGAATTAGGAGAAACCGTTTCCTGAAAGGAAGCAGTTAGCTGTCATGCGTATCTTTCAGTTTTCACTTTATTGCACGAGACACTCAGTCCTAATAATACTCCAGGTCTCCACAGAGCTTGATCTCCTAGTTCGTGTCATGAATCATCACAGGAATCCTTCAGAAGGACAGGTGTTATTATCCTCATTCTGCAAACGTGTTCATTGGAGGTCAGGGAGGTGAAATAGCTTGCTTAAGGTGACTTGGAAATGGAGGAGGAGATGGCAACCCGCTCGCTCCAGTGTTCTTGCCTGGGAAATGCTATGTGTAGGGCAGCTTGGAGGACTGCAGTCCATGGAGTCACAGAAGAGTCGGATATGACTTAGCGACTAAAGAACAACAAGGGGACTTGACTCAAATCATCCAATTCTCCCATTCCTAGTTTAATTTCATCTTTAGACGAAGCTTGGCCTTTCTTGGAGTCTCATGTTGTTGTTCCATTGCTAAGTTGCATCTGACTCTTTGCCGCCCCACGGACTGCAGCACCCAGACTTCCCTGTCCTCCTATCTCCCGGAGTTTGCTCAAACGCATGTCCATTGAATCAGCGATGCCATCCAATCATCTCACGCTCTGTCGCCCCTTCTCCTCCTGCCCTCAATCTCTCCCAGCATCAGGGTCTTTTCCAGTGAGTTGGCTCTTCCCATCAGGTGGCCAAAGTACTGGAGTTTCAGCTTTGACATCAGTCCTTCCAGTGAATATTCAGAGTTGATTTCCCTCAGGGTTAAGTCTCATACTCTCATAAATAGCTGAAGCTATTTCTTTCATTAGAGTTCGATGTTTGATCAAGGCTGGGAAAGTTTCATTTATTTCATAATGACCGTCAGGCCCAGGCTGGGCATGGCTTACCGAACAGAGTGGAACTCTAATGTCACTGAATGAATGATTACACAGTAGTTTAATTATTTTTATCCTGAGTCCTGTGTAGAACATGTACAGAGTATTTTTTGAAATAAGCCAGTTTAAAATAGATGGCTTAAAAATCTTCCTACACTTTGACCAAGAATTCTAAATTTGGATGTTTCTAATTAAAAAAAATTTTTTTTAACTTTAATTTTTATACAGTTTTTAAAGATTATACTTCATTTAGTTATTTCACAAGATTGATTGTATTCCCCACGTTGAACAATGCAGCCTTGAGCCCATCTCGTACCTGATTGTCTGTACCCTCTCCCCATCCCTCCATTGCCCCTCCCCTAATCCACTGGTAACTACTAATTTGCTTTCTATATCTGCGAATCTGCTTCTGTTTTGTTATTTTCACTACTTTGTTGTATTTATTAGATTCCACATGTAAGTGATATCATACAGTGTTTGTCTTTCTCTGCCTGACTTATTTCACTTAGCATAATGCCCTTTACGTCCATGCGTGTTGCTGCAAATGGAAAAAAAAATTCTTTTTTATAGCTGAGTAGTATTCTATTGTCGGCGTATGTGTGTATGCATGTGTGTGCACTAAGTCACTTCAGTTGTGTCTGACTCTTTGTGACCCCATGAACTGGAGCCCATCGGGCTCCTCTGTCCATGGGATTCTCCAGGCAAGAATATCAGAGTGGGTGCCCACGTCCTCCTGCATGGGATCTTCCCAGCCCAACTCTCGAACCCTCATCTCTTACATCCCTGCATTGGCAGACAGGTTCTTTACCACGAGTGCCCCCTGGGGAGCCCATGTATGTATATATACCTTATCTTCTTTGTTTGTTCATCTGTTGATGGACACTTAGGTTGCTTCTATATCTTGGCAGCTGGCAAATGTATGATGTTTCACTCCAGTGCTCTTGCCTGGAGAATCCCAGGGACGGCGGAGCCTGGTGGGCTGCCGTCTATGGGGTCGCGCAGAGTGGGACACGGCTGAAGTGACTTAGCAGCAGCAGCAGACTCTAAGAAATGGAAATTCTGATTCCAGGGGTGTGGGCATTAACGAGTTAATATTAACGGGGTTGCAATCACATCAACAGTGTGTGGCAGTGTCTTTGATCTTGCCTTCTTGCTAGCAGTGGATATTATCAGTGTTATAAAAATGCTTGCTGTGACCATTTTCGTCCTTCTAGAGCCTAGACGAAGCTGAGCATATTTTCACGTGTGCTCGTGATCTGGGCTCCTTTCCTGCCGTCGGGTCTCGCCCTCCCCCCGTCTCGCTGTCTGCTGGTTTTCTGCGCCATGTTCGCCCATTTCTTGTCGATTTGTAATGAACACCGCATTCCGGATGCTGCTTCTTTCTCTTTGCTGGAGACATTTCTTTTCAGGCTGTCATCGGTTTGTTGTGGTCTGAGTCTGATGGTGTCTTTCTGGGACACCTTCCGTGTGTGGGCTTCCCGTGCTGGGGTCTGAGTCTGATGGTGTCTTTCTGGGACACCCTCCGTGCGGGGGTGTCCCGGGTCGGGGTCTGACTCTGACGGCGTCTTTGACTCTGGGACGCTGCCCGTGTCGGGGTGTCCCAGGGCGGTGCTGTCAGCTCAGTCAGGGTCTCTCATTTTGACCTTCTCAGTTTTATGTCTTCTTTGTGAAGTCTTCCTTATCCTTAAAGCTACAAAAATATTTTGTCTAGTTTTTCTAATTCTTTTGTAGCTTGTGGTTTGTCTCTGATTATTTATTCCAGCTGGGATTCATTTTTGTATATGTGGGAGAGATCTAACTCCTTTCACAAAATGGAAAATCTCAACACAATTGTTAAATACTGTGTCTTTCCCCTTCACTTTGACAATGCTACATCCTATTCTATATGCCCACACATTCATGCTTATGTTTCTGGGCTGAAACTAATTAATTTTAATATATGTATGTTTGCAAACCCATGGACTGTAGCCTGCCAGACTCCTCTGTCCATGGGATTGTCCAGGCAAGAAGACTGGAGTGGGCTGCCATTTCCCTCTCCGGGGGATCTTCCCAACCCAGGGATGGAACCCCCATCTCCTGCATGCATCTCTTGCATTGGCAGGTGGGTTCTTTACCACTGAACTGTTGGGGAAGCCGTAATTTTTTTTAATATGTAACTGTCACCAAATCAATATTGCTAATGAAGATGTGGGGGTTCCTTGATATAAAAACAAACTTTATTTTTTTGGCAAGAAACAGTCCCCTTTCAGTTCTGAGGACTCTGTCACCACTTGTAACTTCGGCATTTATGGCTGGTTTTCTTTCTCCCGTTGCCATGTTACTCTGCGTTCTTTCTGTAACATTTCACCATGTGAACAGACTTGATTTCCCCAATAAATGGTAGCAAGGCTGGTAGGTTTTTTTTTTTTGGCCTCGCTACACAGCACATGGGATCTTAGTTCCCCACCAGGAATGGAACCTGAATCCCCCGCACTGGTATTTCAAAGTCTTAATCACTGGACCACTTGGGAAGTCCTGGTAGCTTTTTCTCTTGCATATTCCCTGACACTGTGTGGTTTTTTTTTAGGGAGCTCTGCATTTAGCCACTTTCAGCAGACTTTGCCTCTGGATTATTCTTTTGACCTTATTTGCTTCCAGGAGAAACCACAACATCCTGGACTCTTAGGAGTGAGGAGGAGTCCTAGATTACCAGAATTGCATTCAGATTCCTAGTTCTACCCCTGCACTTGACTGGTTTGCCATTTTGCACTAGAATCTCCACCTTTGAAAAGCTAGGGTTTCGCTCTTCCTGGACTTCCCTGGCGGCTCAACTGGTAAAGAATCAGCCTGCAATGCAGGAGACCCCAGTTCGATTCCTGGGTTGGGAAGATCCGCTGGAGAAGGACCTTCACTCCATGCTGGAGAAGGCTCCCCACTCCAGTATTCTTGCCTGAAGATAACATGGACTCTACAGTCCATGGAGTCGTAAACACTCAGACACGACTGAGCGACTTTCACTTTCATGTTCACTTTGCTCTTCCTACTGGCTCATCTCTCATTTGTAAGTAAAACAACTGGGCGACCAGACCTGTGAGAAGAAAACATCTGGGGCAGCAAGTGATTCTCCAGGATGCTCTTTCTGGTTTCCCAACAAGAGATGCTACAGATATACTTCTGAGTCCTGTTGTTCCATAGGCCATGCTGACATTCACTTCAGTGGAACAAGCTGGGGTACCTTCCTAACAAGAGTAAACAGCAAAGCCAATAAAGAGAGAAAGGAAAATCCAAAGCGCTGGATTGTAAGCGTCCCTGTGGAGTGTCTCGCATCCTTTCGGGATAAGGGGATTGCTCGTCACACGCCCACACGCCTCTCCCTTCTGAAGATTCTGACGCTAGCATCAGTCAGTCGCTTGGAAGCTGACCCCGGCTGAACCACCGCTGCTTTTTCCACTGCCTCTTCTGGAAGTTATTAAGAGATAGATGACAGAGACCAAAATTTGAGAAAGTGCCAGGAGTTTGTTTATTCTGATCTGGTTCCTTAGAGATGCAAATGCATGAATTATGAACATGATGGATGGAATCATAATGTTTCAACCTCCCAGCCCTACATCAAGCCTACTTGAGTCTTGCTAAAAAAAGACAAATAAGTGCTCATGTTTGTCAAGAGAAGAGGAGAGACTTCTTAGAACTTTTACTTCAGACAACTCAAATCCAGATGCAACCAGCTAGTTCCTTTATGTAAAGGAATCCATTTCTTAATGCCAGTGTATATGCATATAAGCGCCCTTGTCGGGATGGCTCAGCTTAAAGAATCTACCTGCAATGCAGGAGATACAGGAGATGAAGGTTTGACCCCTGAAGTCAGGGAGATCCCAAGGAGAAGGAAATGGCAACCCACTCTAGTATTCTTGCCTGGAAAAATCCCATGGACAGAGGAGCCTGGTGAGCTGCAGTCCTTGTGGTCGCAAAGAACTGGACACGACTGAGCAACTAAATAACAACAAAGTGCTTTGAAGATGCCCCTATCTTCCAAGACCAGGCTATGAAAGTCTTGCAAGGCTATCACCCGTCTTCTCAGAGTGAGTAATTTCGTGTTCAGCCTCTGACACTGGAACATTTTCAGTGGCCTGAGTCCAACAGAGAAAGCTGAATCCTGCTTCTAGAGTTGTGTCTGTCTTGACCAAACCTTTCTAATAAATGAACTGTTCATCACGCCCAAGAGACATGGAGCTGGGGCTTCATTTGTGTCTACAGAACTGATTGCATGAACTATTTTGTGTCTGCTTGCCAAGAAACGTTTGTCGAATAAACGTCCACGTGATGGGAAGAATTTGGTCTGAGGTTCTTTTTCCTTACACCCTGACAGGGAGCTTATGAGAGAGTAGCTAGACCTTCCCCATCCTCAACTTCTTCAGCAGCTGTCGTGGTCTCCCTAAACAACTTCCAAGTTTTGCATGAGCCCTAGGCCAGTTCACAGCATAAGTAGATGTAGAAATAACAGACCAATTTATGCATCAATTTATGAATTGAAACATTAGACAGCGCACATGGGCTAAGTTGCTCAGTTGTGTCTGACTCTTTGGGACCATATGGACTGCAGCCTGCCAGGCTCCTCTGTCCATGGACAGTGGACAAGTACAAAATCCTTTCTCTGGGCAGTTGGGAGGTGTTTCTCTAAAGGGAAACTTCTTTTGTTTTTTATTTCTTTATTTTTCAAACTTTTTATTTTATATTGGAGTCTAGCCAACTGCGCTTCCCTCGTGTCTCAGAAGGTAAAGGATCCACCTGCAATGGGGGTTCAACCCCTGGTCGGGAGGATCCCCTGGAGAAGGACAGGACAACCCACTCCAGTATCCTTGCCTGGAGAATCCCGTGGACAGAGGCTGCAGTCCGTGGAGTTGAGGACGGGGCGACTGACCCTTCCACTTTCACATGGCCATGGTTTCAGGTGCGCGGCAGAGCTCCTCAGCCCTACCACACACGCACCCGTCCTCCGCAGACTCCCGTCCCACGCAGGCTGCCACACAACACCCAGCGGGGTTAAGGGAAGCTTCTTTGAGCCCCGGGATCTCTGTAGCAGGGGGTGGAGGAGGAGGAAATCAAAGTCTAGCTGACGGCTGCGTTGAAAGCCTCGAGGCCCAGGCCCTGGGCCCCCGCTCTGGGGGGTGAAGTCCGCGTGAGTCCAGCGCTGATGAGGAGCAGACTTGGGTTAGGAAAAACGTGGCCCATGGCAATTATCTTTGCCCATAAAGATTTGTGACTTATTTCCTCCTCTTAAATCAAGGCCAGGCCAGGCCCACATGCCAGCGAGTCCACAAGAGCAGAGACCTACCAATTAGCAGGACAGCGGGAGTGCAGACAGACCCATCCAGCCCAGGGACCGGCCTCTTAGGTCCACGCGCGGCTTCGCCCGGGACCTGCTGTCCCTCGTTTCCTTTGGTCTGAGATTCAAGGTCAGCAGGCAGGGAAGCGACAGGCGAGCAGAAAACCAGTCATGAGAGATTTTGTTTTGGGTGAACATCGTCCTGACTAAACAAACCTTTAACTGTGAAGACAGGGCGTTTGCAGCTTCAGTGGGGACAGGAAGACGTAAAGAAAGACTGGCCAGGGGGAAGGGTGGAGGTGATGTGATTTTGACGAACTGCAAAGAATGGCGGGCAGGCTTTCCTGAAGGCCTGGCTGTTCACTTTCCAAAGGCTAAATTCTCTGTTTCAAAGAGACGTTCAGAAAAGTCAGACCTGAGAGTGGATCCAGGTTGGAGGGGAATGCATTAGAAGGCTGATGGATTGCCGTGACACCCGGGTTGTCTCCGAGATGGAGACGCGTGTGACCAGGTCCCCTGGTGTGTGCTTTTAGGGGCTCACTTGTGAAGGAGGCGGGGACGTGGGGTGGGAACGAGAGGGTTGAGCTTTGCTACAGCTGCGAGTCCAATGAGCTACCACCTGACACTGGTCAGGATGGCCATCAGTAAAAAGTCCAGAAGTAACAAACGCTGGGCGTGGTGTTGGGAAAAGGGAATCCTTCTACACTGCTGGTGGGAATGTAAATTGGTGCAGCCACTGTGGAGAACAGCATGGCAGTTCCTTAAAAAGCTAAAGGGAGAGTTGCCATATGATCCAGCGATCTCGTTCCTCAGCAGGTATCTGGAGAAAACTATAATTTGAAAAGATGCGTGCACCCCAATGTTCACGCAGCACTATTTACGGTAGCTGAGACGTGGCAACCACCTAAATGCCCACCAGCAGAGGAATGGACAGGGAAGATGCGGCCCATGTATACAATGGAATATCCCTCAGCCGTAAAAGGCGTGAAATAATGCCACTGGCGGCCACATAGATCGACCTGGAAGCTGTCAGGCTAAGGGGAGTCAGTGAGATAGAGAAAGACAAGCATCATATGATGCCGCTTACGTGTGGAATCTAAAAAATGATGCGAATGAACTCACTGATGAAACAGAAACGACTCACAGACACAGAACAAACATGGTTAGCAACGGGGAAGCGTGGGGAGGGCAAGGATAAAACTGGAATCTGGGATTCGCCGGTTCACACCGCTTCCTGCAAAGCAGATAAACAAGGGCCTGATGTAAGGCACAGGGAACTCACTGTCCGGTGATAAACCCTAATGAAAAAGAGTATATAGACATGCATGTGTCTGACTGAGTCACTTTGCCGTCACCACGTGCGAACACAGCAGAGTGAATCCACTCTACTCCAATACAATGAAAAGACTAAAATATAAAGCAACTTCGTCCTCAACTAGACAAGCTTGATGGTCGTAGTTTCACTCCTGTGAATACGAAGAAGGACGTGTCTCCAATTTGCCGATTCGTGTTCAACTATGATGCTATTCTTACATGAAGACCAGACGGGCAGATCCAAGCAGAAAGACACGTCAGTGCCTGGGCCGTGAGGAAAAGGGAGAGAACCAAGCCGAGTGCTTCTCAGGGGCAGGGGAAGTTCAGCACCAGAAGGACAGGGCCCGGCTCAGTCGGGACCGCTTCACGGCAGACGGCTCAAATTATATCTCTCGGACGAAGCTCCTCATTAAGGACCTGCACCTCAGAGACGTTCTGGCCTCCCAAGGTGCATCATTAAAGAAGCCGAGCATAATGATAGTAATTTAAATGGAGCTGAAAGAGCAGTCTAACTTAGAACAGGTATTCACAGTTCAGCCATTCTCAAGAAGAGGCTCACCGGGATAAAGAAACTTCGCTGAAGGAATTGTGGGCAAACTCATCTTTTGAAGGCAAACCGTATGATTTTTCCAGTGGTCTTGTATGGATGTGAGAGTTGGACTATAAAGAAAGCTGAGCGCAGAAAAATTGATGCTTTTGGACTGTGGTGTTGGAGAAGACTCTTGAGAGTCCCTTGGACTGCAAGGAGATCCAACCAGTCCATCCTAAAGGAAATCAGTCCTGGGTGTTCATTGGAAGGACTGATGCTGAAGCTGAAACTCCAATACTTTGGCCACCTGATATGAAGAGCTGACTCATTGGAAAAGACCCTGATGCTGGGAGGGATTGGGGGCAGGAGAAGGGGACGACAGAGTATGAGATGGTTGGATGGCATCACCGACTCAATGGACATGTGTTTGGGTGGACTCCGGGAGTTAGTGAAGGACAGGGAGGCCTGGCGTGCTGTGGTTCATGGGGTTGCAGAGTCAGATACGACTGAGCAACTGAACTGAACTTATCCATCCCAGTGAGTGAGAAGCAGGGAACGTGGCCAGTGGCTCTCAGGGCAGATTGCTTCCTTCCAAGTCATCACATCACAGGATAATTTCCAGCAGCAACTTGTTCTGCCTTGGGACTCAGTTGCGTCCTGGGTGGGGTGTTTCATCAAATGCTACCTCGTCCCCAGAGCTGCTGCCAGGAGCCCCCAGCATCCCTGGGAGGGCCAGCTGCTGAGTGACTCTCTTGAGGGATCGGGGCTGGGGGACGGAGACTTTCCCTGAACTGTCTCGGCTGCGCTCCCCTGCTTCCCCTCACAGACGCTACCCAGCAGGGAGACAGCTTCTTGGGAGAAAGGGAGGAGGAAAGTGTCACTTTCCTGCTGCCCTTTGTGACGCCCAACAGAGGGAACGCACAGCACAGGTGTGGGAGTTTGGCTGACTTGTAGTAAAAAATAAATGCGGTTTCCTGTTTGCCGCTTATTTTCATTCCTAAGTGGTGAGGAGCCGCTGGTGCTTCCTGCCAGGACTAGTACTTTATGCAGGCAGAGTTGGTGTCATTTGGGACCAAAAAATGTCAATGCCTGCAACCTTCTCAAAACTCTCACGTCTCACTCCTGAGTGCCATTCCTTAAAGTAATATTGAGGATTTGGGCTGAATCATTGTGTTACTTGGAGTGTTGAAAGATTGGCATCTTGAAGCATTATAATTTTCTCGTTCATCTGATTAACTTAAAGCAATTCTGGGTCCTAAGAATATTCAGCGGTCCATCCATCTATCCATCCACCCATCCATCCACCAACCACCCATCCATCCATCTATCCATCCATCTACCTATCCATCCATACCCATCCATATCCATCCACCCAACCACCCATTCATCCATCCGTCCATCCATCTACCCATCTACCCATGCCTCCATCCATCCACCCAACCACCCAACCATCCATCCATCCATCTACCCATCCCTCCATCCCTCTATCCATCCACCCAACCACCCATCCATCCATCTATCCATCCATCCATCCATCCATTCACCTGTTCACCCACCTACCCACCCACCCATCCCTCCACCCATCCACCCACCCACCCATCCACTCACCCACCCATCCCTCCACCCATCCATCCAGCCATCCATCCATCCACCATCTATGTGTTGAGATATCAAGCAGCAGGCTTGTGTTGATGCACTGAGGTGGGGAGCCTGTCTGCAGACAGTTACTCCCATGACACAGAGCTCTGAAAAGACCCTTCCAAACACTGAAGTGGGTTCTGCACAGATCTAGCTTTTCCCAACTTTCCAACCAAAACAAACAAACCAACCCAGAAAATCACCCTGGGAAACTCTCTCGAGCTGGATTCCCTGGGGTTCCACGGCCCTGTTTCCTCACCTTCATCACTCCTGGAAGAAGGCTGCAGATTCCAGGACAGGAGCCCCGAGAACAAACTCACATGCTCCCTTTCTGGGCATTCCAGAAAAAAAATTGGAAAAAAACCCCAAAGACTACTGTCCACACAGCAGCCGCAGCCGTGACTGCAATCGCTCAATTACATGGTTATTCACGAAGTACAGATTATAGGCTTCCTTAGCCAACGGCTCCGTGACTCCACCAGATAAAACTAAACAAGGGAAAAAACCCAACATGCAAACGCTGGATATTTTCTCAGCATATGGCAGCATTTAGTCCCAGTCAGCAAGAAATAGGAACAAAACAAAACTGTGAGCACATCTTGTTTTTTTTTTTTTTATTTTTTCTGCTTTGTTTGGCTTCACAAGGATGTGGATAATGTGAGACCCAGGCCTGCTTATGAGGACCAAGACTTTTTTGAAAATTCCTGATATAACAAAATCATAAAGAAATGGGGCAGGCTATTTGCTGTTTCTGTTCTTCAGTTCACTTTTTAAATTGAAGTATAGTTAATTTGGGCTTCTCTGGTGACTCAGCTGGTAAAGAATCTGCCTGCAATGCGGGAGACCTGGGTTCGACTCCTGGGTTGGGAAGATCCTCTGGAGGAGGAAAAGGCTACCCACTCCGGTATTCTGGCCTGGAGAATTCCATGGACAGAGGAGCCTGGTGGGCTACAGTCCGTGGGGCCCCAAAGAGTCGGACACGACTGAGTGAGCAAGCAGAGCACAGCACGTTAATTTACAATGTTGTGTTAGTTTCAGGTGTATAGCGAAACGATTCCGTTACAGACAAGTATGTACATACTCTTATTATATCCATATATGTTCTTCTTCAGATTCTTTTCCACTGCAGGTTATTTATTGAGTTTAGTTCCCTCTGCTATATGGTAGATCTCTGTCATTTGCTAATTTTGTAGGAAAAATAGAGCTCTGTGATAGCAGTTTGTTGCTAGATCTGTGTCTGGACCTTGGGGCTCAGTTATGGAGAGACGGTGGTTATGGTTCCCCAGGCCGGCCTTGTCTGTGAGACGGGGGCTCCGCCCTTTGGGCAGCAGAGTTTCTCCACTTTGGGGAGAAATGTGAGCATCAGAGAGAAGGTGGGGTTCTCTGGAGGGCGGAGCAGGGGGCGTCGCAGACTGAGGGCTGTAGTCAGCTTTTCCCTGAATTCATGGTGCATACACACTCACATACGTGTGCGCGCACACACACACGTGCACACACACATGTGTGCGTGCACACACATGTGCACAGAGGTCTGGATGTGAGGCTTAGAATCAAGCCTTGGAAAAGGTGAGGAGAAAGCGATGGCAGCTACTGTCCTGAACCCGTTACGCGCTGGATACCTTCCAGACTCCCCGTCACCCCTCCTTCTCACTCAGAAAGGGCCGCGGCGCATCTGCCTGGAGCTCTGGGAGCTGGACACGGACGCTGAGCCGCCGATCCAGGGCAGGAGCCGAGAATGAGGGAGTGAAGCCTTCAAACACGACTGTGACGGGCCCAGAAACAGTCAGACGCCGCAGAAAAGGCTGACCCCGTCCCATCTTCCTCCCTGCAGTTTGGATCAGAGCGGGCCAGGGGTCGTGTCTCTGCGAGGGGACCCTGAGTCTGGCTCAGGTACGGCCAGGGGGTGGAAGGCGGGGAGTGAGCGGGGTGTCCTGGGTCAGGGTGGGGACGGGGTCTCAAGGTCCTCCCCGCTTCTGTCCCGAGAGGAAGCCTAGCCCCCGAAGAAGCCCGTTCCTGCCCAAGGCTGCAGAGAGAGACACCAGGAAGGGAAGCGCCAGCGCTGGGCCTGCGAGCACTGTGGGCCCTCTGTTGCTGCGGATCCCTCATCCTTGCATTCAACTCACGGTGGGAAAAGGCTCCAGAAAATTCCAAAAAGCCAAACTTGAATTTGCAACCTTCCCCCCACTGGCAACTCTTCCCATAATGTCAACAGTATATTAGGTGCTGTAATTAATCTGCAGATGATTAAAGTGTACAGGAGGGTGTGTGAAGGTTACAGCAGAGAGTAAGGGGCTTGAGCATCCCATAATTTTAACATCCGCAGGGGGTCGTGGAGCTGATCCCCTCCGCCCATTCACTGAGAGACGAGGGTGTGGAATGCCAGCAAGCCAGGGGACCCTTCAGAGTCAGCGGTGCGTGACTGCCAGCAGGCCTGGCCTGGGACCTGCCAGGGAAAGCCTTGCAACTGCAGACGGTCAGGCCTCGGTCACACTGAGGCTGTTCACCAGGAGCTGGACTCCCCAACATCGCACAGGCGTCACGCCCAAGGCTGTCCCGTCCTGAGTGGCCAAGCTCTCCCAAACCAGCTCGAAGCTGCTGGCAGTGCCCAGAGCTCCCCTCCTCTCCGCCCATTCACCCTGGGCCCTGTCCCTGGGGACCCTGCATATTAAAAGCCCAACATCTCCCTTCCGGGTCCTCACCCCCTCCAAGGCCAGGAGGGGAAGCACTCACGTTGAGGCATCAGCTCTAGGAGGCAGCAGGGAAAACTGCAAGATGTTATCTACCAGCTGTGACAGATGACTCCATTAACATTTGTCGCGTATGCAGGGGTTATTTTATCAAGAGAGTGCAGGAAAGAGCAGAGAACAAATAAACCACAGGGCAGGAGTGGGTAGGGACATGTGCAGCGGTTTCTAAACAAGCGTGTGAGATACACCATGCTAATGGGGCTGTTGCGCGGGGCAAGCCTGGGGGGGCCGCGGCTGGGCTGTCGAGACTGCCCGCTCAGCGCCTGCCTGATGCTGTTACAATCTCTTTAAAGGTCAGTTTTCTCAGCCTTAATGATGGTGGATTAATTCAGGGGAATAATAGTGTGGATTAAGTTATGTGTAATTTTATTATTGATTTTTGGCTGTGCTGGGTCCTCACTGCTGTGCTGGTTTGGCTCTGGCTGCAGAGAGTGGGGGCTCCTCTCTCGTTGCGGCACCTCGGGTCTCTCGCTGCGGAGGCGTCTCCTGCGCAGAGCACACACTCGAGGCGGACAGGCTTCAGGAGTTGCAGCTCCCGGGATCCAGAGCGCAGGCTCAATAGTTGCAGTGCACGGGCTTACTTGCCTCGCTGCCTGTGGGATCTACTCAGACCAGGGATCAACCCCCGTGTCTCCTGCGTTGGCAGGCAGGTTCTTTACCCCTGAGCTACCGGGGGATATGCTGTGCGCTCTGCTTCGTCGCTCAGTCCTGTCTGACGCTTTGAGTGAGTGGACTGTAGCCCGCCAGGCTCCTCTGTCCATGGGATTCTCCAGGCAAGAATACTGGAGTGGGTTGCCATGCCCTCCTCCAGGGGGTCTTCCCGACCCAGGGATCAAACCCAGGTCTGCCACATTGCAGGCAGATTCTGAGCCACTAGGGAAGCCCAATTCATCAGGAGATAAATAATGCTGATTTTTTAGGGAAGCCCCACAAAATCATTGAATACAGTGTGCAGAACAAAGTAATTACTCAGGATACGCTGGTGGTGTGGTTTTTATTATTTTCATCTGAGTCCTGCCTCGCTCAAGTCCTAGACCAGACCTAGGACTGTCTGTGTAGATCTTGCTCGGTGCATTAATGGGTTTCTGCAAAGATGTATGTAAAGCAGATTCATTGTCAGTTGTGAATTTCACTCATCGTTCTTCCTCTTCAGGCCTGGGCACGTGGTCTAAGTGTGGGCAGTCTCCTCCTTGGGTCTCAAGCTCTCCCTGCATTCCATTGTGATTGTCCAGAGCTGTATCTTTGCTTGAGTCCAGGTGGAAGTTTGCACCTTGCATAAAAGAAAGCAGAGTGCCCAGGTGGGGTAGCTGACGTTAAACCCTCCCTGGCATCCATACAAAGCCGGTCTTTCTGTATAGAATTCTCTGTCTGGAGTGGAAGCTGGTGTGAAGTGGTGGCTCATGGTTAGAATAATAGGAGAGAAAGACAGAAGCTTCTCCACACACTGCAAGGTCATGCATGAGACACACAGGATGGTCTCTTCGCCAGATAGCAGCCTCACCTGTGTGCAGGCAGGGTGCGCTGGGCAGCATCCGGGAGCTGTCGACCCCACGTCCTCCTAGAAGGAGACCTGGATACCTTCCTGACTTCCTCTGCTGGTTGATGGACGTAGTCATGGACTCCAGATTTCAAGAATATTTTTACGAAATGGAGATAAGTGAAGTAGAATCCCTTCATTGGAAATCATAAAGGGGAATTTGGTTTAAGAAAGAACAGACAGCTTTTTCTGTAAGGGGCCAGAGAGTGAATATTTTGACTTTCTGAGCTGTACAGTCACAGTTGTAACTGGTCAGCTCTGCGACTGTGGCCCCAAAGCCACAGTAAAAGATGTGCTAACAAGTGCATGTGTCTACCTTTCCCGTAAAACTTTATACAAAAAACCAGGAAGCTCAGGTTTGACCTGAGAGCCATAGTGTGTGGATCCCTGGCTTAAGAGAGATGGGAAAGGCTGAAATATAAAATTCTGCCTACGTCATCGTGATTCACAGCAGTCAGAGGAAAAACAAGTAGACAATTGAATTAATCAACATAGTTGCAAAGGGAGCTGTCTGCCTGGGATTGAAGGAGGCGTGTGCCGGAGAGGAGGGGATGGAGCCATGCATGCATGTCATGTGGCTCAGAAATAAGCTTGCTGATGTGAAAAAATTAAGCTCTGGGAATCAGCAAAAATGGCTAAAGTTTACAAATAAAGAAGGAATAGATTTTGTTTTTAGTTTGGGGGGAAGTTGTTTAGTATAGTCAAAAGTTCGAAGGAAAGGGTAGACCCCGTGCCTGGGGACAAAGCTGCAATGCAAACCCTCTGAGAGGTGCTGGGCGGTGGTGGCAAAAATCCACCCGGTCGAGACTGCAGAAGAGGCAGGCCTTGCCCGGTTGTCCAGTGGTTAGGACTCTGGGCTTCTAGGGCAGGGTCATGGGTTGGATCCCTGGTCGGGGAGCTCACATCTCACATGCCTTGTGGCGCAGCCAGAAAATAAGTCTGGAAAACAGATGCAGGCCCAGAGAACAATAAAAACAGAAGACTGAAAAGCCATCTAAAAGTTTCCAGATGCAAACGCTAGTTGTCGCTCAGTGTTGGGACTTGGGTAGTTGTTTTCTCTTTTATCGTTGCCATTCAGTGGCTGAGTCATCTCCGACTCTTTGTGACCCTGTGGACTGTAGCCCCCCCAGGCTCCTCTGTCCATGGGATTCTCCAGGCAAGAATACTGGACTAGGTTGCCATTGCCTCCTCCAGGGGATCTTCCGGACCCATGGATTGAGCTTGAGTCTCCTGCATTGTGGGAGGATTCTTTACCACTGAGTCACCAGGGAAGCCCTTTCTTATTTATATTTTTGTGTAACTTTTATTATAAACATATGTTACTTTTAAAATGAAAAATTAAAGCTATTTAACATGGAGGAGAAACCTTAGGACGCCTGCTTAGAAACCGTAAGAAGCCAGGTCTTCACTCCGCCTAAGTGGGAATGTCTGAGGGTCTGAGCTGCAAACTGGGGAGTGTCCCAGGTTGCAGACTCTCATCGCTTATCAGCAGTTTTCCTCATGGCAGAACTTGCCCCAGCAAATATCCAGTATTGTCTTCCCAGCTTCCCTTGTGGTAACAGCATGGGCGAGCCACATCCTTGCCAAGGAGAGCTGCTGGGAAATCTGCTCAGCGGTCGCTGGGGGAGGTTCTCCTTCTGGCCGGCTGTGTGCGTGTGTGTGTGTGTGTGTGTGTGTGTGTGTGTGTGTAACGTGGGCAGAAACTTCAGCCTTTCAGCGTTAGATGTGCTCCTGTGAGGATGTGGTGTTGGTGCAGTGCCAAGTCTTTTGTGACCACACGGAGCTAACCCCAAGGTCACCATACAGCACTCTGGTGCTGGTAGACCAGAAGGACGGAAAGAGTGGGGCCCTCGGTTCATTGACCTGTACCCACCTCCTCCCATGTGTTTTCAGAGACCTGAGACAAGTGGACTCGGGTAGGATCCGGTTCTCTTTGGGCACTGCAGCTTCTAAGTAGGTCATCCTTCCCAGACTGCTCACAGAGGCATGTTGATGGAATGCCTTACGTTGGGTTAGAGAATGAGCAATTCTCAAGTCCTGGGGAGCTGTTTTAATCCAAAGTCTTGCAGTGAGAGGCCAAAATGCAGTTTTGCAATCTTTATTATTTCCTGTCATTAGATTTTGTTGCCTTAACTATTGGGGGGAATAGGGGTGTTTTCACGTGGCTCGGTTTCTCCTTTTCGTGGTTGTTGGCGTCCTTCCCCAAGCCCAGTTCTGCGGAAGACAAGAGTAAGTCCTGAAGACTGTCTTCGGTGGGGCAGGAGATGGCCAGTCCCTGCCTGTGTGGGCTCATGGGCAGGTCTCGAGGGAAAACCAGTCTTCGCATCTCCTGTCGGGCAGAGAATAATGGCTACACTGGAGCTCCCTGCTCATGGCTGGGGGGGGAAGAATGGGGAGAAGGGTAGGAAGTTCGGAACGGTGACCTACACCCAGCTCTATTTAAAGTGGAGAACCAACGAGGACCTGCTGCTGGACACAGGGAACTCCGCTCAGTCTCACGTGCAGCCTGGATGGGAGGGGAGCCTGGGGGAGAATGCATCCGTGCACGTGTATGGCGGAGTCCCTTGGCTGCCCACCGGAGACGATGACAACATTATTCATCGGTTATACTCCAACACCGAATGAGAAGTCTAAACTGAAAACACGGGAGAGCAGCAGCTGCCCGTGCTGCCCAGGAGGGCCTTGCTCTCTACCACCCCCTGCGCACTGGTTGCACCCGCTGACCCCCGCCCCCCAGTCCGCCCCCAGCCCCGCCCCCTGGGAACCACAAGCCTGTTCTCTGCCTCTGTGAGTCTGCTCCTGTTTTGCAGATGAGTTTGTTTGCATCAGATTTTAGATTCCACATATAAATGGTATCATATGTTACTTGTCTGCGTCTGACTTAGGACAATAATCTCTAGGTCCATCCAGACTGCTTCAGTTGACAGTACTTGGTTCTTTTTATGGTTCACTAATATTCCACTGTATATACATACTTCAATTTAAAAAAAAAGGTAGAATAGAGCATGGGGGCCGGGGGTACCTGCTCCGGCCCAGCAGCCTCCCGTCCCGGCTCCGGCTCTGACTGGCAGCCGTCTTGGGCCAATCCCTTAATGTCTTGCCCTTTGTCTCCTCGTGGATAAAACGAGGATGATGTTCATATGATGGAGGTCATGAAGCCCAAGGCCTTGCGAGGGCTCTGGCACTATACCTGCCCCACACTAAGGATTCCGCACAAGGATCCTATTGCCCTCAGTTCACAGGGATCCACTCTTCCCAGGTGATGCTGTGTGCTGAGAGGCCGTCCCTACCGAGACACATCATCCCTACCTAGAGGCGTTGTCCTTCAGCAAGGCCTCAGGGATGTGGGGCGGCGGGTACTGGATTTAGCAGAAAGCATCTCCAGTTTGGATAGCCCTCATCTCCTCCTGGGCCCCTCAGTTTATGGCGCTGCTGTTATTACTGGTCCATTTTGCTCGTGTTTGAAGCACGTGGCTCAGTTTGCTCGCCCTCCCTGAGGGCGGGGTTGAAACTCCATGTCTGGGTGCTCCAGCATGCCTGGCTCTGGGCACGTGGCCCCTCCGCAGGGGATACTGGTCAGCGGCTGGGAAGATGGGCAGCAGTGACCTGTGAGAGGAGGCGCTGGGGCTGGTGCGTAGGAAGGTCGGAGTGCAGACCTCCCTGTGTGGCTGCACCTTGGAATCACGAGTGGACAGGTGACCGACCACGCAGTTTGCATGAGTTCCAGGGGCTTCAGATATTCAGTTTTAAAACCAGGACCGCGGGGTCCTGGGACTCAGGACTCTTAGTGTTAAAAGATGCAAAGTCCCAGGAAAACCAGGCAAGTCAGTCCTGGGGAAACTGGGGTGAACTGGCCACCCTACCAGCAGGGCTTTACAGCATGCTGCTCCTGGGGACTCGCCCCCAGCTTCTGACCTCTGCTCTGGCGGAGGGAAGACTGGGAGGAGCGTGACTGCCCAGGCAACGGTGAAGTTTGGGAAGCATGGGAACTACGGGTGGGTAGAAGTTTCTGACCCGGGTTCCAGTGTACACGATGGAGTTGGGAGCGGGTTACAGGCCGCCTGGCACACTGGCCATCAGCCCTAGGGGCACTGATGGAGTGAGCCAGTTTGGGAAGTCTTGCTGAGTGACGATACATAAACATGGGACATAGAGAACTCATCAAAAAGGGAAATTCTGAGGACCCGTCCAAGACACCCAAGACCCCCTGTATGGTAATGGCTACAAGCCTGGGGGATCTACATTTTTATCAAGCTTCCCAAGTGATTCATTTTCTTGTTGTTTTAGTCCCTAAGTCAGGTCTGACTCTGCAACCCCATGGACTGTAGCCTGCCACGCTCCTCTATCCATGGAGTTATCCAAGCAAAAATAATGGAGTGGATTGCCATTTCCTTCTCCAGGGAATCTTCCTGACCCAGGGACTGAACCCACATCTCTGTGTCTCCTGGACTGGCAGGCAGATTCTTTACCGCTGAACCACCAGGGACGTCCCGCAAGTGATTCACAGGCACACTCAAATTTTAGAATGGTGACTGCAACTCTACAAAGTACCATGAAGATGTAACAGTAAGAATTTCAAAGACCTGCCTCCCAGAACAGTCCGACTTGAATTGACCTGGGTCCCGAAGGTGACAGGTGAAGAAGAAGGAACCAGAACCATCATCCTTTATCACAAAAGATCCCCCTCTCCCCAGACCTCTTCCTCTTCTGGAAATGGCTGTGTTTCTGAACACAACCTTGGCCACCTGCCTTCAGCTCTTTCCCTAAATCTGGGGTCGCAGACCTGTAGGTAGACCGGATTTAGTCTTTTGTGATAGTTGGGATTATTCTCAATTCTTACTCTTCCTACCCTGTGGACTTGCAGTGAGAAAAAGTGGAATGAATATACTTCTCTTTAAGCTAGTGAGGGAGAAACGTAGATGCTTGCCAGCGTAAGCCACTGAATTTTAGGGTAATTTGTTTTGCGGCCAGAACTGACTAATGTATCCCTCCAAAGAAAGGAAGCCCTGGGCTTTGTCCCGGTTCTCACTAAAAGACGTTATGGAAGAAAATGAAAGAAAAGCTTGCTCACCGTGGTGGCAAGGGCCTGGAAAGGGCAGAAAATCTGTCCAAACTGATAGCACTTGTGAGTGTTGATGTCTCCAAAGCGGCTGCGACGCTCCTTGCGGCCGGCCAGCCTCTTCTCCGCCTTCATCTCCATGAAGTTCTGGAAGGGGCCCTGCTGGGGCAGGCGGGCCGCATGCACCTGGCGAGGAGCCCAAGAAACAAAGGTCCCCGAGCGCCATGGGCCCACGGCGAGACCAGGCGGGGGCTTTTTAGAAGGGGCAGCTCTCATTCACGCCTCTCGTGCATGAGTTGGGCTTCCGGGCACCTCTCTTAATTTTCTGCATCCCTGAGATGCAGCTCACAGGGATGCACAGCCCGCCCTCCCCACCAACACCAACCCTAACCCCTCATGTGTCACTGGGTCAGTGGCTGGAGGGTCAGGGCACAAGCTCTAGTGATGACCCCGCCCCTCACCACCCGCCGCTGCGGCAGATTGTTATTATTTTAAATTTTATTTGGGGCGTAGTTGATTTACAACGTTGTCTTAGATTCAGGTGTACGGCAAGGTGATTCAGTTATACGGAAGTGTCAGTCGCTCAGTCGTGTCCGACTCTTGAACCCCATGGGCTGTAGCCCACCAGGCTCCTCTGTCCGTGGGATTCTCCAGATAAGAACACCGGAGTCGGTTGCCATTCTCTTCCAAGGGATCTTCCCGACCCAGGGATCGAACCCAGGTCTCCTGCATTGCAGGCAGATTCTTTACCATCTGAGCTACCGGGGAAGCCCTCAGTTGTATGTAAACATGCATCTTCTTATTTTTCAGATTCTTTCCCCTAGAGTTTATCACAGGCTACTGAGCAGAGTTCCCTGGCTGCAGAGCGGGTCTCTGGTCGTCTGTCTCACGTACAGCGAGTGCTCCTCCCAGCTCCTGATTTATCTCCCCACAACCAGGGTTTTCGCTTTGGTGGCTGCAAGTTTGCTTCGGCGGGAGGAGGAACAGAGCAGGCCTGACGTGGAAGAAACCATTAGGACCATCAGGAGACGGCCCGGTTTTGCGGGTTTTTCTTTTCTGCCTGCAGGGGTCCCCGATGAGGGTCATGCTGGCTGCATGAGGACCTGCACTCGGGGTTCCCTTTCTCCCCTGCCCTGGTCTCACCAGGTGTCCGGGCAGGACGGGGACGTGGGAGGGCAGACACCACCCGCTGCTGAGCTCCTCTGGTTTGCACTGGCCTCAGCACTCCGCTCGGCTCACCCCAGACGGGGCCCGTTCTCACTGTTCAGCCTGCAAAGGACGAAGGAGGAAAGGGGCCCTCGGGAGTCTCACGCTGTGTATCCGGAACCTGTTTGTCGTCAGAGGAGACAGTTCCAAGCTTCGTCCCAGGGCTTTCACGGAGCTCAGACTCGAGACCAAAGGTGGAACAGGTCCCAGGGGGACCGGCAGCTTCCAGTCTGTTCCTGGGGGGTGAGGAGAGAAAGGGCACTGCGGAGGACCCGGCACCTCACCCCTTCCTCCCCACCGTGACCGGGGCTGCTCTGTCCGTTTGACCCCAGCGTGACAAGGAAGAGGCTTGTGCGGCTGAGAAAGAACAGACCCTCATCCCAGAGCCCAGAGTGAATGCAGTTGTTGGGAGACCCACGGAAGCCTGGTCACGATGCTCCGATTCGCCTTTCTGGAATGTGACCAGCTCGAGGGACGTGTCTCAGGCCACGTTCGTTGTTCGTGAGTTGAGGCCACACAGGTTGAGTTGACTCTTGCTCTGGGGGTTTCACTGAGTTAGAGAAGGTTCTTAGGGGCTCTGACATAGTCATTTAATTTGGTTTATTAAAGGATGACTTAAGTACGCCTCTCATTTTTCTGCCTTTGTGCAGGATCATGCTTTGACTTGAGCGTGGAGGTCGGAGGACTTTCTCCGCCGATGGCCTGATAGTAGACATCTCAGCCTTTGTGGGCCATCGCATCTATCACAGCCCCAGACCGTATGCAAATATGCGAATGAGTGGGTGGGGCTGACTGTGTCGCAGTGAAACTTTATTCATGGGCACTACATTCTGACTTTCATTTCGTTCTTCTGTGTCACCTAATAGTCCTCTTTTGATTTCTTCGTCAACCAGTTAAATACAGGAAAACACTTCCTAGTTTGCAAGCTTTAGGAGAATAGGTGGCAGGACAAATTTGCTGCCTGCTGTGTGAGCCTTAAAACTCAACGTTCAGGAGACTAAGATCGCGGCATCCGGTCCCATCACTTCACGGCAAATAGATGCGGAAACAATGGAGACAGGGAGAGACTATTTTCTTGGGCTCCAAAACCACTGCAGACGGTGACTGCAGCCATGAAATTAAAAGACGCTTACTCCTTGGAAGAAGAGCTATGACCAACCTAGGCAGCATATTAAAAAGGAGAGACATTACTTTGCCGACAAAGGTCCATATAGTCAAAGCTGTGTTTTTTCCAGTAATCATATATGGATGTGAGAGGCAGACCATAAAGAAAGTTGAGCGCCAAAGAATTGATGCTTTTGAACTGTGGTGTTGGAGAAGACTCTTGAGAGTCCTCTGGACTGCAAGGAGATCCAACCAGTCCATCCTAAAGGAAATCAGTCCTGAATATTCATTGGAAGGACTGGTGCTGAAGCTGAAACTCCAATACTTTGGCCACCTGATGCAAAGAACGGACTCATTGGAAAAGGCCCTGATGCTGGGAAAGATTGAAGGCAGGAGGAGAAGGGATGAGAGAGGATGAGATGGTTGGATGGCGTCACCGACTCAATGGACATGAGTTTGAGTAAGCTCTGGGAGTTGGTGATGGACAGGGAGGCCTGGCGTGCTGCGATTCATGGGTCCGCAAACAGTCAGACATGACTGAGTGACTGAACTGAACTGAACTGTGTGAGTGAATTGAAGAAGGAAATGGCTACCCACTCCAGGATTCTTGCCTGGAAAGTCCCATGGACAGAGGAGCCTGGCAGGCTACAGTTCATGGGTTGCAAAGAGTCGGACATGACTGAGTGACTGAGAACCTGTCTGCAAGGCCACTGCCTGCATCACTAGACATACACTCTGGAACAAGAAGGGAATGGACCCAGTTTTCTCTTCTTGGTCTCATCACAGGTGAATCCTTGAATTCAGTTCTTAAGGGCACCTGGACCCACTGTGGCTCCTTCAGAGGAGTGTGGTGACGATGGTGTGGAAACCCTAAAACGCTCTTTGTTCTTTGGGGCGTGACTGAAAGGAGTGGGAATGGTTAGACGGAAGATGAATTAATCTGGCGGGGGACATGCAGTCACTCTCAAATATCTGAAGGCTGCCATGAAGAACAGCGGTGAAGCTCGTCTGACCAGACCCTGTGGACGAAACTAGAACCAACAAAGGAAGCTGCAGGGAGGTGGGTTTGGGTGAGGTTTGGTTAAAAAAAACCACCACTACAGAGAATGCATTTATGGACCACGTTCTGTCCTCCAACTTGTCTCCAGCCTCTTAGAGCAGTGTGGGCAGAGGGAGAATTTGAACGCCACTCTCGTCTACATCATCTACTCTGGTCCCATCCTGGTGGCTCAGATGGTAAAGAATCTGCCTGCAATGCAGGAGACCCAAGTTTGATCCCTGGGTGGGGAAGATACCCTGGAGAAGGGAATGGAAACCCACTCCAGTATTCTTGCCTGGAGAATCCCATGGACAGAGGAGCCTGGCGGGCTAAGGCCCATAGGGTCGCAAAGAATTGGGCACGACTGAAGTGACTTCGAAAGCTGAGTGCAATGAACTCCGTTTTGCCCAAGTAGAACCAGGGCACCAGGATGTGGGCTGAGATGAACAAAGCCATGTGCGAGGGGTGGACCTTCACCCTTTCTGAGCCTTTGCTCTCTGTGCTCCTTTCTCATCCAACCATCTGCTCTTCTCTGAGAAATCCGAGCCACGCTCTGCTCAGCCATCTAGTCTCAAGCACGTTTGGGCGGAAAGTGCAGAGTTGGCCCGAGAGTTGTGCTCCCTGACCCCGACACGCTGGAGCAAGTGCTCCTTTGATCTGCAGTCTTCCCGATCTCCTCACATATCCCCGAGGAGAGGCGGTCGAACGCAAAGGCCATGGTTCAGATTTCATGCCGCGTGTGAGTCCGGGGCTGGGGAGTGCCCGCCGGTCCCCCAGATGCAGTCGCTCCCGCTATTCTCTGCACTAAGGTTCCAAAAATCGCTTTGGCAACCGCACTTTTCCAAGCAAGCCTGTTTCTTCTGGAACATTTCTCCGTCTCCCCCTCCCCACCAATCCAACTTGACATCTTACATGCCTGGGTATTTCCTGCCGGGATCTCCTGCCTGGCAGAACCCCTGGTGGTTTAGAGGCGCCTCCCCAGGCTGTGAAAGGCAACCTGGCTTTGGAGCTGGGCATTCTGGAGGCGGCAGGGCCGTGGGCTTGAGTCTCCCTTCCTCTGTGCCACGTCAGGGCTGTGACATGTGGGGAGGGCAGCCGGGCAGCTGCGAGGGACTGTCGGCTGCTTGTAGGAGCATCTGTCGGAAAACTTGCTGTGTAATTTCCGGAGCCTTTCAGGGACAGAAGTGGGTAAAAAAACCCCAAATGGAAGAAAGTCCTAATCACTTTCAAGTGGGAGGACAGTAAGAAACAGTCGGGCTCACATGGCAGAGTCTGAACTGCAGGCTCCCACGACGGCTTCCAAAGCTTCCACCGCCCCCTTAGGGATCAAGCCCTGACCTCCTGGGATCATTGATTCGGCCCAGATGGGACCATATGCAGATGAAAGTGGCATTCAAATTCTCCCTCTGCCCACACTGCTCTGGGAGGCTGGAGATGAGTTGGAGAATAGAATATGGTCCATAACTGCATTCTCTGCATTGGTGTGTTATTTTAATGATATGCTCAGTTGACCAGTCGTGTCCAACTCTTTGTGCCCTCATGGACTGTAGCCCCCCAGGCTCCCCTGTCCGTGAGATTTTCCCAGCAAGAATATTGGAATAGGTTGCCATCTCCTCCTCCAGGGATCTTCCTGACTCAGGGACTGAACTCTCGTTTCCTGCATCTCCCGCATTGGCAGGTGGAGTCTTTACCACTGAACCACCTAGGAAGCTGTTTTTAATGATAAAGTGTAAATTAAATATTTTATGTCATTAATCGTGCATATAAAGTCAGTCTATCAACAGAGCATCTAGGCACATACAATAATATTTAACGTGTGAAAGTGTAAGTGTTAGTCATTCAGTCATGTCCAACTCTTTGTGACCCAGTGGATTGCAGCCCACCAGGCTCCTCTGTCCTCGGGATTCTCCAGGCAAGAATACTAAAGTGGGCTGCCATTCCCTTGTCCAGGGGATCTTCCTGACCCAGGGATCGAACCCAGGTCTCCTACATTACTGGCTGATTCTTTACTGTCTGAGCCACGAGGGAAGGCCAGGAATACTGGAGTAGGTTGCCATGCCCTTCTCCAGGGCATCTTCCTGACCCAGGGATGGAACCCGGGTGTCCCGCACTGCAGACAGATTCTTTACCGTCTGAGCCGCCCGGGAAGCCCAACATGTATGGGCTTCCATTTGAACTCCTTCCCTGAGCACCACGTGTTTCAGAGGGGGACCTTTCTAATACTGTTTCCATGCAGGTCCATGCTACCCTCGTCTCTCAGCTGAGTGATTTCTGCATTTGTGTTGTGGACGATCTCCTCTGGTTTGTATTCACTGAGGTGTTTTCAGCATCTGAAACTGGAGCAGAATGGGTGCTCACCACATAGTGAATGACGGAATGAGCCCACTCTTGTACCCTACACGCTCCCACGGTGCCTGTCACTTAGCTGACTGTGCGCGTGGTTGGTGCACGACGCCAGGCCTTTGATCTCTAAGCAGAGCTGGAGGGGAATGTGAATGAAAAGGTCGGAAGCCTAGGGGAGAATCAACACGGCTGCGTGCAGGGGTCTGGAACGCTGTGGGCTCGTGTGCAGACCCTCAGAAGGCCTCTGAGCTGGGAGACAAGAGGAGCCAGATGTCTGTCTCCTGTGCCTTTGAAGTTGACACTCATTCTGAATTCCGTTGGCGACAAAGAGTTTGCACTTGCTTTGTTTCAAAGTTGAAGTTGTTAGCCTAAGATAAGTTGTCTCCTCTTTCCCTTTCCCACAAGTCTTCCTTTTTTTTTTTTTTAAATGTTTGTTTTTATTTATTTATTTGGTGGCTCCAGGTCCTAGTTGTGGCATGTGGGATCTTAGTTCCCTGACCAGGGATTGAACCTGGGCCCCCTGCATTGGGAGCATGGAGTCTTAGCCACTGGGCCACAGGGAAGCCCCCCCACGGAGCTTCTTAAGGACTAGTTTCAGTGCTGGGGAGCAGGACCAGACTTGGCAAAGCTTGCAAAAGCTTTCTAAGTTCAGTTTTACCTGGTTCACATCTTCACAGCTTTCACTGGCTTCCACGTGGCTGAAACCAAGAAGACATTTAGGGACTAGAAACCGATTTGCAAAACGTGAGCCGGGTCTGCATCCCTAAGACCCCGTCCTGATTCTGTGTGAGCGGGATCAGGGGGCAGTCAGGAGGATTTATGTAACCCTGGCTCTGGCAGCTGGAATTTGTCACTCTGTTTGGAACTCGGAATAAGTGAGAGCTCTGAGTTAATGATCAGAAAGGATTGCACCATCCAGTTAGTAAGTGAGGCTTGAAGATAACATTTCACCTTAAAAACACCCCCTGCTTTTCTCTCCTGCATCCTGGGGGCACACCAAGCAGAACCATCCCGTGCACGATTCTGCAGAAGGTGCGGCTTCTCTGGCTACAGCAGGAGGCGGAAACGTGAAGAGGCCTTGCCTGTCTTGCTCTCTCTTCTGAGCTCCAGCTCCCGGTCGCCGCCCCACCCTGGTGTCTGCTGCTGGCATGAGGGGACGCATCCCCATTCTTCTGTTTTTAAATGTTTGGCTGTGTCGGCTCTCCGTTGCGTCCTGGGGCATCTTCCCTGCGGTGGGTGGGCTGGGCAGCCCCACGGCGAGTGGAACCTGAGTCCCTCACGTTGCAACGTGGCTGCCTCTCCGCTGGACCACCAGGGACATCCCTGCCCTCCAGTCTTGAAGGATGCTTCGTTGGCAGCCGAGCTCTTCCTGCCTGAATGGGGTGTGCCCAGCTCGGTCCCTGCTTTGCGGGAAGAGCCCAGCTCCCAGACGTGAAGGCAGGGTGTCGGGAAGGGCTCGCGTGTCCTTGGCCAGAAGCAGACTCTCTCCCTGAGGGTGGGGCACCTGCGGTCTGGCCACTGAGCCCCTGCCTGGCCGTCGGCGTCCCTGGGAGCCGTTCGCTTTTGCCCAACCCCGGTTTGACCTAAAGGCAGAAGTAAGAGCCTTGGGGTCGGATGTTATGTCCTGAGCACTGTAGCTCTGCAGACTTGCACTTTATAACCTCAATCCCCCCACCTCCATTCCCTGGATCCCTACACATCAGCTCTGCCCTCGCCCCCGAGCCCCAGTTCCTGAAATGGAAGAAAGCCTGCAGATGCCCCAGGATGGCTGGCCTTACCCCCGCAGGTTACCCAGGACGGCTGGCCTTACCCCCGCAGGTTACCCAGGACGGCTGGCCTTACCCCCGCAGATGCCCCCGATGGCTGGCCTTACCCCTGGCGTCCTTCCGGGACTCTCTCTTGCCGAGAGGAGCGCCGTCCTCCGCAGCCTTGTCGGCTCCCGCGTCCCTGGTCTTGTCGCCCGCGATCTGGGCCCCTTCCCCCTTCGGCAGCCTCTGACCGAGGGGCCGGGGCTGCTCTTCAAACAGGGCTTCCTTCTTGTTCTCCTTCCTCCTCTCATGGGGCGCTCTAAACACAAAACCCCCGTTAGCACCGATGCCCTGAGGGCGTCAACTGCCCCTGAACGTGGGGCCCGGCCTGTGGGCTTAAGAGGAAGGTGATGAATGGAAAGCCTAACTTCAGGAAAAAGAATGTAAACTGGAGAGAAAATGGATGGATGTGTTCCCTTATCCTTGCATATACTAGAGGGAGAGATGAGTGGGCGCGTCCTGTCCCCAAGGAGCAGGGCGCTCGGAGAGCAGGTGCGTGTGTGTGTGTGTGTGTGTGTGTGTGTGTGTGCGTGCGTGTGTGCGTGTGCGTGTGTACACATACATACTATACACATTCATGTATATGAATGAAAGAAAAGTTCTTATAAGTCAGAACACTCGGTTAAGTGCTAGCATTTCATTTTTATGGGGTAAACTTAATATTTGCTGTTATTTAGTTATTCAGTTGTGTCTGACTCTTTGCGACCCCATGGGCTGTACCCGCCAGGCTCTTCTGTCCATGGGATTTCCCAGCAAGAACACCGGAGTGCCATTTCCTTCTCTAGTGGATCTTTCTGATCCAGGGATCCAACCCGTGTCTCTTGCGTTTCCTGCTTTGCAGGCAGACCAACTGAAAAGAAGGTTATTTTGGGGGAGTACCAAACACCGTTCTCGGTCACCCTCAAACCTCCAAGTCATCCCTCCTGGCAAGACGCACCAAGAGCTTCCCGACTCAGCCCTGCCCACTTCCTCCCCGCCCCTCCCCACCCCGGCGCTGAGCATCCCGGGGCTGCGGGTTGTGTTTCTCACTCCGCCTCGAATGTCACACTTTTCCCCTTTCTCGTTTGTGCTCCCATTCTCCTGGGGACTCCTCCTTGTCACGTCCTCCATGAAGGGGTCCATGACACCTCCCGCCTCCCGCCCATCCGTGTAGACCTGCCCTCCCTCTGGTCCCCAGCCCCTTTCAAGCATCTCCATTCTAATAATGACCACAGGTGCGATAAATGGTCCATCTTCGCGCCTGTCTCCACTATTAGGTATGATGTTCCATGAGGCCTTAGACTCTGTCTTGTTCACCAGTGCATCCCCAGCAAGTAGCACTGTACCTGGTGAGAGACAGACGCTCAGTTCATATGAATGGACGGATGGGCGAACGGATGGACGGACGGATGGGTGGGTGGGTGGATGGATGGATGGATGGATGGATGGATGGATGGATGGATGGATGGATGGATGGACGGGTGAATGGATGGGCGGATGGACGGATGGGTGGGTGAGTGGGTGGGTGGATGGATGGATAGATGGATGGGCACAGGGCAAAATATAGGGTAATGGTTGAGAATAAAAGACAGTAGGTTAAAAATATGAACTATGTGGAAGAGAGAATTGGAGGCATGATTAATATGCCCCAGAGCCACCGTGACACCCAGAGTCAGCCAGGAGCAGAGAGTCTGGGTGCTGCTTGTACCAATGAAAGTTGCATCTGAGATTCATCCAGAGTGTCCAGCTTCACTAAAGGCTCAGAAAACAGGACATGGTTTTGCGTTTCCTTTTTGTGGCTAGCCCATCTGAAGAAGCACTAAGTGGTAACGTCTCTGGCGAGCTTAAGCTCTTCCCTGAGAGCCAGAGAAGTAGCATCTGAAGCCCAGCATCCTGGAGGTGATAATTAGAAGAGAATGTGAAGATTTAGCAACACTGTGTCCCTCTGGGAGCCCTGGGTTACCACCAGGCATCCAACGGTCCTCCCTGAGGTTGGACGGGCACCTGGAATTTCTCCGTGCTGTGAAAAAGTGTGTGGCCTTTCTTTGATGAGTTTGAGCTTGGTTTCTGAAGCCTCTGTGACTTCTTGGGCTTCTCTACTGCTCCTCCACAGAGAGGCAGCTTCAGCGGTGTGTGTGCGGCACCGTTGTGAGTCGCCGGGCAGTTGTTTAGAAAAACATTCTTGTGCTCAGGGGACATCTGCTCTGTGTCCGATCACCAGAAACCTCCAGGTTTGCTAGCAAGTTGTATCCTTTGAACCGATCACCTGGAGGCGTGTTTTGGCACAAGAAGGAAATCGACACTCAATAAAGGTGCTATTATAGTGTCTCTGGTGCCCTATTCAAGGATCTTAGGCCGTGTCCCTCTGTACGGATTCTTATTTATGAAGTCGGAGCCGGGCAGTACCAGTGACCAGACCTGGGCAGAAATGCAAATGAGCATGGACCCTCAGGACTCCTTGTCAAGAAGGATTGACCGTCGAGTGACTGTGGGGGGGGCAGAGATGTCCCCTCGTGAGAACGTGTGTTCTGGCATGTAAAATTATGCTCATAAAATGCTGGCGAGGAGAGTGGTCTTAAGGGGCCCTCCGGAAAGTCACCCATGGGGGAATGGACTGCTTTCCATCTGTTTTCAATTAAATGTGTTTATTATCTTTGCATCTCACTCCCCAGCTCAGCATAATCAGTTAGAAACTATCTCCTGTGATCTAACTGAAAGCATATTTTTATAAGTGGAACTGGCTGTTTGCTTTCACACAGGCGGCGGTGACACGGCTTCCTCTGCTGTGAGTCTGGTGTATGCTTTGTCCAGGCTGCGGGACGGGGCCTGGGGCTGCTTATCCAACACTTGCTTTCTGTTCCCTGGGATGTTATAGGTGCTGTGTTGGGTGCTAGGCTGTTGGGGGACAAGAGAGTCGGTGAGTGAATATCTAGAGAGAGCAGCTGTCCTTCGTGAAAAGTGCTGGAAGGGAAATAAACGAGGGAGAGAGAAAGTCATTGTGAGGGTCCCCTTTGGAATTGCTGGGGAAACTAAAGGCCAAAGGAAAAGAGGGCAGCAGAGGATGAGATGACTGGATGGCATCACCGACCCGATGGACACAAACTTGGCCAAATTCCAGGAGCTGGTGAGGGACAGGGAGGCCTGGCGTACTGCCGTCCACGGGCTCGCAAAGGACACAACCGAGCGACTGAACAGCACCCTTCTGAACTGAGTGGTCTACTCCTTCGGGCAAGAGAATTTGGATCTGAGGCCTGCATGATAAGAGTGAGACACTCAAGCCCTTCTCTGGCACTCCAGTGGTTAGCACTCTGGAGGGCTCAGGTTCGATCCCTGCTTGGGGAGCTACGATCCTGCGTGCTGCAGTGCGCCTCCTGAAAAACAAATTGGCCAAGAACAAGCCATTCAGAGAGAAACTAGTCGCTCAGTCGTGTCTGACTCTTTGCGACTCTATGGACTGTAGCCCGCCAGACTCCTCTGTCCATGGGATTTCCCAGGCAAGAATACTGGAGTGGGGAGCCGTTTCCTCCTCCAGGGGACCTTCCCAACGCAGGGATCGAATCCAGGTCTCCTGTGTTGCAGGCGGATTCTTCACCATCTGAGCCACAGGAAAGCCCAGTGGGTACGATCCAAGCTACTTGTTTAATGTCATCCTTTCAGTTCCAGCAAGTGGAACCCATTTTTTAAAGCTACTCTAAAAATGACATTTTCTCTCTACATCAGGGATTGAAAAAAAGCACAGAGGCTCCTCTTAACATTTCTTCAATAGGTCTCTGCCTTCCTATTAATTTTCAGCAGATTCTGTTTGTTTTTCCACCAGCCTGCTGGCGTCTGAGAACAGGCTGTTCCACGCTCTACTCTGCTTATCTCACTTTCTGTTTGGTTCTAAAGGTGTCCGTGGTGCTTTTAGGGAGTGTGATGTTTGAACGATTGGTGAGCAGCGTGCACTGCAAAATGCATTCACTTGCGGTTATCACTGGTGACCCACTTGGAAGAAAAACTTGTCCCAGCGGATTTCTGGAGTGTGTGCCTAGAATCTCAGAGCCGTCCAGGGGAAAGTCTTCTACTTCTGGTAGAAAAAGCTTAATTTGGGGAGTCAGCCTCAATCAAGTCCTAAGCTCTACGGTCATCTAGTTTAAGACTTGAGGACTGTGATAAGCATTTTTGTTTTCAAGTGTAAGAGTGACATTTCATTCTCCAGGGGATCTTCCTGACCCATGGTTCAAATTTACGTCTCCTGCATTGGCAGGCAGATTCTTTGCCTCTGAGTCACCTGGGAAGCCCCGTAAGTGTTGTTCAATATTGTGCAAATTGCAAGAGTACTATGCAGTCCTTCCCAGTTTTAAGGGATATGCTCCATTTATAGTTTTGCAAAATATTGGCTATATTTTCCTTGCTGTGCAGTATATCCTTGTGTCTTCTTTGATTACTTTTTTCCTCGTAGCTTATTTTATCTGTAATGGTTTGTACCCCTCAGTTCCCCACCCCGTCTCACCTCTCCCCGCCTCCACCGACTGGGAACCCCTAGCTTGCTCTCTACATCTGCAAGTCTGCTTTTCTTTTTTTGTTATGCTCACTAGTCTGTTGTACTTTTTAGGTTCCACATATAAGTGATATCATACAGTATTTCTGAAAACGTCTGGAAGACGTGAATAATGAGATAACTGTAAACTGCAGAGTAGTCGTGAAGACAAAATGAAATGACACATGTAGTTCTTAGCATGAGACAGTTCATACTGGTCACCACAGACTATCACAGTTTTATCATCAGACTTACAAACGCAACGGTGGTCTGCTGGACAGGAAACAAACATTCCTGGCTTGCAGCTCTTGAAAGGCTGTTGACAAGCGCTGCAGTTGTGTGCGTGTTGCGGGGGAGGTGCGGGGTCCTGGGGCGGATTTTCTCTGTTACAATTGAGCAGAGGTTTGCAGACTGGATCTCCTGATTGCATACTTTAAGTCGCTTTGAACAACAAATGTAAACTGCACAAGAAACGGGAACTTTCCTATGCAACGTGGATTACAAGCTTCTCTTGAAAAACCGTCTGGTGGCCTGGGGCCCCACGCTCCAGCTGGCGACCAGCGCTATGATCTAGAAGCTGATGCCAAGGTCCCATGTGTGCTGCCCAGGTCCCTGCCTGTCTTGGAGTTGTTCTTGTTCAGTTGCTCAGTCACGTCCGACTCTTTGCGACCCTGTGGACGGTAGCCCACCAGGCTCCTCTGTCCATGGGATTCTCCAGCCAAGAATACTGGAGTGGGTTGCCATTTCCTTCTCCAGAGGATCTTCCTGGCCCAGGGAGAGAATCCGTGTCTCCTGCATTATAGGCGAATTCTTTACCACTGAGCCACCTGGGAACCACTCATCTTGGAGAGCCTGGCCTTTTATCTCATATGAACTGTGGACCAGCTCGTAGGACCTTGGATGAATTCTCTAATTCTTTTAGTTTTGGTTTCCCCATCTGTAAAAAGGAGATACTAATAAAAAGTCTTACCCCTGAAGTTTCTTTCGAAGAGGAATTAACAAGTTTTCCCACAGTGCTTGGCATGCGGAAAGCCCTTGGGGTCAGCTACGGTTATCCCACCAGAACACTTCACAGATCAGTGGGCATCTGGTTGAAATCCATACTTAGATGGATGAAGCAGCCACTTAGACACTGGTAGAAACGGAACTATGGATATGACAGGCATATGTTATATGGAGATCATATCTCTGAAAAATACAGATGGGATTCTCTCCTTCATCCACTTGTACTTGATCCCTTCCCCATGCTGTTTCAGGAAAAGCTTTTAGACGGAATTTCATTAAGCCTGTCCACTGTCCATCCTTCAACCATGGAGCTGCCAGTTGGATTCTATCAGGGGAGCCCTTGCCTCTGGCGTCCAGTTCGTTTAGGCGGATGGGATGCTCAGTGGGGGATGAGAAGAAGGGAGGAAAGTGATGGCAGTACTTACTCCTTGGGCTGGCTCCTCCCTGGGAGGCTGTCTCGAGCCTACTGAGATCTCAGCTGAAGGCTGCATGCGTGCGTGAAGTCGCTTCAGTCACATCTGACTCTGGAACGCTGTGGGCCATCGCCCGCCAGGCTGCTCTGTCCGTGGGATGCTCCAGGCAAGAAGACTGGAGTGGGTTGCTGGGCCCTCCTCCAGGGGATCCTTCTGACCCGGGGATCAAACCCCCGTTTATTGCACCTCCTGTGTCCTCTGCATTGACAGGTGAGTTCTTTACCACTGACCCACCTGAACTGAAGCTGAACTGAAGGTCAGCTGCTCTCTTTCCACACTTTGTGTCTGGGTTTGGTAACCCCGCTTCGGACTATCGGGTCTCAAATCTCCAGGTGGTGATCCTTACACGGTCACCAGCCTTGGCTGTGTGTTGTTCCTTCCTGCTCCCCGTGGGGCTCCCATAACTTTGTAAAGCTGCTCTGACTTATCCTACATCCAGTAAGTCATCGGCAGATGTAGCTTCTACTGAACTGGGGACAACTAGGGCTACTGAAGCAGAGAGCAGAGAGAGTGAAGTCAATTTTAAAGTCCTCATCTCCCGTTGGCGAAGAATTCACAGCAAGGTAGAAACCAGGTTTTGTGAAGAGAGAAGGGGTTTTCTAAATGCTTAAGGGTTTCCTTTAACATATAAAGAGCCGGAGGAGATCAGGGAGCGTCAAGAGGGAGGGGATGTGTGTATACTTATGGCTGATTCACAGTGTTGTACGGTAAAAAGGTAGGATTGTAAAGCAATTATATTCCAGTGAAAAATAAGTTTAAAGAAAGCCATAGTGCAGAGCAGGTGGAGGAAACGGCTTCGGGGAAGTGCCCACTCCAATCAGAAGAGGAAGTGGAGACCACCTCCCGGGGGGGCGTGCCTGGGAGGGAAGAGCTGGGATGCTAACACCAGCTGGGTCACCGAGAAGACACCGCCTCCTCGCCAGGCGTCTCCTCCCCGACTCCACCTGGTTTAACCAAACCAGGGCGGGGTGATGGGGCGTCAGACTCCCGGGAGAGTCTGCACACACACAGTGGTCCACCCCGGGCCCCCTGCGTCTGCCGGAGTTGCAGGAGGCAGAGCCCCGGGTGCTGGGGCCCTTCTGGCCCTGCCGAGAGGTCGCCGGGGTGTTGAGCGCTCAGTCCCGGCCCAGCCCTGTGGCCAGGGGCACGCCCTGCACGGGGACCTGGTGATCTGAGGGCCGGGGGGACTCGGGCTTCGGCAGAGGCCAGCAGGGCGCCACGAGGACGGGAGAGCGGCTGCACCCGAGCGAGCCCCCGCCCAGGCGCCCAGAGACCGCGGCCCACGGCGGAGGACCCCTGCCGGCCGCGTGCCCACCCCGCGCGCGCCTCCTGGTTGGGAAGGGGCGGCTGAAGTGGCCCCTGGACGGAGGAAGAAACAGCCTTCGAGTTGACTCTTCATTCACCCGAAGGAAGCTGAGCTCATCTCAAGGTGAACTGCTTCAAACTAGAACAGAGTAGGTTCCCCTTCATGGGCAGTTTTGATTTTTCTTGGTCATCAGGGGGACCGGGAACTCCAGAGGAAGAAACTAGGGGCGAACGACTTCATTTTCTCCTCGCGACTGTGCTCTGGGTAAGTTCCGAAGCCCTCTCGGAGCCTTCCTCTCAAGAGGGACTCTTTAGGAGGGACCCTTGGCCCGGGACCCTTGGCCTGGGACCCTTGGTGGCTCAGAGGGTAAAGCGTCTGCCTGCAGCGCAGGAGACCCAGTTTCGATCCCTGGGATGGGAAGATCCCCTGGAGAAGGAAATGGCAACCCACTCTAGTACTCTTGCCTGGAGAATCCCATGGAAGGAGGAGCCTGCGGGCTACAGTCCACAGGGTTGCAAAGAGTTGGACATGACTGAGCGACTTCACTTTCACTTTTCACTTGTGGCCTTGGAGCCACCTTGAGTCAGATAAATGGTGATGAATGCATTTCACCTACTGCAACGACTTTTACCTGGTTATTTTTACTCTAATAACTTTTAAAGAAATTAATACAGAAAGAAAAATGTCCACATTCCCTCTACTGTACCGCAAAGACATCCAATTAAAAAAACAACAACACGATTTTCTTATTTATGTTGTTAAAGGACACCACCCTTATGGCAGAAAGTAAAGAAGAACTAAAGAGCCTCTTGATGAAAGTGAAAGAGGAGAGTGAAAAAGTTGGCTTAAAGCTCAACATTCAGAAAACCAAGATCATGGCATCTGGTCCCATCACTTCATGGCAAATAGATGGGGAAACAGTGGAAACAGTGGCAGACTTTATTTTTTGCGGCTTGAAAATCACTGCAGATGGTGACTGCAGCCATGAAATTAAAAAAGACTTACTCCTTGGAAGCAAAGTTATGACCAACCTAGACAGCATATTAAAACGCAGAGACATTACTTTGCCAACAAAGGTCGGTCTAGTCAAGGCTATGGTTTTTCCAGTACTCATGTATGGATGTGAGGGTTGGACTAAAAAGAAAGCTGAGCGCCGAAGGATTGATGCTTGAACTGTGGTGTTGGAGAAGACTCTTAAGAGTCCCTTGGACTGCAAGGAGATCCAACCAGTCCATCCTAAAGGAAATCAGTCCTGAATATTCATTGGAAGGACTGACGCTGAAGCTGAAGCTCCAATACTTTGGCCACCTGATGTGAAGAGCTGACTCGTTGGAAAAGACCCTGATGCTGGGAAAGATTGAAGGCGGGAGGAGAAGGGGACGACAGAGGATGAGCAGGTTGGATGGCATCACTGACTTAATGGACATGAGTGTGGGTGGACTCCGGGACTTGGTGATGGACAAGGAGGCCTGGCGTGCTGCAGTCCATGGGGTGGCAAAGAGTTGGACACGACTGAGTGACTGAACTGAACTGAACTGAAAGGACTGCTGCTGCAGCTGTGAGCTTTTTTAACCCTCTGCTTAAGGACAGCCCTGCTACCGACACCCAGAGCGGGTCTCCAGCGACATAGAGGAAGAAAGGGACGGATGATTACCTGATGTTGTCAAGTGGCATCAAGCGTCTGCTGACCTGGCAGGCCTTCCAGTTACTGAAACTGAACATTCTTCGGATGGTGCTCAGATTCAGCAGTGTGGACGGGATTTCTCTCTTCACTTCCGGCTTCTTAGCCTTTGCCCTTACACCAAATCCTAGGATTCACGGGGATCACGTTCCATCCTTTCTCTGGCATCCTAGTCCTTGATTCCGAGGGCTCTGGACTTCCTTGGAATGTTGACATTATGATGTTGCCAATGGAATTCCTAAGCCGTTTGGGACTGGAGTCCTGAAGAAGAGATTTTAGCTCTGTTGACCTCAGCACGGTTTTTCCCCTTTGTGCACTCAAGCATGTGACAGTGGGGAAGCGTTTTGCTTGGACTGAGGGAAGAGCAAGAAGCAAAATACATCCCCTGCTCTGGTGCACGTAGCTCTGACCGGGACGCATTGGCTATTCTGAACGATGACTTATTCCTGTGTTTTTGTTGACTTGGAACTGGAAAGAGATGTGATCAGATCTGCTCAGGTCACACACAGCTCTTTGCAACCCCACGGACTTTCTCCCGCCTGGCTCCTCTGTCCATGGGACTCTCCAGGCAAGAGTCCTGGAGTGAGTGGCCATGCCCTTCTCCAGGGGATCTTCCCAGACCAGGGATCGAACCTGAGTCTCCTGCCTTGGCAGGTGGCTTCTTTACCACTGAGCCACCCGGGAAGCCCATCCGTGTGTAGTGGAGATGCCTGTTTCAATAGGACTGCCCAGCAGGTTCATCTAGATGCAATGCTGTGGTCGGGAGCCCTGTTGTAAATGGAGCGCCCTGGTATCTTGAGACGCCATCTGGTTGTTTCTCACATTCCCAGGGGCGTCCCTCCGCTGTCCACAGCTTGCAGGTTCTTCCAGAAGAGCCTTGGATGGAGGCAGCCTTGGAGCCACACGGGAATGGACTGACTTTTCCATGTGCTGGAAGCGGCTGTTCTTACTTGAGCCCTGGCGAGTCAAGTGCAGGCAGCGTTAGCCTCGGTCGCTCAGTCCTGTCCGACTCTCTGTGACCCCCGTGGATTGTAGCCCGCTGGGCTCCTCTGTCCATGAAATTCTCCAGGCAAGAATACCGGAGTGGGTTGCCATTTCCTTCTTCAGGGGATCTTCCCGACCCGGCGATTCAATCTGTGTCTCCTGCATTGCAGGCGGATTCTTTATCGTCTGAATAAAAATCTAGACACAGAACCTATGGACAGATGGGTGAAAAGAATAAGCTATTAAAAAATAAGCCATTTCATTAAGACTTTATAGTTTTCCCTGCTAAAAACCAGGCTTTTTTTTTGGTTCCTGAGGCCTGCTCTGTTAGTTTTCCTAGTGTCATCAGATGGTAAACCATCCTGAATAAAATGGGAAAAATCAGGCCATGACAAAGCAACTTGACATTATTTCTTTTTTTAATTTGAGCTTTTTATTTTGTCCTGGGGTACAGTTGATAAACAGTGTTGTGATGGTTTCAGGTGGACAGTGAAGGACGCAGCCCCCCAAGCTCCTTTCTCCCCCAAACTCCCCTCCCATCCAGGCTGAGCATGGCATTATTTCTAATTTCGAGCATGATTTCCTCTTTGGCCCAAACACACAAGATGTGGTACCATTTTTAATTTCTAAATATACAAGAGTACTTTGACTATTTTTTAAATGGAGTTCTTATTTTATCATACTGTGGTCAGAGAATATAGTATATATGTTTTTACCAATTCTTTGGTACCTATTGAGATGTCCTTTATGGCCTAGTGAGGTTCTCAAATTCTGGTTAAGAATCCAGATTAAAGGAGTTGAGATAAATTTCTGAATGTGTGAATATCATACAGTGTCTTAATCACGCTGTTCTAATATCCAACATCGTTGTTATTTTTTGATCACTTGATCAGTTTGTAACAGACGGATGTTAAAATCACACTTTAAGACATTCCACATCATAATTCTATTGACTTTTAATCTCTCTGAAATGTCTGCTTCTGTGAGCCAATCAAATGCTGTAAATTGCTCAGGGTTCAACCTATTTGGACGCTATATTGCTGATGCTGGTTATCTGTGGAGTCAGAAGCAGAGAGCACTGGAGAGGAAAGGAAACCTCCCGTCAGGAACCCAAGTATTTCCGAGAGGAGCAAAGTCAGGGTGTGTCCCTCTGATACATGGAGGCTCAAGCAGTGAAACAATGCTTTTACGGAATAAACACTTATTGAGAACCAGGAGCTGTGTAAAGCAGTTGCAGTTTTGTAGATGGAGAAAAGCTGAGGTTACCTTCATCTTCTGTTTTAAAAAAGATAAAAGAGAATGAGAGGGAGACTTAAAGTAAAACAGCAAATCTTTTCTTTTATTGAAAAATACCTATTTGTATAAAGGCTGAGCACCAAAGAATTGATGCTTTTAAATTGTGTTGCTGGAGAAGACTCTTGACAGTCTCTTGGACTGTGAGGAGATCAAACCAGTTCATCCTAAAGGAAATCAACCCTGAATATTCATTGGGAGGACTGATGCTGAAGCTGAAACTCCAATACTCTGGACACCTGATGTGAAGAGCTGACTCATTGGAAAAGACCCTGATGCTGGGAGGGATTGGAGGCAGGAGGAGAAGGGGACGACAGAGGATGAGATGGTTGCGTGGCATCACCAACTCGATGGACATGAGTTTGAGCAAACTCTGGGAGTTGGTGATGGACAGGGAGGCCTGGTGTGCTGCAGTTCATGGGGTCACAAAGAGTCAGACACGACTTATCAACTGAGCAAAAACCTTAGATGATCAATCATTTCATCCAATGTTATTGCTCTTTATTCATTAAAACAGGTTCCCAAGGTATTACTATTTGAAAAACCTGTTATCTCTAACTGAAATTACTTCACACACATGTGGAAAAAGAGTCCTAACAAATGTCTTGAGGATGTAACACTTCATACTTCACCAGGTGCTTAGAGGATTCCATTCATTCGTTTATTATTCAACAAAACGTACCACATTCCAGCCCTGTTCCAGGCGTTGTGCCTTATGGTCTGAAGTCAGGGACTTTCATCATGTAATGGGACACGTGAAAGGAACTGCTTTTCTTGAATTTCTTCTTTAAAAGTCACTGTGTCGTTTCCACGGAAACCATAGAAACTTAAAATGCAAACACATGAGGACAGAAACATGGCTCAGATGATTTTCCCAGTTGCCAAAGACAAACTTTCTTTCGCTGTTTAAGCTTAGTGTGGAATCACCAGTGCGCCAGCTCCAAAACTAGGTCTCCGTAGACCTTGTGTGTGTGTGGGTCACTCAGTTGTGTCTGACTCTCTGCGACCCCATGGACCATAGCCCGCCAGGCTCCTCTGTCCTGGGGATTTCTCAGCAAGAGGACTGGAGTGGGTTGCCATTTCCTTCTCTGGGGATGTTCCTGACCCAGGGATTGAAACTGGGTCTTCTGCATTTCAGGGAGATTCTTACCATCTGAACCACCAGGAAGGCTAAAAGTCTGACAGACTTGAACTAAAAATGAATTATCTACGATGTTCTTAAACTTTATTGGTAAACACGGAAGCAGGACATGGAGCCACAGATGTGTTTATTTTACTGAGAAAAGGCTTTGTGGCAGTGGGGGGGCAATCTTGGTGGCACATTCTATTTTTTTTAGTGATCACACCCAAATGATTCTTCTTATAAAAAGTGTATCATAAAATCTCCAACACGACCCTCAGAAGGAAAACAGAGTTCATGTAAGATAATGGAGGTTTTCCCTGGATCTTCCTAAAAGGGGAAGCATGTCATTGATAACATTGAGACAACCTCGCCTGAGAACCAGAGAAGCCAGCGATTTTTGGGGAAAACAGGAGCGTCCAGGACTCTGGAGAATATCCTGGTGCTGACAAGATTTGGAAGGTTTGAAAGCGACCAGAGTAATCGGGGGAGTTTTTTCTGAGTGATCCCATCTAGAAGGGGGAAAGGGAATGTATGTTCAGTGGGTTAGTCAAGACACACAGACACACACACCCCACCCCATATGGACCACATCCATCTATGTTTGATCACACACATTATCCACACATTACTATTTTGATTCTACATCATATGTTGTACTAATTGAATGCTGCTGAATTCCAGAGCCATTATTTTTTCCACTATATATTGATGTTCCGGGAACTAGTCAACTGAAAACTTTAAAAAAATCAAACTGTGAACTTGAGCAAATTCTTTAAGGTCTCTGGGCTTCATCTGACCATTTTAAAAAGTGGAATCCTAGCAATCTCACTGCCCGTCTTCAGAGGTTGCTGAAAAATCCAGTGAAGTAATCAAGCAAAGGTGCTCCATAAGCTATACACAGAGATATACAATAATGGTATTGTAAGCGTACTTTATAAACATAAGAGCCCGATGTCTTCATTTTATGATTGTTTGAGGAAACGAAAGGAAATTACTGAAACGTGACCGTTGATTTAAGCAAGGTCAAAAAGAATGCAAAAAAGGTATTATTGCAATTTAAGAAAATTAACAATGTCTTTGAAACAGTGCAGCGCTGTTGATTGCTTAGGTTGACTGCTGAGTACAGGGGATTCTCATTGCTTTTGTGTGTTTGAAATTTCTCATCTCAACAGAAGTATGAAAAAGAGTTGTTTAACTGTTAACGCTTAGGTAGGATGGTGCTTAAGAACAAGGATTCAGTAGCCAGTACACCAGAGCTCGAATCCCGCTTCCGCTAGTTCCATCCCACTAGCTGTGTGACCTTCAGCCTGTTACCTGACCTCTCTATAAGATGCCATCTATAAGATGAGGATAATCACAGCACCGACGTCAGAGGCTTGTTCGGAGAACTAGACAGGTTTGTACTTGATAAGCACTTAGTAAATTGTGTGTTTGGTAAAGGAAAAACCTTTGGGGCTCTGAATAGCTCCTGTTATTTACAAAGAACACCTGGCTCCGAAAGGTCAACCAGCCGAGCGTCACAGAGCGAGTGAGTGGCTTTGCCTGGCTTCGATTCTGGGTCAGGCTGCTCTGAAAGCTTGGCTGTAAGTGCCAGGGCTCTCTCCCGTGGGGGAGCTACCGTAACCCAGCCAAGTCCTAGTGCGGCAAGTGATACCACGCCGGCTCTAGTATTAAAGGCATCTGGGAGGGCTGGGGCCCTGCGAGGCGGGTCTGTTTGCTGGAGGCCCAGCGAGTGGGTGCTAAGAGGGGTGCTGGGGGGACACTCCCTGGGGACCCCCAGACCTTTCTGGAAGGGCCTTGAAGGGGATCGGAGTTCCCTGGGGTGAAGGTGGGGCCCGAGGATCACGTGGACTGTGACTGGCCTCTCACTCCAGGTGTGTGCATGCATCTCAAGTCGCTCAGTTGTGTCCGAGTCTTTGCGACCCCACGGGTTGTAGCCCCCAGGCTCCTCTGTCCACAGGGTTCTCCAGGCAAGGATACTGGAGTGGGTTGCCATTTCCTCCTCCAGGGGATCTTCCCGACCCAAGGATGGAACCCGTGTCTCTTATGTCTCCTGCTCTGCAGGCGGGTCCTTTGCCACTGGCGCCCCTTGGGAAGCCCCTTACTCCAGGTAGATGGTGGGGAAGCTGCTATGGGCGTTCCAGGTGCCGTTCCGGGAGCTTTATGCCTGTCGGCTCATTCTGAGAGTCGGCGTTAAGCTGGATTCTCTTGGACCACCCACACCACCTCTTCAAGCTTGAATCCTCCTTATGTTGCACGCTGGTCCTGTTTGACCCTAATCTGGGTGCCCAGGGAGGTGGTCACTCTTGCAGAGTCACCAGGGTGAGCCTAACAGCCCCCCCATATGTGCTCTGGGAAGAGAAGTCTAGAGGAGGGCCCGGGGGTCTCAGCCCTTCTCCCCACCACGGAGAACACGCTTGGACACCCGAATCAGAGTGCTGTCTGGGCTTTTCTTCTCGGGCTACAAATGCCCGGGTGAATCAGCACGCGGCCAGCGTCTGCTTGCCGGGACCCTGTGGTTCATCTCTTCCGCCTTGGCCATTCATTCTCCCCTCGGCAGGCTCCTGGGGTGACTGTACTTTCCTCTCCGTGTTTATGCTGACTGCGTGTTTGTGGTTCTTGCCTCCCAGGCGCCCTCTGTGAAGGCTGGGGATGGGCGTCCTCTCGCGTGACTGTTATTCAATCGTCTGCTCACGAGGCATCGTGCTCGGAGGGGCTGCAGAAGTGCTTATTTACCGGAGCTCTACCCGGGGAGCTGGTCTGACCAAGCCTTCAATCGCACCTGATCCAGGCACTCAGGCCAGTGCCAGGCGCGGGGACGGGGCTCCTGCTGCGCTCCGGGCCCACAGCCTCTGAAGTCAGAGGAGGCCCAGGAGCAGCCTCTCCTGCCTTGCCCCCGCCTTCCACCCTCCGGTGGGCACCACTAGTCCTGAAACGTGTCATCAGCAATTTCTTCCCAATAATAAAGTATCAAATGAGGATGACTTATTTTTTAAAAATAATTGAGTGGATTCAGAGTTATTTTTATAATCCCCCCTCATCATCTTTCTAGCATTATGTGTGAGTGTGAAATGCTGCCGTTTTCAACTTTTGTTTTCCCTTCTGATGCATGTGCCGCATCCCACCCCCCGCCCGCCCCCCAAGGGCCCCTATAAGAAGTGGTCGCTTCATTCCAGCTGAAGCCAAGGAAGCTGTGTGTCAGCCAGCCTCCCAGCTCCCGCCAGTGTGACACCGGGAAGCCTCCCAGCCCCCGCCCGGAGACCTCCTCACCGATAAAGCCTCTCTGAATGCACGTCATTCTTGGTGACAGAATCACAGATCTGTCTTTCTTTTTAAGACGTTTTAAAAATCTTCATTGATCGATTCGTTTATTTTCTGGCTGCAGCACGTGGCATCTTTGCTGCACAGACTCTCTGGCCGTGGCGCGGGGGGCTTGGTAGTTGCGGTGCTCTGACTTAGTTGCTCCGTGGGATCTTAGTTCCCTGACCAAGTCCCCTGCATTGCAAGGCAGATTCTTAACCGCTGGACCGGCAGGGAGGGCCCCCACAGATCCACCTCGGATGGGGAGAGGGAAATGCATTCTGATGAGGAAAGAGAGTGCTTGGGCGGGTAGATCACCGCAGGGTCTGGAAAGGACAGCGAACTGTGGGTGCAGGGCCACCCCGCAGCAAACAGATCTGCGCAGAGCTGCAAATGGAGGGAGGCGGCCCACGCACGTGTGCAGGGGCCGCTGAGTCGTCCAGTTCGGGAAGGAAAGGTGGCTGGCAGGTTCTACGCAAAGTTGGCAGGAGTCCTGACGGCTCTCGATAGGACCCGGGGGTGTTCTGACTTCATTCTGTGTACAGTGCAGAGACATCTGAGCCATCCAAACAGGCACGTTACCTTGTCTATTTCTGTGCGCCAAATGCATAGACTAGTTCTGGAAGGGTTCTCGAATGTGATTAAACATGTCCATTTTTTAGGGCTTTGAAGACATTATTTCTAAGTGCCAGCTATTTCTCTGGAGCCAATTAGTTTGGGTTAAAAAAGCGGCTCTGTCACTTATTGGCCATAGACCTGGGTTCACTGTGCCTCAGTTTCCTCATCTATAAAATGGGGACAGTAAGAGTATTTATGTCGTGGATTTGTTACTAAACATTAACTGAATTAAAATATCCACAATAAGGGATTTTCCTGGTGGTGCAGTGGTGAGGACTCTGCGTTTCCAATGCAGGGGGCAGGGGTTTGATCCCTGGTAGGGGAACTAAGGGGCTTCCCAGTGCCTCAGTGGTAAGGAATCCTCTGGCCAATGCAGGAGACATAAGAGACGTGGGTTTGATCCCTGGGTTGGGAAGATCCCCTGGAGAAGGGCATGGCAGTATTCCAGTATTCTTGCCTGGGGAATCCCCATGGGCAGAGGAGCCTGGCGGGCTACAATCCAGGGGGTCATGAAGAGTCGGACACGACTGAAGCGACTTAGCACGCACACAGTAGGTATTCTATGCACATCTCATTTCATTCTCTTTCTTTTTTTTGGCTAACTCCTTTTCTTTTTATTGTTTGGCTGCATCAGGCCTTAGTTCCCACATGTGGGATCTTCTTTGTGGCCTGTGGGGTCTAGTTTCCGGACCAGAGATCGACCCTGGGCCCCTGCATTGAGAGCGCAGTCTAAGCTGCTGGACCACCAGCGAAGTCCCTCATCTCATTCTTAGGAGCGTAACTGAAGGTCACATGGATGCTCAGTGGCAGAGACAATATTCAAATCTAAGCCTGACTTCAAGTCTCTTACTCTGCTCAGCAAAAGCCACTGCTTAAGGTCCAGGGGAGGGCTTTAGGCAAACTTAAACTTGAATCCCTGGCTTCCTGTCTGTGAAGTCTAACGGAAGCTGACAAGGAGTCCACTGGAGACGCAAGTCACTGGACTGGCTGCCTCCCTGGGCTGTGCTGTCTGGGACACGGCTGGCCCTCAAGGCTGAGAAATCCCAGCCTCGGTCCTGGCCAGATCAGGTTGGCTGGACCAGCGTGATCTGATCCTTCTGAGCGCTTCAGTTTCTATGCAAGGAGACGTGCACTTTCCATCCCAGGTGCCTGGAAGTTCAGCTGGAGAGTCCATTATCCCGTGACCAGCCTGCCAGAGAGATGCTCTGCTTTTCTTTCCTTCTCAAAGTTTCCTGGCGACCGCCGCGCCCTCTGTTCGTGCCCCCGTCAGTCTGAACGTGGGGCTTGGGAAGCGCGGGGAGGAAGGATGGATGCTGGGTCCATGATACAGGCGTTGGGCTCGGACCCAGGTAGGACCCCCTCCCTTTTCTGTCATCCCTGTTTATGACGCAGAAGCAGAAGGCCTGCGGTAGGGAGGGGATTTTCTCATGATGCCTTTCTGATCTCTGGAAGCTTGAGTTGTTGCAAGACTGCAAAAGAGCCAGAGCCAGCAGATTTTTCCAGTTGCTTCGGGGGGCAGCCGAGTGAGTCCCGTGTCACATGCCTGAGCGTCCGCTTCTTGGAATGAGGGCCAGCTGCCAGACAGCTGGCGGCTCTGGAGTGAGGGGCGCCCGCGGTGTGCGGGAAACAGAAAACCCCACCCGCCCGCGCTGGGTTACATTCCTCTGCGTGCTGCTGAAAGGAGGCAGAAAGGGGAGAGGAAATTCCTTTTTCTTCAAAGGTTTTCTCTCAGGGGAATCTTTGTCCCTGTAAATAAGTGAGGATGATCTTTTAAGTACTGAGTTATCAGAGGTTAGACATCCCACGGAGGATTAGACATATGAAATCCTATCGGTGTAGTCATGGCGACCACATGCTTTCCTAAATCTTTGCTGGAATGTAGTTCTGTAGCTGCGTCTATGCCTTCAGAAGCCCAGACACTCATCACAGAGGAAGCAAATTAAGATTAATCATATCTAGCGTGTCAGTAACTGTAAGTGGGCTAAGTGGCATCGTTTCTAAAACACGACGGGATCACAAAGCTGAGCCCAACTGTAAGCGGAGAAAAGAGACATCGGAAAACCAAGTGACTCATAGGGGTTGAATGTAAAGAATGGGAAAGGCAGGGCAGGCAAAAAATAAGTGAAAACACAGTATGAATCTTCATCTCGGCGTCAAAGTTAAAGTAATTGAAGAGCATTAAATGAAACAAAGAAGCTATTTTGCTGTTTTAAAGAGAACCACATTTCAGGGCTAACGAATAGCTCCCGAGGTCTCTGGCGCTGGGAAGATTGTTTTCCTTTTTGTTTTCTTTCTTTCTTTCTTTTTTATCCAGCACTTTGGCGTAAACAAATTAGAATTTATTAAGAGTTTTGAAAAACCAGGGGATTTAAAATTTAAAAAGCACTCCATTATTTCTAGTTTTTCTTGTAAAATTAGAACATATGATCAAGGTGGGAATTGCCAAACTCTGTTCTGTGAGCCAAATCCAGTGCACCATCCTAAGAAATTCACACCAAAGGAATCTTTGCCAAGACCCAGGGAACTGGAACTCCTAGACCCAGAACGTCCAAACTCCAGAAACCTGAAGACAGAGAAAAAACAAACAAACAAACCCTTGAAAACAGCAGGACAGATGTAACACCTTAACTATGGTTTCTTCCTGGGAACGACGGGAGCCAGGAGGAAATGGCATAATATTTTTCAGGTGCTGAAAGAAAAGAGCTGTAAATTCTGCATCCAGGGAAAACATCCTTTAGGAAGAAAAGAAAAAGCAAGTTTGCTGGATACAGGGTCAGTTTGGAAAATCAGCTGGATTCCCATAATGTTATTGTTGTTTAATCACTCAGTCCTGTCAGACTCTTTGTGACCCCGCTGACTGTAGCCCGCCAGGCTTCTCTGTCCCTGGGATTTCCCAGGCAAGAATACTGGAGTGGGTTGCCATTTCCTCCTCCAGGGGATCTTCCCAACCCAGGGATTGAACCTGCATCTTCTGCGTTGCAGGAGGATTCTTCACCATTGAGCCACCTGGGAAGACTTCCAATGTAGTACAAAAAGACAATTAGATAATAAACTTTTAAAAAATGGTGCTTTTTTGCTGACATCAAAAACATTAAACAAAATCTAAGGATATATCTAACCGAGATATTAATAGTTTCACAAAGAAAACAACAAAAACACAATTGTCTTAGTTTTCTGGATCTACAATGAAAAATTTCCAAAGTCTGCATTGCTTAAAACAAGCTATGCTTGTTAAGAAAGAAAAGAGTCCAGTCTCCTATGTGGGAGCTTTTTCAACCCCAGTTCCTCAAAAGCATTAATCCTTACAGAAAAATGAATTGAGTAACTCCGATCTGAGTCCATTTTGAGTAAACTCCAGGAGTTTGTGATGGACAGGGAGGCCTGCCGTGCTGCGATTCATGGGGTCTCAAAGAGTCAGACACGACTGAGCGACTGAACTGAACTGATCTGAGTCCTCCCAAGGCAAGTGCAAAGCTAGGTGGCTTATAGATGCAAAGCAGAGAAGTCAATGCCTTAGCAACAGATGCCTCAGGGATAGACACCTTAAGGTGGGGACGGATCGCAGGTGAAGAAGAGCTGGAAGATCAGGGTCCCTTCTGGAAGTGAGGGGGGGTGAGGGCACGGAGAGTGAGATCGAATCTCCCTACCCAGTCCCCAAGACCATGGAATTCATTTCCAGGTACTAGAGGTTGTGTTACCTAGATGGTGAGATGGGGTGGGAGGTGGGAGGCAGGTTCAAGAGCGAGGTGGTTGTTCAGTGGCTCAGTTGTGTCCGAGTCTTTGCAACCCCATGGGCTGCATCCCACCAGGCTCCTCTGTCCTTCACTGTCTGCCAGAGTCTGCTCAAACTCATGTCCATTGAGGGGATGATGCCCTCCTACCATCTCATCCTCTGTCGTCCCCTTCTCCTCTTGCCCTCAACCCTTCCCAGCATCGGGGTCTGTTCCAGTGAGTGGGCTCTTCACATCAGGCGGCCAGAGTCCTGGAGCTTCGGTTTCAGCATCATCCCTTCCAATGAACAATCCGGGCTGATTTCCTTTAGGGTGGACTTGTAGGTGAGCAGTGGCAGTACACTCAAGGAGCTGGCTGGAGGCCAATCTGCCCTCCGCCATCTCCTCTGTGCGGCCCGTCAGCGTGGCCCTAGACCCCTAGGAGGTCTCAGTCGTGGCGTCTGGCCTGGTGGTGCCCGTGGCTGTACAAACAAGACCCACACTGCGGGGTCTTGGTGCGTTGGGCTCACGGGTGAAGTTGAGCAGATGGACATAGGACATAGGCCTGGAGAAGAGGCGGCCACCCAGTGAGACCTGAGCCTTCTTCAGCAGGTCTGCAGGCCTGCGTGGCGGAGAAGCCCTAAACTTGCATCACCCAAGAAAGAGAAAGGGTGTGTGTTGTGTTCAGTCGCTTTAGTCGTGTCTGACTCTTTTGCGACCCTATGAACTGTAGCTCCTTAAGTTCCTCTGTCCATGGGCTTTCCAGGCAAGAACACTGGAGTGGGTTGCCGCTTCCTCCTCCACGGGATCTTCCCCACACAGGGATCGAACCCATGTCTCTTGTGTCTCCTGCATTGCAGACGGGTTCTTTACCACTGCACCACCTGGGAAACCTGGTTATCCATCACCATGTTCATTTGCCCACACAGTACACACTCCTGGGGAGACTTAACTCTGAAGCCAGCACGTGATGGTCAGCAGAGGAAGACAAGTGTAGAGGGTTTTCTTGACGGGAAGCCTGTGTGAACGTAACCTGTGATGATGCTGTGACTCTGTTTTGGAGTCAGCAGGACCTCGAGGGCTCTGGTTACTGAGAAGGAGCTGTGTCTACACTTCAAACGAGGAAACGGGATCACACCGTGATGGTTTCTTAAGTCCATTTAGGAGGAAGGGAACATGGCGAGCTTTTCTGTTCTGCTCTTCAGACCTCCTGGTCTTCCTCTCTCCTAGCAGACGATCGCGACAGCCTAGGAGGCGGGAAGAGGAACCGTCGTGAAACCACATAGACTGTGTGTTGACGTTCAGAATTGGTTGATTATGTCAATCCAGCCTTCAGGAACAGTTCATTTCGAAGAAGATGGTTCAACCAGAAACACCTAAAGGCATTGAGATCAGATTCATTCAACCAGCCCTTCAACTGCCGAGGCAATCCAAGAAATGTTGAGATTTTGTTTTTTCTTTCTCTAGAAATGAGGAGGGTCCAAAAACTTACTGCATGCCCTTGTGTAAATTGCTAAACCTGACTAGAGCGTTAGTGTTGTCTCGGGTTTAAGTGGGGGAGATAATTTCACCTTCTCAAAGAGTTTTCGAGAGGATGTGCTGAGAAAAACCTATGTAAGGCGCTGAGTATAGCGCCTAGAGCACAGGAAAGCCTTGTTCAATGATGAACGATTATGGAGGCTTCCTTTTAAGAAAACTTTACCAATTAGTTCTGATGCTCTGACCCTGGACCCTTCACCATCTTGGAAATGTCCCATTGGCTTGATTTTATTTTCTAATTTTTTTTACTTCACTTTGAGGGCACTTGAGTACAGAGCATGGTTAAGACACTGAACCAGGATCGCTTCTGCACTGCAGCATGTTCTAATTAACCATCTGACAGCGCTGGTGTCTTGAGGGTGAATGAGGAAGATGAACAATGAACTTGGGAATCCTGGCACGAGATCCGTGCAGGGTTTGCTGCTGTTGGCAGAAGTAGCTCTGCTTCTCCAGGTGGTGTGCTGGGCCCCACGCCCTAAAGGAAGGAGTTACAGAGTCTTCTCTGCTTTTGCCCAAAAGGAAGCAGTTTGCTGTTTCCTCGCTGTGAGAACACCAGGCATACTGCATGACCATCCAGAGCCAGTGAAAACAAAGCTCGCTCACTGCATCCCTGGAATAACTGAGAATCTGCCCTTGAACTTCAGAGACGGTGGCTCCCAGGATGTCTGTGCAACATCCTTGCAGAAGGGCTGCGGGGTGCCTGACGATGCAGGGACACCGTGCTGTCCAGGCCCCCAGCCCCTCCCGGAGAGGCTCGGCTCTCCCGTGGACAGCAAAGTGCAAGATACAAAGATGTGTCAGTGGACACCGGCCTCTTAAAGGAGCCTGGGGTGGGTCAGACCTCGATCTCACCCTTGCGTCAGTCCTTTGTGTGTGTGCTGTGCAGGCTAAGTCGCTTCAGTCGTGTCCACGTCTTGGCAACCCCACGGGCTGTAGCCCGCCAGGCCCCTCTGTCCCTGGGATGCTCCAGGCAAGAACCCTGGAGTGGGCTGCCATGCCCTCCTCACCGTTAGCACCACCTGGGAAGCCCCTAGTCCTGTGGCTTTTGTCTTCGGGTCGATGTCATGCTGACCGCGGAGGCCGGCAGAGCAGGAAGGGACCTGGTTCTCCTGTAGGTCTCGCACCAGGAAATGGCTTCGTGCTGGAGACTGGACACGGAGCAGCAGCTGGGGAAGCAGCTGTGCGGTTTCCCCTCCTGGGGTGGGAGGCGGGGAGGCGGAGGCCAGCGCCGGGAGATGGAGGCCAGCGCCGGGAGATGGAGGCCAGCGCTGGGAGGCGGAGGCCAGAGCCGGGAGGCGGGGAGGCAGAGGCCAGCGCGCAGGAGACGGAGGCCAGCGCCGGGATGCCGGGGAGACGGAGGCCAGCCCTGGGAGATAGAGGCCAGCGCCGGGAAGTGGGGGAGACGGAGGGCAGCGCCGGGAGGCGGAGGGCAGCGCCGGGAGGCGGGGAGACCGAGGCCAGCGCCGGGAGGTGGGGGAGGCAGAGGCCAGCGCCGGGAGATGGACGCCGGCGCCGGGAGGCGGGGAGGCGGAGGCCAGCGCTGCTTTCTGTGCAGACCTAGCTCTCTGCTGGGTGCTCCGCAAAGTGTTGAGTGCACCGTCTCACTTAATCCTGCAGCGAGTTAGATGGGGCCAGGATGACGGCCACCTTGTGGGTCAGGAGACCAAAACCAAAAGAGATTACACAGTTTGCTCTTGTTGACACAGCTAGTAGAGAGTAGAACTGGGTCTTGGTTAAGACCCTCTGATCCTAGAAGCTGTAATCTTTAACCACGAAGCTAAGAACTTTGACTTCTAACAGGACTCAAAGAACATTGAACAATGTCTATTTCTCCCTCAGCAGCACTGGTGTCCTTGAGTCTAAGTTCCCAAAGGAGAGCATCCACGTCTTACTAGAACTTAGTATTTCTGCACCTGGTCGTTGGTCCACGGTTGATAACCAATAAATGTGTGCCAGCTGAGCTGCCTGAACTGTGAGTTTTAATTTATTTGTTTATGTAATTAACTTTGGCTGCAATGAGCCGAGGCTACTCTTCCCGCGGTGCAGGGCCCTCTCACTGCAGTGGCCTCCCTGTCGTGGTTCTCAGGCTCTAGAGTACAGGCTCAGGACTTGCGGCGCACGGGCTTAGTTACCCTGAGGCGTGTGGAGTCTTCCCGGACCAGGGATCGAACCTGTGTCCACTGCTTTGGCAGGTAGCGTCTTATCCACTACGCCACCAGGGAAGTCCTACGTGATGGTTTCTAAGGCAGACTTACAGCGTAGGAGATGTGGCCACCTTACATTCTTGCAAACAAACAAAAATCACTAACCTGTTTCAAGACTGAAGTCAAATTCATTTCAGTTAAAAACCCTTCCCTTCTCTATAGGTGGACAGGTGCCTCAGACAGTAAAGAATCTGGTCAGTGCCTGGTGTGGTTGGATGGTGATACATAACCACAGCTTAAAAATAGTTGTAAAAACAAGAATGCACCCTTTGCAAGGTTTGACCTAAATACATAGGGGAACAGCCCACCAGCCACCAATGCAATACTGAGGGAATTGATCTGGTTAATGTAGGCCGTCACATTCAGGCAGTTTTCCTGAATGTCTCTAGATGGAGAAGTTACTAGTCCTGTAAGCAATATGGCCGTGTGTGTGTGTGTGTGATTGTGAGTTTGAGGGGTTGGTTGGTTCTTTAAAGAAGATATCTGATCCACAGAAAAGGGGCTGATTCTCTCAGGTCCCCTTGCCCTTCTAGGCTTGGCGCTTGTAATTGTTTAAGGAAGAACTAAGATGGTATCCTCAGACCAATGTCTGCAGGGGTCACAATGTGAAGATGTCTGTTGCTGGTGCCAAAGCTCAGGAAGGGGCCAGAGAGAAGCGCCCAGCATGGTGGGACCACCACCTAGCCCAGCATTTTACTTCCTTCTAAGTCAGTCCGTTTTTCTGAGATGACCCAGGACACTTCCACGGCGCTGGAAGACTGACCCATGCAGTTATGTTCAGTAACAGATGGCAGCACGCAGGGTCATTGCTGGAAGGTTACTGTTCCCCAAAGGCTTCAAGCCAAGTCCATGTTTCTTCTTAGCTCCTCTGGCTATGAAAGGCTACCAAGGGTGGTGGAGGAACTTCAGCTTTGGGGCAAAGCCACCTGCTCTTCCGAACAAATAAAAGGGATGAAACATGTTTCTGGAGCAAGTTGAGATTTTTCTTATTGTAGAAAAAAGAGAAGTACTGCCTCCGAGTTATTACTTTGGTTTGGAGAGAGATGAAGAACCGAGGTGTTTGTAGAACTATCCTGGTGATCAAACCTTCAAGGGACTGATGGGTTCGCCTCCAAAGGGCTGGGAATAGGAAGTCCTCACTGACGCCAACTGTGGGACAGCTGATGGGGTTCAGGGGCCTTGGGCAGAGACATCCGATGATCTGGTAGGGTGGGTGGGATGGGCCCATTGGAAGGAGGCTTGCTGTTGTTCAGCCACTCAGAAGTGTCCAACTCTTTGTGACCCTGTGGACCGCGGCATGCCAGGCTTCCCTGTCCTTCACCATCTCCTGGAGCTCAAACTCATGCTGTTGAGTCGGCGATGCCCTCCAACCATCTCATCCTCTGCCGCCCCCTTCTCCTCCTGCCCTCAATCTCTCCCAGCATCAGGGGCTTTTCCAATGAGTCGGCTCCTCGTATCAGGTGGCCAAAGTATTGGAGCTTCAGCTTCTGCCTCAGTCCTTCCCATGAACACCCAGGGCTGATCCTGAAGGAGGAGAGAACTGCACCTAAGCTGCGCTCTGCTCCATAATCTCAGGCTGGGGAAACTGCCACGGGGCCTGGCTTCCGTCAACCGTCAGTGTGCCATGAGAGACCGCAGAAATCCCAGTGTCTCTAAGCAGACTAACTGGGTGAACTTTGGAATTCCCCAGTGTAGCAAGGTGGACTAGGAGTGGAGGTCATCACCTGCACACCCAACCCTAGGCTCCAAAGAGATAATGATTTCATGCATCATTTCCAAAGGGGGATTCCAGGGAACCTGATCACGGTGTTGTCAACAGAGAGGTACTGTGGGAGAAAGTCACCTGTATTTAAGGAAGCTTGGAAAATATGTGGTTAAACAAGTAAAACCATTGTGTTTTTACAGGATTTCTCATCAGTCATCCTGAATTGTGTATATCAACAAAGGAGACCCTGTGTATATTTCAGAAGTCAGGTTCCAATGTAAAGGTATGTGATGGTTGTGGTAACTTTTGGGCTGTACCGGGAACAGAGCATCTTTGGCATGTGGCTTAACTCTGCAGAAACAGATATGAATTCGTGTACTTGTGTGTATATGGCTTAACTCTGCAGAAACAGATATGGATTTGTATACTCGTGTGAATGTGTATACTCTTTAAAAAAAAACAACCACAGATTTTATTTTTCTGGCCTCCAAAATAACTGCATGGTGACTGCAGCCTTGAAATTAAAAGATGCTTGCTCCTTGGCAGAAAAGCTACAACAAACCTGAACAGCATATTAAAAGCAGAGACATCACTTTGCCAACAAAAGTTCATATAGTCAAAGCTACGGTTTTTCCCAGTAGTCGTGTACGGACATGAGAGTTGGATCATAAAGAAAGCTGAGCGCCGAAGAATTGATGCCTTTGAACTGTGGAGCTGGAGAAGACTCCTGAGAGTCCCTTGGATGGCAAGGAGATCCAACCAGTCCATCCTAAAGGAAATCAACCTTGAATGTTCATTGGAAGGACTGTTGTTGAAACTCCAATACTTTGGCCTCCTGATGCGAAGAGCTAGAAAAGACCCTGATGCTGGAAAAGACTGAAGGCAAAGTAGAAAGAAGGGCAGAAGATGAGATGGTTGGATGGCATCACCAACTCAATGGGCATGAATTTGAGCAAACTCTGGGAGAGAGAGGAGGACGGAGGAGCCTGGCGTGCTGCAGTCCATGGGGTTGCAGAGAGTCGGATGCAACAGGGCTGACCAGCAAGAGCCACAACAGAGAAAAAAATGAACACTATATCCACAAGGAAAGGATGATTGGGAGCTGCGGGTTGGGGGGATAAGGAGGGATTTGTGGCAGAGATTTAGAAAAGCCAGCACCCCTGATTGAAGGTCAAGGGTCCAGGACTCTAATTCTGGATCCTTGGATGACCTCTGCAGGGTCTCTCCACCCAACCGATTGTTTCCCAGTACACAAAGCAGAAATTTGAAAAGTAAGATCACCGCAGACTTACCAAAGATTACAAGGATTAAACAAGCCCATGCTGTTAAAATGTTTTGAGCTCTGTGGTCAACTACATGGGCTAATGACAGGGTATGGTCTTGACCACCAGCAGGATTAACTGAGGGCTCTGCCCGCCAGGCACAGACAGAGTCCGTTTGGCTAGAACTGCAGGCTGCTGACGTCCTGGGTCAGAGTGAGTCACGCCCTGGGTGCAGGATCAGGCAGGCCGGCCTGCTGGGCCCTCGGGCTCCAGTGACTTCCTCAAAAGACAGCCCGAAGACTGGAAAAGAAAGAAAACCAGAACAGTGAGCAGGCGGCCTCTCTCCTGCTGTAGGCAGAAGCACGACCCGATGGTTGGCCAACCTCCAACCAGCATGGCCCCCTCCTCTTCTACTAGCTGAGGGGTGTTCCTGTGTTTAGGTGGGTTAATGGGACTGCTCAAGTGGTTATCTGCTTTATTGTTGTTTAGTCCCGAAGTCTAGATGGGGAAACAATGGAGACAGTAAGAGACTTTATTTTGGGGGGCTCCAAAATCACTGCAGATGGTGAATGCAGTCATGAAATTAAGACACTTGCTCCTTGGAAGAAAAGGTATGACCAACTAGACAGCATATTAAAAAAAAGAGACATTACTTTGCTGACAAAGGTCTATCAAAGCTATGGTTTTTCCAGTAGTCATGTATGGATGTGACAGGTGGACTATAAAGAAAGCTGAGCGCCGAAGAATTGATGCTTTTGAACTGTGGTGCTGGAGAAGACTCTTGAGAGTCCCTTGGACAGCAAGGAGATCCAAACAGTCCATCCTTAAGGAGATCAGTCCTGGGTATTCATTGGAAGGACTGATGCTGAAGCTGAAGCTTCAATACTTTGGCCACCTGATGTGAAGAACTGATTTCATTTGGAAAAACCGTGATGCTGGGAAAGATTGAAGGCAGGAGGAGAAGGGGACGACAGAGGATGAGACTGTTGGATGGCATCACCGACTCGATGGACTTGAGTTTGAGTAAATTCCGGGAGTTGGTGATGAACAGGGAAGCCTGGTGTGCTGCGGTTCATGGGGTCGCAAAGAGCCGGGCATGACTGAGCAACTGAACTGAACCGAGTCCCTAAGTCATGACTGACTCCAGGTCACTCTTTGCAGCCCCATGTACTAGCCCACCAGGCTCCACTGTCCATGAGATTCTCCAGGCAGGAATACTGGAGTGGGTTGCCATTCCCTTGGAATCTTGCTGAAACCCAGGGATCGAACCTGTGTCTCCTGCTGAGCAGGCAGATTCTTTACCACTGAGCAATCGGGGAGCCTTGGTTATCTGCTTGGAGCCCTCTAAATCCTGCCAAAGAGATGGAACACCTAAGGATGGATACATTCAAAAAGTGATTTTTTTGTGCTGGTGGTGATGGCAAGCTTGTGTACACGGCAACTGAATGCTTCCTATATGCTGAGTCATCCGGTTGTCCCGCAGGCTGAGTTAAGAAGCCGGTCCCTCGGGGCCTGCGGCAGAAGGCCTGGCTCTCTTGGGAAGAGCAGCAGCGCCACCCTGAGTCACACCTGAGTACTGCAGCGCCCACTGAAGGCACTGTTTGGAGATGCAGCCGGAGATGCTGACTCCCTGACGCCCTGCAAGTCTCCGCACTCCTTGCAAACCCTGAATTCTAAATTACCGCTTCTATTTCCATCCTCAGTGTGGGCCTCCTGGTTACTGATGTTCACTCGTACGACTTGGATCGCGCAAAATATTAGTCTCTCAGTCACGTCCGACTCTCTGCGACCCCGTGGACTGTAGCCCACCAGGCTCCAAGAATCCTGGAGTGGGTTGCCCTGCCCTCCTCCAGGAGATCTTCCCACCGCAGGGCTTGAACCTGTGTCTCCTGCATTGGCAGGTGGATTCTTTACCATCTGAGCGACCAGAGAAGAAGCCCCAATACAAAAAACCCAGATCTGATCCCTGAGTTTTCAACAGCAAAGAAGTGGCTGAATCAAGCCAAAGCCACGCTTGAGGTGCCATCTCCTGGGGCTTCTGGACAGCTGGCTTGCCCCATGACTTGTCCCTGTCTGGGCTCTTGCCTTCTCTCCAGCCTCTGACTGTGCTCGTGTTATCATGAAGCAAACACATGTCTGCCTGCTCATCTTCTCTACCTAGAACTGTCTTAATAGGAGCCATACAATCCCGGGCAGGTAAGCAGTCAGCTGTGATGTGCCTGAGCAGAGACAGCCATAGGATGGGTGATGGTGGTACCCAGCGATGTTAGCTACTGGAGATCCACGTTTAGTCTAGGTTAGCATCAGAGGGGCCATGCAGGCACCAAGAACTCACATGGCCCAGACTGAGCCTCAGCTCTACTGACTTGTTCATTCCATACTTTGAAATGGCCTTCGTTTCTTATTGCGGGCTGGGCGGGGTCTCTGTTGCTGCGCGTGGGCTTCCCCTGGCTGCGGTGCTCTGGCTTCTCTGCTATGAGCCCCGGGCTCCAGGGCCTGCAGGCGTCTGGAGTCGTGTGCGGGCTTAGCTGCCTTCGGTGGGCGGAACCTTCCCGACCAGGGATCAGCCCGGCCCCCTGCAATGGCAGGCAATTCGTAACCACTGGACGCCCAGGGAAGCCCTGCTCACTCATACTGACTGAGCTCCTGCCTCCCGTCAGAGTCTGCTCCTTGTGTTGGAAGAAACATCCCTGCCCCTGGGTCTCTTGTTAGAGCGGAGGAGGCGGCGGGGAGCTTGACAAGGGAGGACGGTGTTGTACGAGAAGGCGGTGAGACCCTCGGGGAAAAGAGCCAGGTGGGGTCAGAGGAGGCTGCGATCTCTCTGGGGTGGGTGGGCAGGCCTGTAAAAAGACAGGATTTGGGCAAAGACCGGAGGAGGTGAGATGACCAGCCGTGAGCTATTCGGGGGAGAGGTTTCGGGGTGCAGAGAGCAGAGTGTGCACAGACCCTGAGCTGAGACTGTATCTGAAGTGACGGGGAAGCCGCACGGGTGAGCTGAGTGATGGGGGTGGGGAAACATGCGTAGGGTTCAAGGTCAAGGAGGTAATTAGGGGCTGGTTGTATCGGACTTACAGACCATTGTAGGCGGGACTTTGGCTTTTATCTCTTTTTCTGAGGGGCTTCCCAGTGGTAAAGAATCTGCCTGCAATGCAGGAGACTCAGGTTCGAGCCCTGGGCCTGGAAGATCCCCTGGAGGAGGGAATGACAACCCACTCCAATATTCTTGCCTGGGAAATCCCATGGACAGAGGAGCCTGCTGGCCCAGAGTTCCTGGGGTCGCAAAGAGTCAGACACGGCTGAGTGCACGCCTTTGACCGAGGTACTAGAAGATCTAAAGAAAGTTTGATCAGGAAATGATGCTGATAAGGATGATGAAGCATTTTTTGATGATGGTGAAACTTTTGATAACAGTGAAATCTAGAGAGCATTTACTATGTCAGATGCTGTTTCAAGTATCATATAGTAACTCGTTTAATTCTCACACCACCTCTTAGAGGAAGGTACTAGTATCATCCTCATGTTGCAGTTGAGGATGATGAAACACAGAGAAGTTGAGTGACTTGTCCACGGTCACCAGCTAGGAAGTGGCGGAGTTGGGGTGAATGGAGTCTGACTCTGGGGTTCTGGAAATCTCAAGGATGGACCCTGGGCAACTTGAAGTCATTCTTAAAGGAAGCGAGGGGAAGAGGAAAGAGACTACTTCTGCCAGCACAGGGCGTTTGCTCAAAGCTGGACAGGGCATAACCACATGCGTCAGGAACAGAACATCCCCAGTGGCCCGCAGGGGTGGGGGGCATGCGGAGTGAAGCCAGGCGTGACAGGGTTGTACGAGGATGGAGGGGCTTCCTGGCTTGAGGAAGTGCTGCGGCCTTGATTGGACGGCTTGTGGATAGCACAGATTGGTGTCGTAGTAAGATTAACCTGAGAGGCATTGTCTCAATGGCTCGAAGGACAGTAGGGTTGGAGAGGCTTGCTGTAGGGCTATTTTTATCAACTACACATTATATGGCCTCATTTAGCAGGAGGACTGCAGAAACACGGCCCCATTCACGCGGCACCTCAGGCAGGCTCCACGTACTGACCTGCTTGGGAGAGGGAGCGAGGTACTGGGAAGGGTGGGATTCACACAGGCCTCGGCTGGATCACTGTCCTTTAAAACTGGTGGGCTGGGAGGCCCTGGGCACATCCCTCAGACGCGGCTTCTGATTCCGTCCATGACTGTTTGAGGACTGAGTGAACGGCGGAGACCAGACCGCCTGCAGGCTGCATTCACGCACCTCAGTGTCACAGGAGAAAAGGGTGAGCATTCAGTTTATCCTGTTCTAGTGTTTTATCAGACTAGGCTAACACCCAGCATTTCATTGCTTATTTCAGTTTATTTAATTTTTATTGGAGTACAGTTGTTTTAGGGGCTTCCCAGGTGGCTCAGTGATAAAGAGTCTGCCTGCCAAGCAAGAGATGCAGGTTGGATCCCTGGGCTGGGAAGATCCCCTGGAGAAGGAAATGGCAACCCACTCAGTATTCCTGCCTGGAGAATCCCATGGACGGAGGAGCCTGGTGGGCTGCAGTCCACGGGGTCGCAGAGTCGGACACGACTGAATGTGTATAGCTGTGTTAATTTCTGCTGTAAGCAGGGTGATCCAGCCACACGTATACATACATCTCCTCTTTTTGAATTTCCTTCCTGAAGACTCCATTTTAAAGATGCTCTTTGCGTGTAAGTGATCGCCTATGAAGTCCGAGATTCACTTGCCCTGTAGAGGGCGATGTTTCTCTTTGCCTATTTTTATTTATTTATTTATTTATTTTTACTATTTCAAGCATATCAATAAGGCAAAGTAGCTACAGTCAAGGAGGGCAGAAATTAAGAGAGCCTTAGGGTTCCATGTTGACCACAAATCCCCCTGAAACTGAGAAGGCACTGATGAGACCCTTGAGTATGCCAGAATCCCTTCCTGAGCTTCCCTGGGGCCTGAGGCTTGCACAGTAAGTAGAGACTGGGACAGCGAAAGCAGGGGCTGGTGGGAAAAGACGGGACCCGTGCGGAGCAGCAGGAGGGCTTAATAACGAGGGCTGAGAGCCTCCCGAGGCCAAGCAGCCACCACAGCCTCCAGGTCGGGTAAAGAAGCGAGCTGGCCCTCCCTGCGGGAATTCTGTCGCCCTTGCCTGCCTCGCACCCGCCGGCAGCAAAGGCTGGGACTTCAGGTCTGCTGGAGAGGAGCTCTGGGCGCCCTGGGCCTTAGAGCCCGGGAACTGAGACGGGACTTTCTGGAATCCTTGGAGAGTCACCATTTTAGGGGGGAATGAAGTGGAAACTTCACTTGAGGGAATCTTGTTCCTGCTCAACTCTCAGCATCCTGTTCTTTCTTTGTTTTTTCAGGATTCTAAAGAAAAACGAAGCAGTGTGTCCAGCACTTTGAGCCCCGGTCTCCGTCCTCCGAGGCGTCTCTCTGCCGCAGTCGCAGCGGGATGAACAAGAAGGCCAGCACGGCTGCCGTCGGTCAGACCAGCGTCCCTGCCCTTCAGAACGCTGGCCGCGGCCGGAGGTGCTGGAGGCACGTGGGGCCGCAATCAGATTGGCAGGAACCCCTTTGGAAAAGTTTTCTTGCTGTTCAGTCTCTAAGGCGTGTCCGACTCCTTGAGACCCTGTGGCTGCAACACGCCAGGCTTCCCTGTCCTTCACTATCGCTCCGAGTTTGCACAGACTCATGTCCATCCAGTCGGTGATGCCATCCAACCAGCTCATCCTCTGCCGCCCCTTTCTCCTCCTGCCTTCAATCTTTCCCAGCATCAGGGTCTTTCCCAACGAGGCCCCTCTTCGCCGAAAAGTCTAGAAGTAGCTTATATACAGAATAATGCTTATTAGCTGGCAATGCCAAAGCATCTTCTTCTTAGGGAGCCCAAGATAAGCTCTTTGGATTTCAACGTGACCTTTACACTCCCGCCTCTCAGATCTCTGACTTTGAGGCATGCTGGTAGCAATTATGACAGCGATCCCCCGACCCTTAGGTCAGCGTGGCAGAAGTGACCACGCGCGTCTCCTTGACTGTACACAGATTTTCCAGAGCGCGGTGGGGGGATGGGGAACGCCGTGCAGCATCCTTGTGTGAAAGCAGGGGTGCAGTTTCCCTCTGGATTTTACTGAAATGAGCGCTTCCCTCTCTGGGAGTTGATACTTCATATTTTTTAAAAATTGTTTTTAATTTACTTATTTATTTTTGGCCGCAAAGAGGCGGACGCGCCTGAGCCGCACTGATTTTTGGCTATGCTGGTCCCCGCTGCCGCACTCGGGCTTTCTCCGCGAAGGGCCTCCTCTCCGCGCGGACGGCGGGCTCCCGAGCACGTGGGCTTCCGCGTTGCGGTTCCCGAGCACGTGGGCTCCTGCGCTGCGGCTCCGGCGCTCCAGGGCGCATGCGCAGTAGTTGGGGCGCGCGGGCTTAGTGCTCCATGGCATGAGGGATCTTCCCGGACCAGGGATCGAACCCGTGTCCCCTGCATTGGCAGGCGGATTCCTAACCACTGGACCCCCAGGGAGGCCCCTGGGAGACGATGCTTTCGACTGAACTTCTTGGGAGAAAGAAGATGGAACCTCTGATCACAACAGTCTATGACAAGTCCCCATGATACACCCCTTGATGAATTTTAGTGTGATTGTGAGTGCTCTAAACGCCCAGAAGGAGAGTAGGCTTCTGGGGCATGGTGCTTAATCTTTTTTGCTTAAAGTAGCAAAACAAAGGGAGCCAAATCCTTGCAGAAGAATTCTCTGTGGAAGATGAAGGTCAAGTGGAAAGGGAAATGTGGTCAGTCTATAATTTACTACTCTTGAGGGCAAAGCACACTGCATTTCTCCAAGAAGGTTTGCTTAACCCTCCACAAAATTCAGCCAGATAAACCCATTTGCAAATTCCCAGACGATGATTATGGTATATAATCCTCCCTTTCTCTCCTCCAAACCGGAAAGCACAGTATCCCACAACAGTGACCGAGAAATTAAAAGGAGTTATGTTTAGCATGGAAAACATACAAAGAAGTTCCCTTACAAATTTAAAATTCTACAGACGCATCAAACAGGAGAACATGATGGATTTCTTTTTCACTTGCTTGTGTAACAATTTTTTTTTAAGGCTGATAGAGCCTTGGAAAGCCAAGTCCAACACAGGCATTTTAATTTTACAGAAAAGAAATAAAGATCCAATCCTTTTTGGAAGAGTGATTGATACAGCAAGAATGCTACCAGGTTCGGTGGAGACAAAATATTACAATACTCACGTTAGAACCCAGCCCTTCAGGGACTTGCCCGGCAATCCAGTGGTTAAGACTCCCAGAGCAGGGGGTTTGGATCTGATCCCTGGTTCAGGCAACTAAGTTCTCAGGTGCAGCATGGCCAAAAAATAAATAAGTAAATAAATAGAATCCAGACCTTCAGATGGGCTTCCCTGGTGGCCCAGTGTTAGAGAATCCGCCCATCAGTGCAGGAGTCTCAGGAGACCTGGGTTTGATCCCTGAGTCAGGATGACCCCCAGGAGGAGGAAATGGCAACCCACTCCGGTATCCTTGCCTGGAGAATCCCATGGACAGAGGAGCCTGGCGGGATACAGTCTATGGGGTCGCAAAGCTGTTCAGATAGCAGTGGGTTGATTCACTTCCTAAGTGGTTTATGGGGAGGCTGATTTTGCTGTTTTCCTAACGACAGCTGTGGTCTCACCTCCTGGAGCTCAGATGGCTGTCGTGGGCAAGGCTTGTGTTGTATCAGTCATTTCTTTGTGGCCCCGAGGACTGCAGTTCACCAGGCTCCTCCGTCCATGGGATTCTCCAGCAAGAACACTGCAGTGGGTGGCCACTCCCTTCTCCAGGGCATCTTCCCCACCCAGAGGTCAAACCCAAGCCTCCTGCATTGGCAGGCGGGTTCTTCATGGTCTGAGCCACCAGGGGAGGACGATAAAGATGCGGCCTCGGCGATTCAAGGACCTGCTGAATCTGCGTCTCCTTTCTGCTCTCCGCTCGCAGAGTTGCTCCTGTTGTCAGACTGCAGCCACGTGTCAGGCCCATCCCGAGGCCCGTCTCCTGCTTCTGGGAAATTACTATCAACGAGAGCAAACAAGGCACACACCTGCTTCGCTATGAGCAACGCTCTCCGCGTTGTGTTCCTTAGAACCCTGACTCCTGCATGCTCCTTCTTACATGGTCCTCTACAGAAGTATTCTTTGGCGCGTGAAGTTTGAAAACTTTGATGGCAAGCAAAATTTAATCTGCTGGATTTTTTTTTTTTTTTTTTACTTCCAAGTGTCTTGATCCTTCATAAGCTTGTATGCACAGTGCCTCTTCTAGAAGGCAAATACAACACAGTATTTCTCCAACTTGTTGGAGTAAAGACACTTTTTTCTTTTTTTTTTTCCCACCGAACATCTTAAAGCATTGGTGTTCCAGGGAACACAAATTTGGGAAAGGCTGAGTTACTTCACTCTGTACCTGGAGGTCTTGTTGTCTTGGCAGCTGTGTATCCCTGGGCGGGGAAGAAACCCAGAAATGAGGTTTCCATATAGAGTTTTGTTAAACAGCAAATAAACATAGTCCAAGAATTTACCTTGTGACAAATCAGGTAAGCTTATTATGAATATGTCTTGATGGCATGCTTCTTTTAAAAATGTCTCTCTGTATTTTTTGTTTCTTTAAAATCTTGCAGTTATTTAATTTAAAATTTTTTAAAATTAATTTTATTGAAGTAGAGTTGATTTACTATTTAAATATTGTGTTCATGTCTACTGCACAGCAGCATGATTCGGCTGTATATATTCTTTTTCAGATTCTAGCCCGTGACTGTTCATTTATGACAGGATACTGATACAGTTCCCCGTGCCATACAGCGGGCCTTGCTGCTTACCCACTCCATAGGCGACGGCTTGCGTCTGCCGATCCCAGACTCCCGTCCGCGCCTCCCCCCACGTCCCCTGCCCCATGGCAGCCACAGGCCTCTTTTCCGGGCTGTGAGTCTGTTTCTGTTTTGTAGGTAAGTCCATCTGCATCACATTTTAGATCCCACACGTACGCAGTATCATGTTGTATTTGTCTTTCTCTGACTTTAGTTCTCAGTAAGATCATCTCTAGGTCCGTCCATGTCGCTGCAGATGGCATTCTGTCATTCCTTTTTTAAAAAGTAATTTTTAATTGGATAATTGCTTTACAGGATTGTGTGGGTTTCTGCCATACGTCAACACAAATCACCTACAGGTGTCAACACAAATGTCAACACAAATCACCTACAGGTACGCACTTGTCCCCTCGCTCTTGAGCCCCCTCCCCATCCCACCCATCCCACCCCTCCAGCGTGTCACAGAGCAGGGTTGGGCTCCCTGCACCACACAGCGGATTCCCCCGGCTCTCTGTTTTGCACATGGTGATGTGTATGTTTAATGCTACTCTCAGCTCGTCCCACCCTCTCCTGCCCCGGCGTCTACAAGGCTATTCTCTGTGTCTGCATTTTGCTTGCTGCCCTGCATATGGGCTCATCAGTACCATCTTTCTTGATTCCTGATATATCATTAATTATATGAAATCTGTTTTTCTCTTTCTGACTTACTTCCCTCTGTGTGTGTTTCATCCCTTTTATGGCTGAGCGATACTCCGTTGTATGCAGGGACCACATCTTTTTCCATCACCTGTCGATGGACATCCCGGTTGCTTCCATGTCCAGGCCACTGTGAATCGTGGTGCAGTGAACGTAGGGATGCCTGTATCTTTTAGAGCTTTCTCCAGATGGCCCAGGATTGGGGTCGCAGGATCAGATGGCAACTCTATTTTTAACTTAAAAACATCTATGTTGATGTGTTTCATAGGGAATACCTAACTCGTACTGCGATCCTGTTGCTGTTTGAAATATTGATGTCTCCTCTCCTGCCTCCCTGATGCCCAGCGCAAACAGGGGATCTGCCCTGCTAGCGTCCACATTGGGCCAGCAGGTGGCGCCGGCCGCAAGCCCGCGTCCGCATCTCATACAGACTCGGAGAGAAGGATCTCACGGTTGTGTTTGTGGGAGGCGGGGAAGGCTGGGGGGAAGCGACAGTTAGGGAGTCTGGGACGGACATGTGCACGCAGCTCTGTTTAAACAGGAAAACAGCAAGGACCTGCCCCACAGCGCAGGGGACTCGGCTCGGCGTCCTGTGGCAGCCTGGACGCGAGGGGAGCCTGGGGGAGCGTGGACACGCGGGTGCGCATGGCTGAGTCCCTTCCCTGTCCACCTGAAACCATCACAACACTGTTCATCGGCTAAACCCCAACACAGAAGAGAAAGTTAAAGAAAAGAAGAAAACCTATTTCCTTTTTTCAGTAGAAACAAGGCGTTTCTGTTTTCCACACTGAGGTCAAAGATCCAAAGCAGAACTGGAAGAAGACCAAATATTGTCAAAGGCCATAATTCACATCCTGAAGATTCTTGCCATCCTTGGGTGTTTCTTTGGGAGGGCCTGGGACAGGGCGGGGTGGGGAACAGACAAAAGAAATCGCGGATGTACACTCTGGGAATTTTAGAGACAGCCTCCCATGTTCCTTCAGAGAAAGGTGCAGGAACAAAGTGCTCTTGTGTTGTAAATAACAAGCGGGGGTACAGCTGGGGAGAGGGCAGTGTTGTTCCTCTTCTAGAAACAGCTCCGCGATTCCAGTTCCATGACCTTTCCGGCCGCCCTGGAGGGATAGAAACTTCCTGACTTCTACAATTGGACCATTTGACAGTTCTTATTCTCATGGAATTTAGGAACTGGAAAGGATCTTTGAGAACATTTAGTCCAAGCTTCACCCAGCACAATCGATCGACCTCATCAGCAGATGGTAGAAGCTCCATGTATCTCCGGATCCCACCAGGGTGGAGTCACTCGTGTTTTCGGTTCACTCTTGGACTCACGGACGAGGTCGTTGTTTAGTTGGGCTGTCGTCACGACTTCACTCCTAGCGCTGCTTATTGACTACTTGACTCCTTCACAGTCCACTTCCTAAGTGAATACCGGTTTATTTAGTTGGCATCGACCCATGGCTGCATGGCATAGTTAGTAAGGGACCCACCTTCCAGGGCAGGAGAAGCAGGAGATGTGGATTCGATCCCTGGGTCAGGAAGACCCCCTTGGGAAGGGCATGGAGACCCACTCCAGCATCCTTGCCTGGAGAATCCCATGGGCGGAGGAGCCCGGTGGGCTGCAGGCCATGGGCTCACAGTCGGACAGGACCGAAGTGAGTCAGCACGCACACACAGGGTGTTGAGCACAGTCCCCTGGGCGCTACAGTGGGGCCTCGGTGTGGGTGGCGGTTCTATCCAGCGGTGTCACTGGCCTCTGTATACTGCATACCAGCTGTACCGCCCTTCCCCAGGTGGTGATAATAGGAAACCTTTCCAGGGGACCTATGCGCCCCAAAGGACACAACCCTTCCACCTGGGGACCACTTCACTGGAGCAGAAACAGGTTGCTGAATCCCAGGCAACCTAAGTGTGTGATGGTCTGTTCAGCTGGTCATTTGCTTCTAAGCAATATTGTGGATTTTCCATCTTTTTTTGTTTGTCCCTTAACTGCCACGATACTGGAAAACACTATCACACACCAAATCAGGAACTTGTATTACTAAGAAAACAAAGTTTATGTAATAACAGTAAAAGCAAATACTGAGTGAGAATTTCTAAAATATGTGATACTGTGAATTGATCTTCGTGATTTGGGTGCCAGATGTTAGGGGAGAGAATCACATTCTAACAAACCCAAGAGGCACTTAGATGACCACAGAGCTTTTCTGTATAAAAGTTGAGTCCTCAGCTTATGACCCTACTCGGGAGGAGGGTACCGACGAAGGCGGAGACGTCTTCCAGGCAGAGGGAGATCTTGGCTGTATCAGCATCTGGGTGATGGGGTTTGGCTCGGAGGTGTCCTGTGACGCTGAGTGCTGGAAATGAGAGGGGTGTGATGACAAGGCTGGCTCGGGGCCCAGAGTCCGGGAGGTCCCGCTCTCTCTAGAGGGCGGCTCTCTGCTTCCTGCGCGCCATCAGCTCAAAAACAGGAGTCTCCAGACCCCCAAACGCTAGCGTTTCCACGCTGTCCACAGAAGGGGATGCAGAGAGGAAAACGGGAAGCTTGGGGCGCTTCCATTCCTCCTCTGCAGTGGATAGGAAAGGCCGCTGCTGTTTCTAAGCCGCAATGAAAGCAGGTCCCGCAGTGCCTCCCAAGGCGTCTCTCCCGCTTTAGACGCGGCTACGCGTCCCCGATGCGCACACGTGGGCGAGTCTGGTCACGGCGATCGGGGCCATCGTCTCCCCGTCGTGTCTCACTCTGAGCGCCCGGGGACTGAAGGCCGCCCGGCTCCCCTGTCCACGGGGTTTCCCAGGCAGGAACCGGCAGCCGGTCGTTATTTCCGGGGGTCGTCCCAACCCGGGGATCGCACCCGGCCTCCTGGACTGGCAGGCGGACTCGTTCCCTCCGGGCCATGGGGAGCGCTCCCTGCAGGGCCCGCGCCCGAACCTCGAGGCCTCCCCGCGTGTGCGGGGCGGCCGGGAGGGCGCGCTCGCGGCTGCAGAGACCGAAGCGCGGTTTCCTCTGGACAAAAGGGCTTTGTCGCTGCCTCACGCCGCCCTCTGCAGCTGCGAGGACCCAGGTGTTCTCGCTGGGGCTTCGGGAGCCCCGAGCACGCGGTGTCTCCAGGGCTGCCCCCGCCCCTCCGTTTCTCCGTATTTACGGAACAGTCCGATACACCGCGCAACCGGAAGCCTGTGTACTCCCTGACGGGCCGGAAAAAAATAAACACAGGCGAACTAGAAAGAAGATGAAGGAAATAAGGCAGAGAGCTGGTGAACCCCAGAGAGAAAAGCAGCCGCCTGGGAGAAAGCGAAACAGGGCGGAGGACGTGTTTATGCCCATGAAGATAATCGGCTGAGAAGTTAAAAAACAAAACGAAAACGCCTGCAGACCCTGATCACTCATGTGTTTTGTTTCCCTGACGCAAAGCATTAGGATCGACGGACTTTAATTTTCCACGCCAACAACTTACTTACATCTTACAGATGTGAGCACAGAGGGGAAAGAGCATTTGAAATCCACATTGCAGCATGTGTGACTTGACTGTTGCACAGAACGACATGAAATTGCCAGTGTTTGACTGCTTTTGGATTCCCCGGTAGCTCAGCTAGCAAAGAATCCACCTTCTATGTGGGAGACCTGGCTTCAGTCCCTGGGTTGGGAAGATCACCTAGAGAGAGGAAAGGCCGCCCACTCTGGTATTCTGGCCTCAAGAATTCCACGGACTGTACAGTCCATGGGATCACAGGGAGTCAGACAGGACTGAGCGACTTTCACTTTGACTGTTTTTAACCTATAGAAACGGCACCTCCACGTGGTTCAAACTCATGTTCCTGCCAGTGACACAGGATTGGGGTCCCAGTTCTCTTGGCTGTCTCTCTTCGTTGAGTCAACTGACTCTCTTTTTACCCTTGACTAAGTGGTAAGTTTAGAGTCTCTGGAAGATGTTTTCCTTCCAAGTGGGTTGAGTTTTCTTTTGGCAGCTGGTAGAGACCCAGCAGTCCACCCTGATGGTGAGTTCTGTGAGAGCCTCTCTACTGAAGTTTTGCTTTTCTGTGTTTCAACAGAAAACCTCCTCTAACCTGGCTGACTTTGCAAGTACAAGGTAGCTTCTGAATCTCTGTGAGCAGTTCAGCCACTCTCTCTGCTGCTTTCCACGAGACTTCTCTGAGCTCTAATCTACACACAGGCTGCTCAGGTATACACCAACGTTTTTAGACCCTGAGTCGTGTCTGACTCTTTTATGAGTCCGTGAACTGTAGCCCACCAGGCTCCTCTGTCCATGGGATTTCCCAGGCAAGAATCCTGAAGTGGGCTGCCATTCCCTTCTCCAGGAGATCGTCCCAACCCAGGGATCAAACCCGAGTCTCCTGCATTGGCAGGCGGATTCTTTAAGGTGTGTGGGAAGCCCATACACCTTACCGTTACGGGGCTGTTTGGGTGGAATTTGGGGCTCACAGTCTGTGGTTCCCTCCTTTCTAGGATTATTTCCCAGCTGCTGTTAAAGCAGTGAACTCTGGACTCTGTCTCCTGAATTCACTATGACTACTGCTTTCCGCTTAGGTTCAATTCCTGGAATTGGTAAGTATCGGAGATTTCCCTCAGGAGGAAAGCTGGACCCACATAGAGCTTGCCGAGCATGTGCCCCTTTCTCTTAAGGGTCAGATTCCATCCAGGCTTGGTATGCTCTGGTTGTTCTCCACTGCTTTTGAATATTTGCACTGAGTTTTAAGATTGTTATCATCAGGAGAGTTATTCAGACATAAAACTACTTCGTCACGCTGGATACAGCACACTCTTGGGTGGATTTAAGTTGTACATTGCTCTCAGAAGAGTAAGTCAGAGGTTTAAAATCTGATGTGATATGGGGTGGGGGGGCGCGGAGAAGGGATGGCGTGGGAGTTTGGGATTAGCAGATGTGAGCTATGCTATGTGGGATGGATAAACCACGAGGGCCTGCTGAACGGCACAGAGCACTGTTTTCAGCATCCTAGGGTAAGCCATAGTGGAAAAGAATATTAAAATGTATATATATATATGTGTGTATAACTGAATCACTTTACTGTAGTGCAGAAATTAAGTTTGTAAATCAACTACACTTCAATAAAAAGCTGCAAGAAAATGACATTTGATGTGATAAATTACTTAGTGACTGAAGTAAATAAGAGAAATGGCAGTATTTTCTGTTGGAATAAGTAAGCTTCAAGTTCCAAACCGACTCAAATAAATAAGAGAAACTGCGGTATTTTGTGTTGGAATAAGGAAGCCTCAGGTTGCAGGGCTGGTGCCAGTTTGAACATGAATGAGAGCTGGAAAGTACCTGGTGTGTGGAGCTCTGGCTCCTTTGGCAGAAGAGGGGCAGAAAACTCCCTGGGGTTGGAGACGAAGTGTGTTTGTCAGACACAGTGTCAGACACTTGAAAGGGCCTCGCAGTCCATGAGCATTACACTCGTGCAACGCCCATCCTGTTGGAATGATTTCCAGCCTGAGCTCGGCAAGAAGCTTGGGTCGAGTTCTCAGACCCTGAGCTTGAGTTGGAGACTCTTGATGCCACCCAGGTGGCTGGAAGAAGAAAGCAAATACTTCTGTCTGTGCAGGGCCAGCGCATAGCGAGCTTCTAGAGCATTCTGACTTGGACGTCCACGGATATTAAAAAAAATAAACCCAAAGATGGCACTCTTTGAAAATTTAGCTTGGCAAATGAAAGGAGAAAAAAAACTACAGAAAGGTTTTCATTATATCAATTCCAAAATGTAATGCAATCTCGGAAAAGAACAGCATTTTGTTGATGACCTACAGTGACATCTTAATGGTGGTTTGAGGGATTTTTCTTGTGAAATTGTTTTTGGGTTTGAAGAGTTGGCAACAGAATCTCATGTGCTTTCTGGGAAAGTTGGAGACATTTTGCAGTGTTCTAAAGAAACTTTCAAACAAGGCTTTTTTGGTTGATGTAAATAACAGGATGCAGTCAGAGACACTTTTTTTGGTTTTTTTTTTCCGTTCTCTCTTTACTAGGTAAGAATAGCTCCTGGCTAAAGAGTAAAATAAAGTAAAATAAATAAAGTAAATAAGTAAATAAATAAGTACAAATAAAACAAATAAGTAAAATAAAGCTGTCAGCCCTGAGACTTCTTGTACCAATGCTACGTGGAGGCGTAATTGACTTTGTAGCACCCAGCCTTACGATTAATTACGTCTTACTGTCAGAACCCAAGAGTGCCCAGTCCAAGAACTCAGTTAAAATCCTCCCATGTTTAGCAGCTGTAACATGTACAAATATCTCTTGCTCTAACCCAGATGGTGTTCGGATTTTGTATCCGTGTCTTAAAAACACAATAGTTCCCTAATACAGGAACCCAAGCTTTAGCGCTTGCCTGGGTTAGAAAACGGGAAGGTCTCCCGTCCACATGTCGGGTCTCCTGGCCTTAGTGGTGCTCTTCACTGACGATTTCTGATGAGTGTTTCATCTCTTAGGGCACTCTGCCTCGTCAACCATTTCTCTGGGGCCTGAGAGAAGATTTTAAAAAATGAACATCTGTTCCCTGCATATATATGGAATCTAGAAAATTGGTACTGATGAACCTATTTGCAGGGCAGGAATAGGCTTCCCTGCTGGCTCAGATAGCAAAGCGTCTGCCTGCAATGCGGGGGACCTGGGTTCGATCCCCGGGTCGGGAGGACCCCCTGGGGAAGGAAACAGCAACCCACTCCAGTATTCTTGCCTGGAGAATTCCATGGACGGAGGAGCCTGGTGGGCTACAGCCCATGGGGTCACAAAGAGTCAGACACGACTGAACGACTTCACTTTCTTCCTTTCTTTTAAAGGGAGGGAGATGTGGATAACGGACTTGTGGACACCGTGGGTGAAGGAGAAGATGGGACGAATTGAGAGAGTACATTGAGATACACACACGACCACGTGTAACACAGCTAGTGGGAAGTGAAGCGGCTGGACGCCACAGGCAGCTCAGCTCTGTGCCCTGGGATGACCTCGAGGGGGAGGAAGGCGCAAGAAGGCGAGGATGTGTGTCTGCAGAGCTGATTCCCCGTGTTGTATAGCGGGAATTAACACAGTGTTGTAAAACAACTATACTCCAACCAAAAAGCAATTTAAGAGTAATATGTTGTTCCCAAATTTGGGGAAGCCCCCGTCTCGGTTTGTTTACTTTTAGACTGATTTCTTTTTGGCTGTGCTGGGCCTCTGTCGCTGTGCGGACTTTCTCTGGCTGCGGCGCTCGGGGACTGCTCTCTGGTTGAGCGGCTCAGCTTCTGCGCGCCGTGGGCTCCTTGGGGAGCACAGGCTCTGGGGCACGCGGGCTTCTGTAGTTGTGTGCATGTGAGATCTTCCCGGACCAGGGATCGAACCAGCATCTCCCGCTTGGCAGGCGGAGCCGCCAGGGAAGCCCCCTGCTGTCTCAGTTTACAGCCTTTAGGTACCCTTCTCTGCCCCAAGAACCCCTCCGGCTTTGCCTGGCGTGTTAGCGGCGCATTGGGAAAGAGACCCTTAGTTTTATTATTATTCCTTTTCCAAATAAACCCATGTCCCAGTCACCCAAATACCTACATTTGTTTGTTGCCAGGGAGCAAAGACTCATTTGCTCCTGGCTCAGAGGATGTGGGTTAAGAGAGAGGGAAACAGGATATCTCATGAAGAAACCAGAGTAGAAAGCCAGGCATGTAGTCCAGCTTGGTCTTTGATCCCGAAGGACACGCTGAGACGTGAAATGCAGTTGAGAAATAAAAGACGGGGTCCAAAGTCCAGAGTGGAAGGCAGAGCTTGGAGGTGGTGTCCAGGCTGTGCGTCACTTTCCAGATTGTGTAAGTTGCCTGGGCCCTTGCATATGGGCAGGAAGCTCTGAAGGGTGCTCGCCCGGCTCAAGGTTGGAAGGTCGGAGGAGGAAGACAAGCTCAGTTCGTGTGCATGTGTTGTTGTTGTCGTTCAGTTGCTAAGTCGTGTCCGACTCTTTGTGACCCCGTGGACTGCAGCCCCAGGCTTCCTTGTCCTTCACCATCTCCTAGAGTTTGCTCAACTTATGTTCATTGAGTTACTGCGTCCATATGTCCCCAGAGATTGATTACAAAGATAGGATTTTCCGGGGAATAGAATGAGGAATACTTTTCTCTTTCCTGTGAAGGTTGGGTAATTTTCCCAGTCTCTCAGTTCAGTTCAGTCACTCATTCATGCCCAACTCTTTGCGACCCCATGGACTGCAGCACGCCAGGCCTCCCTGTCCATCACCAACTCCTCAAGTTTACTCAAACTCATGTCCATTGAGTCGGTGATGCCATCCAGCCATCTCATCCTCTGTCGTCCCCTTGTCCTCCTGCCTTCAATGCTTCCCAGCATCAGGGTCTTTTCAAATGAATCAGCTCTTCACATCAGGTGGCCAAAGTATTGGAGTTTCTGCTTCAGCATCAGTCCTTCCAATGAACACCCAGGACTGATCTCCTTTAGGATGGACTGGTTGGATCTCCTTGCAGTCCAAGGGACTCTCAAGAGTCTTCTCCAACACCACAGTTCAAAAGCATCAATTCTTTGGCACTCGGCTTTCTTTATGGTCCAACTCTCACATCCATACATGGCTACTAGAAAAACCATAGCCTGACTAGATGGACCTTTGTTGGCAAAGTAATGTCTCTGCTTTTGAATATGCTGTCTAGGTTGGTCATAGCTTTTCTTCCAAGGAGTAAGTATCTTTTTATTTCATGGCTGCAGTCACCATCTGCAGTGATTTTGGAGTCCAGAAAAATAAAGTCTGTCACTGTTTCAATTGTTTCCCCATCTATTTGCCCTGAAGTGATGGGACCACAAGCCATGATCTTAGTTTTCTGAATGTTAAGTTTTAAGCCAACTTTTTCACTCTCCTCTTTCACTTTCATCAAGAAGCTCCTTAGTTTTCCTTCATTTTCTGCCACAAAGGTGACATCACCTGCGTATCTGAGGTTATTGATATTTCTCCTGGCAATCTTGATTCCAGCTCGTGCTTCATCCAGCCCATCATTTTGCATGATGTACTCTGCATATAAGTTAAATAAGTAGGGTGACAATATACAGCCTTGACGTACCCCCTTCCTGAGTCTCTGATTACTGTCCGTTTCAGACAGCTTCTGCTCGGGTGTCGGAGGAGTTCAGTTCTCCGTGTCTGAGGCTTACAGGTTATGCTCACACGGCAGTGAGAGGGGCCCTTTCAGAACACGTCCAGCGCGTCGGATCGGGCTCAGCCTCCTCAGGGACTGTCCGTCCGCTCGCGTCCAGGTCTAAGCACTTACAGGGCCCCTATCCCCACCTTGGCCCTCTTCTCCTTCCTCTTCAGCGCCTCCCCCACCGACGGTCCTCTGTCCCTCGCCCTTCCCAGGCGCGCTCCCAGGACACCGTCCTTCCGGCACTCCTGTTTCTCCCGCATGCAGTTCGTTTCCTCACCTTCCTCACGTCTTGGCCCGGATCTCACTTGATGCGCCGACCACTCTGGGTGAAAGAGCGATTCACTCGCTCTGTGCCCTTATTCCAGCCCCGTCCTCGGCTCAGTGATCTCTCTGTACGCTCATGGCCATCTAAGCGTATCGTTACTCACTGCACTTGTTTAACCGATTGCCTGAAACAGGTTAAAAATGGTGGCGATCCAGGCATGGAACCAACCCGAATGTCCGCCAGCAGAGGAAAGGGTGAAGATGCCACAGGTGCCTACAATGGAATAGTGGTTGTTGCGCACGAGAAAGGGGCAGTCCAAGCTGGAGGGTGGTCTGGGGTGAAGATCCAAGGAACGATGGTGGAGAGCAGATAGCCGCCCCGGCTGGGGCGACTCGGGTCGGTCAAGAGTCCACCGTGAGTACCAGCAGGCTCAGCTCCCCTTGTGAATCCGTTTCTTGAGTTCCTGCTCTTATCTCCCTGTTTTCAGGGTCCGTCCGTGCAGAGGATGAGGACTGTGTTGTCCGCTGCAGCAAGCGTCTCCAGTGTGATCTCCATCAATGTTTGCTTGGGACTCAAAGATGAATAGGCCACATCCGGGACACCGTGGGGCTCTGACCGGCACAAGCGTAAGGAGTCAATGAGTGAAGTTTGTTACTGAACAAAATATTCTCAGTTGCCACATTTGGAAGAACACTTAACTGGCAGAGGTAGGTAGGTGGAAAGAAATTCAGAGGCTGCCGATCTCAGGAATGTTGGTCACAGGCATTGTAGAACAAAGCCTGACAGCAAATGATAAACACTTTTCCTTAAGGACTGTGTTGTCCTAAATTAGAAGTAAATCCTGCAAAGGTGTTAGGTTTGTCTTAAAGCAAAAGGACAGCTTTATTGTTTGCAAAGGTTTGTAAACAGGGGTGGGAAGGTGGGGAAGGGATTTATAAACAAAAGTCACAGTTGGGCAACCTGATAAGGGGACTGAGTGACCCTCGCGGCCTGACCACGAGCCCCACAGCTTGACCTCGCGTCTCCGTGGTCACTGTCCTCAGAACCTCTCTTTGGGGGCTCTCCAGGTGGGACCTGAGCAGAGTTAGAAGTCCTTAGAGCTGTCTGCCTGTGGTTTTCTAAGAAGGCAAAGTACATGATGAAACCCCATATCTGTTCTGCCTGCCTGGCTCCAGTTTATTTTGGTGCCAAACCAGCTCCATTTTTTATGTTCTTTCCACAAAGAATTCCTCTTATTTTATTTTTATAGATGCTCCAGCAAGCCTTGGTCACCTGACCTGAAGGCATCAATATGGTCTTAACTGCACGACTCCCTTCAGTACCTTTTTATTCTCATGTTCCCCAACGGTAGGACACAAGAGGGCTTCCCTGGTGGCTCAGTGGTAAAGAATTCACCTGCTGATGAAGGAGATGCAGGGGACTCGGGTCCGATACCTGGATCAGGAAGATTCCCCTGGAGAAGGGAATGGCAACCCACTCCAGTATTCTTGCCTGGAGAATCCCACGGACAGAGGAGCCTGGCAGGCTGCAGTCCATGGGGTCACAAAGAACAGGACACAACTGAAGCAACTGAGAGTCCCTTGGACTTCGAGGAGGTCCAACCAGTCCATCCTAGAGGAGATCAGTCCTGGGTGTTCATTGGAAGGACTGATGCTGAAGCTGAAACTCTAGTACTTTGGCCACCTGATGCGAAGAGCTGACTCATTGGAAAAGACCCTGATGCTGGGAGGGATTGGGGCAGGAGGAGAAGGGGACGACAGAGGGTGAGATGGTTGGATGGCATCACTGACTCGATGGACTTGGGTGTGGGTGGACTCCGGGAGTTGGTGATGGACAGGGAGGCCTGGCGTGCTGCGGTTCATGGCATCGCAAAGAGTCGGATATGACTGAGCGACTGAACTGAACTGGACTGAAGCTACTGAAGGACCACAGCAAAGAACACGAGAGGTCGTACTTGATCGCACTCCAAGCAAAACTTCCTTGAGTTAACTTTGAAGCAAAATGGGATGATCATTTGTTCAGCTGCCTCTATTAAACAGCATGGTATCAGTTTGGACCTGCAAACTTCCAAATGGCCAGCCTGGCTGGACATGTGTGTGCATTCGCCGCCTCCACGCAGCAGTGACAGCAAGATGCGAACGATTAAGCGGAGGGCCTGGCCTCTGACGTTGGAAGCCAGTGTTAACGAGAGATTTTTCAACAGCTGCAGGAAGTCAACAACTTAATGGGAAACATCACAAATATTTAATCAGTCCAGGGTGACCACAGCACACTAAATTCCCACACCAAAACACAGACCAACAAGATGTTTTTCGAGCCCAGCATCGTGAATCGAAGCAGATGTGAGGCTCTGACTTCCCAAGTGGTTCAGAGAGTGAGGTTCAGTGCCAAGGAGAGGCTCCTCCTGGGTACACGTCAATTCCGTGAGGTGTCAGAGGTCAAGCTGTTTATTTCTTGTAAGATGGAGGCAAGGTTTAACCCTCGCTGATTTCTGAAGCCAGTAAGACAGCCACAGGACTGTGCTCTGCTATAAGCAAGTGGTTCGACATACCCCAAAGCTCAAATGCAACTGGGTTAACATTTTAACAGAAAATTTGGATTGTGAGAGGCAGGTATTGTCTGCGCAGCAAAGTATCAGGTGATGTTAACTTAGAGACACACAGGAGGAAGACTAGGTTAATAAGAAAGAGTGGGGACTTCCCTGGTGGTCCCATAGTTAAGACCTCACCTTCCAGTGAAGGGGTGTGGGTTTGATCCCTGGTCTGGGAAGCTAAGAACCCCACACGCCTCATGGCCAGAAAAAACCAGAACATCAACAACAGAAGCAATATTGTAATCAGCTCAACAAAGACTTTAAAATTGGTTCACGTCAAATAGATAAATAAATAAGCTAAAAAAGATAAGGAATGACTTAACAAAGTTGGAATTTGCTATGTTATAATAATTGAAGCAACTATATTTTATGGGAGCTGATAGGTAACTTGTTAGGCAAAAACTACAAGTAAAACTTAAGAATGACCACATCTGGTAGTCAAATTATTTCACTTATTTGTCCCCTGTGCTTTGGTGGTTTTTTTTTTAAATCCTAGGCTGCTTCAAAGATATTTGCATAAGTTAAAAAATAGCCTTTAAATTCACGTTTTCTTTTTAATTTGGGTTGAGTATTATAAGATTGTGTCTAATAAGATACCGCATAATAAAATTTGCACTCTCCTTCAATAGTATGGTCAGTGAGGGGAGAGTGATGGCGGAATGGTCCCCGGGAAGAACCATTAGCCTCTTCTTTGCTTTCACAACACATTAGGCACCCGTGAATTATAGCCTCTATTATATTTTATTTGAGTCACCTAATTTGTCTCTGTCTCTCCTACTCAGCTGAGATTCTTGAGAGTAGAGAGTGCATCTTACTCCTCTGTATAGCCTCAGAATTTAGCATGTGAGTGACCCAATAAAAACTGAGGATTTTCCTGGTGGCCCAGTGGTTCACAATCCACCTGCCCATGCAGGGGCCATGGGTTCGATCCCTGGTCCCGGAGGACCCCACAGGCTGAGGGGTGACTAAGCCCGCGAACCGCAACTCCCGACCCCGTGAGCCTAGAGCAGGTGTTCTGCAGCCAGGGGAGGCCCCGCGGTGAGAGGCCGGCACGCGGCAGCGAAGACCCAGTGCCGCCAAAAACGCCTGGAGAAGCGAATACAAAGTTTGTGAAGGCATTGAATACACGAAAGAAGAGGTTGAAACACTGAAGAAGCGGGAATAACGGCAGATGTACATATAAGCATAGAAGGAAAATAGAACTTTACGTGGAATGAGAAACGCGTGAAGATGCCTTCACTGGGGAAGAATCCATCACTGACGTGGCCTAAAGGAGCCAGGACTGAGGCGCGCAGCCGCGGCCTCATCTGCCAGCACACACGGAGGCCAGCTCTCAGGAGGATGTGCACGGGACCGTCCGGCAGAGGGGCGCTCTCGGTCCCAGCACCTCCTCCCGCGCCAGTCCCATCAGCATTGCCCTCTCTACGCACCTCCCGGTCCTGCTGGGTGAACACCGCTGGCCCACGGAAGGCGTTATGTGGGCTCGGCCTTTGCAAAAACCCACCTGTAATTTGACCTCGGGCCCCTGTTACCCCGTATCCACCCTTGTTAAGTGTGGAGCCCCCACTTTTTCTTACAGTCCTCCATGACCTGTAATTTGGGGTAATTTCTCTTTTTCAATGTCCTCTTGGTAGCTTTCTTTTTTTTTTTTTTCCAGAAATTCTTCACAGTTTCTGATCTACCGAGTGTCTGTATTTTTTATACTCATTATGCATTTACTTTTCTCATCTTTTTCACAGCCTCTAAGGATGTGGAGTGGGAGGGAAGGATGTATTTATCTTATAACAGAAATCTTCCATCTAAGATTGAGATAGCCAGGGATTTCCCTGGTCCAGTGGCTAAGAAGACTCCATGCTCCCAGTGCAAGGGCCTGGGTTCGATCCCTGGTCAGGGAACCAGATCCCACAGGCACAACTGAGAGGTTGCTTGCCACAACTAAAGATCCTGCATGCCACAACCGAGACCCAGTGTAGCCTAATAAACAAACACATGTATTTTTTTAAAAAGATTGAGACAGCAAATAACAGAGAAATCAAGCAGCAAAGAAACCATTTCCACTTCTTATGCAAGACTCTCCACCTCCTATTATATTTGAGAAGGAATGGGCGTGCTGCTCTTCATAAGGTCTTTGCTGAACGCTGGGGTAAGCTACAGCAGCAGAGTGAGGCTCCATTATCCTTTTGCAGCAAAACCTTGAATGTCTGGGTAGAATTCTTCATGTCATCATGGGATGGAGTGGTGAAAACTGCGCTTATTTGCACCAAAGTCTCAGGAACAAGGAGAAAGAGAAAATGCACTTTATTTTCATTGATTTTTAAAAAGCACTATTTATGGAAGAGCCCAAGTGGTTTGTTTTCCTTCCGCGATTTATCAAAGATAAATAGGTTCAGAGTCAAGCCTGTTCTTTTGACTTGGAAAAGGCACAAAAGAAGTCATACTCAGACCTTAACAGCATGACTACTGAGTTTCCTAGTGAGCAACTGTAAAGCAGATAGTACTGTGAAGATTTTCTTTTTTGGGCCTCGAATATTTATCCAAAGTTTGTGAAATTTCAAATTCCCCCCTTGACTTTGAATAACTTCGCTTTGGCACAGTACCCAAACTGTAGAAGATCCCTTGTAGAAGAAAATGCTCAATAGTTGACTCAAAAATGTACAGACACTGCAAGTCTTGACTGTAACTTTGTCCAGTTTTATGCTTCTTCTCTCTGAAGGAGAATCATCTGATTGCTCCTTCTGCTTCTGTTGGAAGTGGTGGGATGACTGCTCTATGGTTAATGAGACAAGGCAGATAAATTTTTATGCGATGTCAAGTTCTCATATACCAGCATTCATGTAGTTTACAGAAAAAAAATGTTTCTCTTAATAGAATGTCACCATGATGGAGTAATTTTCATAATAATTTTAACTTCCCCTTTGTTTTGTGGAATGTTCTAGGCTGATAGACACGTCGCTCTCTTTCCCAGAGGGCTTCTGCAGCTGCAGGATTGTCTACTGTCCATTTACTGTGAAACCTGGAAAGACTGACTAGCTCCTTTGAGATACAGCTGCAGCCCTTTTAGTAATGAAAAATTATTTCACTCCATTTTAAAACCATTGTCACAAATGGTGTGTCATTTTACACATGACTGAATTTTTATCCATTTTTTCCCTCTTCTCACTTTGTGTTTTCTCAGTATCTGTTAGTTTTCCTGTTTTTTATTTATTTATTTTTTAACCCATGTACTAATGGTCTTTATTAGCACTTTATTTTTATTGTAAGCCGTCCCAACTCCTTTAATCAAGATGCGAAGTGTTACTCACTCAGTTGTATCTGACTCTTTGCGACTCCCTGGGCTATAGTTTTCCAAGTTCCTCAGTCCGTGCGGAGAATTCTCCAGGCAAGAATACTGAAATGGGGTGCCACTCCCTTCGCCAGGGGATCCTCCCAAATCAGGGATCGAATGTGGGTCTCCTATAGGCAATTCTTTACTGTCTGAGCCACCAGGAAGTCCAATCAAGACGAGATGATATAAACAATGAATAATAATTGCCAATATTGTATTCTGTAATGTAATCATTTTCCTTTACTTTGAAAATTTTTAAAAAGTCTTTTTTGATGTGGAACATTTTTAAAGTCTCTGTGCAATTTGTTACAGTATTGATTCCATTTTTCCTGTTCCGGTTTTTGCTTCAAGGCGTGTGGAATCTTAGCTCATACCCACACCCGCTGCGCTGGGAGGCCAAGGCTTCACCGTGGGGCCTCCAGGGAGTCTCTGACCATTTTCTTTTAAAATCCTTGTATGTTTAAGCTAAGAGGCACGTTCATTGTATGGGGTGACTAAAATCTAACACATAAGCCATGTAATGCTTTCTGCGTCTGGTTCCCACAAAAATCCCAAGAGGAAACACTTGAGAAGGAAGCTCGTCAGCAGCCCCTTGAAAGGGGTTCAGAACGAGCGTTCCCAACACGCACCATCTCTGCACATGGGTCATCCTGAGCCGAAGGCAGCTGAGACCCTGCGGCCTCGAGAAACATCGGCCCCTCCGCCAGTTACCTAGGAAAATGGAAAAGGGGGTTTTTCCAGGAGGAGGACAATTGCCAGGGGCCCCTTTTATCTGAGTGGCCCACCTCCAGTCACTCAACACCTGCTCTTCTCCTCGTCCTGTGAGTCCCCTCCTCCCCTCGGAAGCCCAGGTCCCTGCCCCATTTCTTAGCTCAGGAGGGCATATACATTCATTCCTCATCTTACCCTTTTGTCTTTGAACCTCTTGTGTATGTAGGATTCCCATATGTATGAAGATAAATTTGTTTTTCTCCTGTTACTCTCTCACATGTCGATTTGATTATTAGACCAGCTGAGAGAATCTTTGAGGAGCAGATGAAACCTCTTTCTCACCAACAGCACCATCCTGCTCCTTCCAGAACTCATACCCTCCTTCTCTGAATTCTTTGCCAACATCTTTTGCCCTGCTGGGATTTCTTAAAGGACCCAGGCTCTTCAACTTTCTGTAACACAGAACACCATTTCTCCATAACCTCCCATCTTTTGAATAGTAGATATGCAGCACAGAGTTCCAGAAATTTGCATTCACCTTGACATAACCATCTCTTTGTGTTTGTTTTTTAGCATCTCTGCTATTCAAAACCCCTCATCAGAGAAAAGGAAGGAAATGGTCTTTTATGAAGGACTTTCCAACGAGCAGAAACTGGGTGTGACATTGCTGAGACAGCTGAATCTAAATGCCCAGCAGCTGTGGTTTGTATTTTTGCAATAAGTCCAATAGAATCTCATACTGAATGGTCACAAACCAGGGCCATGATCTCGCTATAAAGAATGGCTCAGGTGGAAGTTCTGAAAATTAAGGGCTCTGGGAAGTCTTCTGTTCTCTTCTTCCCAATCCCCCATCTTCCAGTCCTCTAGGCAGTTAAAATAATTATCTTATAGTTTGTTGGTGGTGGCCTTCTCCAAATTGGAAAGGGGTCTAGGTGAGGTGGTAAGCTTTTTTTTAAATTAAGGTTGTGATAAAAGAAAAAATTAAAGATTTGTTTATCATACTCAGAAACTGGAACAATTAAAAGTAACCTTGTTTATTCACCATTTATACAGAGAAACGGAATCAGGGTAACCTGTAGAGACACTGAGACATTCCCGCAGGCCGGGCTCAGCCACATGCCTCTGCCCACGTTATCACTGCACTGATCCAGCACTCACGCCTCCTCTCCACCCACAGAGAACCACATCAATGCTTACACTGTGGTCCCTACAAATAGGACACTGATGCTATGAAAATGAATGTCTTAGTAAACAACCACAGGCTCAAAGGGGAACATGGGGGGTTTGGGGCTTCAAGGCTCTTCCTGTGGGAGGAACTTCTGCCTCACTGAGGGGTCAAGTTCCTCCTTTAAATCATCCAGCTCCTGCTCCTTGGAGAGCTCCAGGAATACCTGAAAGGAGGGAGGAAATCGAGACAGGAGTGTCATCCTGCTTCTCATGGTGCCGAGTGAGCGCGCAGCGTGTGCACACCTTCCACCTTTGTATTCGGGGATGGGACGAATCCGTGAGACTGACCCGCCCGCTCCAGGGCGCTGGGGAGGCTGTGCTCCCCCAGGTCAGGCTCTGTTCAGCTGAGCAGAGAAGGATGTGAGTCAGGGGCTCACGTAGTTTTACATCCAGATGGTCTCCTAAGTCAGCATATAATACAAAGCTCCGGGAGCTCTGTGATGGGCAGGGCAGCCCGGCATGCTGCAGGCCGTGGGGTCACAAAGAGTTGGACACAACTGAGCGACCAAACTGGACTGATAGTACAAATCAGCTTTTTAAAAATCTTAAATAAGAAAGTTAAGACAAGTATTGTTCATGGTTTAAGCACAGGACTCAGTTGAAAATATACCGATGCATTCACTTGGGTTTGGGGACGAAGGGCTGCTATTATGTCTGGGAGCTTTACAGTTACTAAGAGGTTCATTTAAGGGAGAAATGCTGCTGAGAAGGCTTTCTGCCCCTCATGTGAGCCAGAAAGAGGGACGAGGTGGAAGGGAGATGCCTTTTGGAAAGGGTTGTGTAAGAAGGTTACAGAGAAAGATGCTTGTGACCTCTTGCTGGAAACCATGCCAGCACGCTTTCAATTGGATTGAAGACCCTTCTCACTGACCAGAGTAGATGGAGAAGGGTGGTGAGAGCCCTGATCGGTGCCCAGCAGATGGGCGATGCGTCCCCAGCAGGACCAGGCCAGTGCCGGCCACAGTGCCAATCGGGGAGAGCTGCGAGGGACCAGTCCAGGTGGCCAGATGCTCGGCTCCAAGGATGGAAGGAGGATGCATCATGGACCATGAACGCTACGGGCAGGAGTGGGAACAGCCTCCCAGGACCAGGAGATTCAAACCTCTTCCTCAGGAAAGCTGGCAAAGGAGCAAAGATAATTTCTGAGCTGTGACAAGGAAAAGAGAATACTGATAGATCCGGGATATTTCAGAGAAGCAGAGTAAATGGGCTCAGATGGAGAAGCAGGCCCGAACCTGGTGATGGCAGGGGCCATGTGGTCAGTTTTATGGTGTACTGGACACAAGAAGACTGTCTTAGGGACCAGGCAATAGGTCAGCGTCTAAGGCAACAAAATAATACACAAGTCCAGATAAAATTTAATTTTAAATACATGTGCATCTACGCTCCACAAAGAAACACTAACGTTCTCCTTAAATGCAGATATTACTGAGTTTTGACTAGTACCGTTTTATTGACACACACACACAGACAAATACACAGAAACACCCCACAAAGTGAAAGTCACTCCCATTGGCCCCCAAACACGCACATCGGGTTCTCCACCCCGTTGATTTCCTGGTCCCACAATTCACTTTGAGAGTTTAACTTTTAAACTGAACACAGTCTGTCACAGCCCATTTTTTGTCATGCTGATGGATTAACTTATGATTTGGAATGGTCTGCTCTCTGGGGCCTTATTTCAAAGCTTATAGCTCTTACTATTCTCTCATCTGAAGGAAGCTTGGGCTAAAGGTGGAGCATCTTCCACTCATAGCTTCTAGACCGTCAGAGACAAGAACCTGGGACCAGAGGAGAGGAGAGGGAGGCTGGTGCGCCTGCGGCCGGTGGAAGCCGGCTGAAGCCTTCGCTCTGGGCGGGTGGGCTGAGCGAAGGAATGAATGAATGAGTAGGATCCACAGTCGCAATGAGAGGCTGAGCACCAGGAGGACCAGGGACAGGAGAGGAGCCTGAGACGGGTCAGGGTCCTCATCCTCTGGGATGGAGATGAGCCGGTCCTGGTACAGATGTGCCAAAATCACCTTCCACCTACTTCTCTTTCTTTTTTAAGCATTTTTTTTTAATTGGAGTATAGTTGATTTTGGACTTTCCTGGTGACTCAGAGGTGAAGAATCCGCCTGCCAATGCAGGAGATGTGGGTTTGATCCCCGGGTCAGGAAGGTCCTCTGGAGGAGGAAGTGGCAACCCACTCCAGTGTTCTGGCCTGGAGAATCCCATGGACAGAGGAGCCTGGCGGGCTACAGTCCACGGGGTCACAAAGAGTCAGACATGACGGAAGCAACTTAGCACAATCACAATGCATTTGAAATAATACTGTGATAAGGAGAAGCTACATATTTCACATTCTGATTCAATACATGGTATGCAGAGTGAAAACTGGAAAGCATCTTGCATGTCTAAAATTCTTAGAGCCTGAGAGATAAGGACAATAAAAATACTTCTGTAAACAGTCTTGAGGCCAGAAAAGCAGTTTAACCAGAATGGCCCTAAATTATTGTGCAGTTAAATTAAACAGCTGTAACTTCAAAAACAATCCACCTTCTCAGGTCTCAAGACTCTTAGTTCTCCACAATTAATTTGTTAGCAAATTTTCACACTTATTTCTGGCTTAAAACCAGTTGCATCATTTTTAAAAACTGATGTTTTAATTCCATATTTTCATCTTTGTAATATCAAACATTAAATATCCCCAAACATCAAAACAGTTCCTTACTTTTCAAAATAAATGCCTCCACAGATGGTTGGCGTTTATTTCTTAAAGCCTTGTTTATAATTTTGTGACGAGAAGAAAAAAAGGAAAAAAAAAACACCATAACACATAAAACAAAACCGGAAAAAATACAATGAACTTACTTTTGAGAAATTTGGAGCAAGGAATTCAGAAGCACAGCTGATCCACTGGTCCCTTATTTAGAAGAAAACGATCCACGTTTTCCCCCTGGTTTCCACCGCACCTCTAGAATTGGCTGTAACTGTGACATCTGTGAACACTCCCGTGAAGACACTTTCAGAAGGAGCACCACTCTCACACGGTCAGTCTTCCACTGTTGGTCTTTCCTCTGACACCCGGCCAGGTCCCGCCAAGCAGTGGCAGTTATAGGTGGCTGCCTGTCCGTATCATGTGAAAAAGAGCAATGTTACAGGGAAACTCAACATCCGCAGCTTTCCTCTATGACGTCTAAGATGGTATGGCTAGTATCAAAATTTCAAGCACTGTCTTTCAACCAGGAGAAAGTAAATGGTTTGATCAGAGAAAAGATTTCTCCAAAGCATCGTTTGGATAATTAGGGTTTTCATTCCTCTGTTCCTCATTTTCACTCAGTTCAGAATATTTTCCAGTCTCCTTTGAGACTTACTCTTGGACCCATGAATTGATTAAAAGTATGTTGCTTGATTTCCAAGCACCTGGTGATCTTCCTGTTATCTTTGGGTTATTGATTTCTAGTTTAATTCTGTTATGGTCTGAAAATTTGTTTTGAACATCACACTTGTTAAGACTTGTTTTGTGATCCCAGCCTATGATCTATTTTGGTGAATATTCTGCATGTGCTTGAAAAGAGGTATATTCTACTTTGAGCGAGTGGAGTGATCCTCAGTGGTCTGGGGTGCAGACTTCAAACCTGTAGCTGTCTAGCGACAGTGTTTCAATTCCACCTTTTGGGCAAGCTTTCTTCTGAGCTTTTCAAGTCACCCCAGTGGTAAAGAATGCAGCTGCCAACGCAGGAGACACAAGAGACACAGGTTTGATCCTTGAGTCGGGAAGATCTCCTGGAGGAAAAAATGGTAACCACTCCAGTACGCTTGCCTGGGATAATCCCACGGACAGAGGAGCCTGGCACGCTGGGTCGGAAAGAGTCAGACACGACTGAGCCACTGAACGCAATGAACACACACACTGCCGTTGAGTGAGTGGAGTATTGTATAAATATCTGTTGGATCTAGTTGCTTGATGCTGTTCATTTTCTCTGTTAGTTCTGTCTACTAGCCTATTGGGTGCGTGCTAGGTAGCTTGTCATGTCTTTGCGACTCTTTGCAACCTTATGACTGTAAGTCCGCCAGGCTCCTCTGTCCATGGGATTCTGGGGCAAGAACACTGGGGTGTATGCCATGCGCTCCTTCAGGGGATCTCCCAGACCCAGAGATGGAACCCACATCTCCTGCGTTGCAGACAGGTTCTTTACCACGAGTGACACTTGGGGTTTTAGGGTGGCTTCATCATGTAGGCATGATGGTTGAAACCACTGGTGATTAACCACTGGTGACTGATTCAGCCTCCAAGCTCCCTTCCTCCCCATCTGTCAGGGGGTGGTCCTGAAAACTCCAACCCTTTAATCATAATCACGGGATTAATTTTCTTGACCACCCCCCCACCTGAGTCTCAGTCCCAGGTCATCTCGTTAACATAACAAAAGGCACCAACGCAGCTTTCCTCCTTTTGGGAATTCCAGAGGTTTTAAAAACTCTGTGCTAAAAAGGGGGCAAAGGCCAAGCATCCATTTCTGATTATAAATAACAGCATCACAAGGGAGGCCCTGGCGGTCCAGTGGTCCAGCTTTCACTGCCAAGGGAGTGGGTTCGAGCCCTGGCTGGGAGGCGCAGTGATGGGAAAAGGGAGGAATCATTAGACAGGAGACGCTTAAACTGCAGAAATTTATTTTCTCATGGTTCTGGAGGCTAGAAGCCTACGATCATGAAGCCAGAGAATCTAGTTGCTTCCTGGTCTGCAGGCGGCCACCTGTCACTGTGACCTCAGGGGACCTTTTCCCTGTGAGCCTGCAGGTCACTGAGGCGTCTCTCTCTTTTCAGTCGCTCAGTCATGTCTCTTTGTGACCGCATGGACTGCAGCACACCAGGCCTCCCTGTCCATCACCAACTCCCGGAATTTACTCAAACCCATGTCCATCGAGTTGGTGATGCCACCCAACCATCTCACCCTCTGTCGTCCCCTTCTCCTCCTGCCCCCAATCCCTCCCAGCATCAGGGTCTTTTCAAATGAGCCAGCTCTTCACATCAGGTGGCCAAAGAATTGGAGTTTTAGCCTCAGCATCAGTCCTTCCAATGAACACCCAGGACTGATTTCCTTTGGGATGGACTGGTTGGATCTCTTTGCAGTCCAAGGGACTCTTCAAGAGTCTTCTCCAACACCACAGTTCAAAAGCATCAATTCTTTGGTGCTCAGCTTTCTTTATAGGCCAACTCTCACATCCATACATGACCACTGGAAAAACCATAGCCCTGACTAGATGGACCTTTGTTGGCAAAGGTCCTTTGTTGTCCCCCTTCTTAGAGGAACACAAGTGTCCTCAGATTAGGGCCCCACCCTGACAACCTTGCTTAATTTGAATTATCTCTTTACAAGCCCCACCTCCAAACACAGCCACCCTGGAGAATGGATCTATGAGTTTTCGGGGAACACAGTTCAGTACACGACCGGAAACAGCAAGGAGAGCAGCAGCAACGACTCAGCTGAGTAAGAACGTACCAGAAACTGCATCGATTTCAGAGTGTTTATAGGATGGTCAGCTGGATAGGTCACAGCATACACAGACATAAGAAAGCGGTACCGATAAAGTTCTAGCATTGTGCAGAAGACCCTCACATCATAAGAAACAGAAGATAAAAACATGCTGCAAAATTATCAGTTCAGTTCAGTCACTCAGTCATGTCCGACTCTCTGCGACCCTATGAACTGCAGCACACCAGGCTTCCCTGTCCATCACCAACTCCCAGAGCTTACTCAAATTCATGTCCATTGAGTCGGTGATGTCATCCAGTCATCTCATCCTCTGTCGTCCCCTTCTCCTCCGGCCTTCAATCTTTCCCACATCACGGTCTTTTCCAATGAGTCAGCTCTTCGCATCAGGTGGCCAAAGTATTGGAGTTTCAGCTTCAGCATCAGTCCTTCCAATGAACACCCAGGACTGATCTCCTTTAGGATGAACTGGTTGGATCTCCTTGCAGTCCAAGGGACTCTCCAGAGTCTTCTCCAACATCAGAGTTCAAGCATTAATTGTTCGGTGCTTAGCTTTCTTTATAGTCCAACTCTCACATCCATACATGACCACTGGAAAAACCATAGTCTTGACTAGATGGACCTTTGTTGGCAAAGTAATGTCTCTGCATTTTAATATGCTGTCCAGGTTGGTCATAACTTTTCTCCCAATGAGTAAGTGTCTTTTAATTTCATGGTTGCAGTCACCATCTGCAATGATTTTGGAGCCCCCCAAAATAATATTGTTTTCTGCCATAAGGGTGGTATCATCTGCATATCTAAGGTTAGTGATATTTCTCCTGGCAGTCTTGATCCCGGCTTATGCTTCATCCAGCCCAGCGTTTCTCATGATGTACTCTGCATGTAAGTTAAATAAGCAGGGTGACAATCTACAGCCTTGACGTACTCCTTTCCCGATTTGGAACCAGTCTGTTGGTCCATGTCCAGTTCTAACTGTTGCTTCCTGACCTGCATACAGATTTCCCAAGAGGCAAGTCACGTGGTCTGGTATTCGTATCTCTTTCACAATTTTCCACAGTTTGTTGTGATTCAAAATTGTAAGAAGGGTTTGTTTTTTAAACTTTCCTCAACTTGATCATTCAAATTCTCACTACAACCACTTTAACAGGTCTCGCATCTCCTGTGTCGTCACAACAGATACAACATGGCTGTACAACCTGAAATCTGAGAAGCGACAGGAAAGGGAGATGAGTACATGAGGAACAGGTGGCAAGAAATGAAAGGAGCAAGACTGCGCTCCGTGACATCGCTGGATTCCGCTTCCCTTATAGCAACCGTTAGCGTCCTGTCTTACTTTATACTTCTCGTTGTTTAGTCATTGTTCAGTCTTGTCCAACTCTTGTGATCCTACGTAGCCCGCCAGGCTCCTCTGTCCATGGGATCGCCCAGGCAAGAACACTGGAGTGGGTCGCCATGCCCTCCTCCAGCGATCTTCCCGACCCAGGGGTCAAACCTGCGCCTCCTGCAGCAGCAGGCGAAATCTTTACCATTTAGCCACCTGCCTACTTAAAAAGATGAGACAATACTTAAGATTTTAAAGGTCAGAGGAAGAAAATTAATTTCTGTATCATTCTCAGAAACATAAAAATTCCATAATTAGGTGCATTTAAAAATCTGCTGCTGTATGGAACCCTGGTTTCAATCGCTGTTTCGGAAGCTGCCTGGTCCGCTGAGCGTCACTGCTCTGACCTTACTCCTGAGTCCCACTATCCATCATGTTATTGAGAAAAGTGATGACGCGAGTTTCAAAAGCATTTTGAAATCCTATCTGAGCCAAGGCATATTGACACTATAACATATTGTCTTAAAAATCGTGGATTTGGGCTTTAAGGCTCTTCCTGCAGGAGCTTCCACCTCACAGAGAGATCAACTTCCTCATCAGAATCATCCCGCTCCTGCTCCTTGCAGAGTTCCAAGAAAACCTGCAACGGAGGAAGAAATAAAGAGATGGGGTGACCACTGCTTCCTGAGGCCCAAGTGAGTGCAGAGCGTGTGCACACCTTCTATCTTCATATTCCGTGAAGGGTAAAGTGTTAGCCACTCAGTCATGTCTGATTCTCTGGGACCCCAAGGAGCCCGCCAGGCAAGAATGCTGGAGTGGGTTGCCATTTCCTTCTCCAGGGGATCTTCCCAACCCAGGGACTGAACCCGAGACTCCCACGTTGCAGGTGGCTGCTTTACCCTCTGAGCCACCTGGGATGCTGTGAGATCTGAAAAACGGACCCACCTGCTCCAGGCTGCACTGGGAGAGGCTGTACTCCTCCAGGTCGAAATTCTGTTTAACTGCAGAAGGATGGACATGTATTAGGACTGCAAATGTCTTTCACTTATAAATTTGCCAAGCCATGTACCAAGGGCACACACGGACAGATCTTAAAGATAAAAGGTGAGGTAATAAACTTGGATTAAATATGGGAATGCACATTCACCATATGGTCCTCTCTCTCAGCATCTTAGAGCTTCGGCAGAGGGGCCACAAGACTGAAGCCCGGACGCGAGGTTCTGGATCGCCCGTGCGGGTCGAGCTAGAGCCTGGACCACCGCCCGCAGCTGCTCCGTGTCCGCCCTCACTCTCCTCCACCCTGCTCTCTGCTCCAGAGCCCGACTTGGGGGGCTCCTCCTGGTTGTTCCACCAGTGGAACGCCCAGGAGGAGGGGCAGAGGAGAGAGGAGATGGGGCTTTTGTCCCTCCTCTTCCTCTCTGACACCAAGCGTGTCCTTTGATTCAAGGTCACCTCTTCCCTCAAGGTGGCAGATTCTACCCGGCTCGACTCCCAGGGTCCAGTCACTGGCCCCTCTCCATCCCTTCGGACCCAAGAATGGGAGCCCTGGTGTCCAGTCCAGCCTCAGGTGACTGCACTGTTCCTGGCACCTCGCCAAACAACCCCTTTATAAACACAAAGTTTCCGGAACTATCCTTTTTTTTTTTTTTTTAAATTTATGGGTTTTTTGTTTTGGCCTGCATGTGGCACCTTCCCTGACTGGGAATCAAACCTGTGCACCCCGCACTGGAAGCGTGGAGCCAATCACTGGACCACCAGGGAAGTCTGGAATTACTCTAGTTTTGAATTTACTACCTTTTACCCATGTGGATTGTGACTGAGAGTGCAAACAAGCAAACACATAAGAGAGAAGAACCAGGCGTGGAAAGAAGACCGCGGAGAGTCGAGCTTTCTCGTGGACAGCTAGTTAGTTAGTTAGTTAGTTAGTTACTAGACCCACACGCCCCTGGCCTCTAGGGGAGCTTGCTGTTGTTTAGTTAGTCGTGTCTGACTCTTCGTGACCCCATGGACGGTAGCCCACCAGGCTCCCCCGTCTGTGAGAAGAACACCGGAGTGGGTGGCCCTCGCCTTCTCCAGGGGACCTTCCCGGCCCAGCGATCAAACCTGCGTCTCCTGCATTGGCAGGCGGGTTCTTTACCACTGAGCTGCCTGGGAAGCCCCTAGAAGACCTACTGGACGCCAGCTGTGCCCCCAGCCACACCACCGGCCGTGGAGGCCGAAGCCGCAGGGGCCTCACTTTACAGAGCTGCCCGTTCACAAACCACGGTGTGCGGCCGCCCCGCGCCGGTCACGTCTGTGGGGCCATTTCCCAGCAGCATTTCCTCACTTTGCGTCTCATTTCGTAACGTGACATTACGTGTCACATTTTGCTAATTCTCAAGATATTTCAAGTTTTCCATTCCGATTCTATTTTTCATGCTGATCCGTGATCTTTGATATTATTATAAAAAAAGATTACTACTTGCTTAAGACTCAGATGGAGGCTCTCATTTTTTAGCAATAAAATATTCTAAATTATGGCAAGTAATTATGGCTTTTAGAAATAATGTTATTGCACACTTAATAAACTACGGTACAGTGTAAACATCATTTTTTGGGGGATGTGGACCATTTTTAAAGTCTCTATTGAATTTGTTACAATATTTTTTCTGCTTTATGTTTTGACTTTTTAGCTTCAAGGCATGTTGGATCTTAGCTCCCCAACCAGAGATCGAACTTCACCCCTTGCATTGGAAGGCAAAGTCTTAAACACTGGACTGCCAGGGAAGTCCCCTAAATATCACTTTCATATGCCCTGGGAAACCAAAAAACTCATGAGACTTCCTTTATTGCAGTATTCAATATATAGTGAGGGTCTGGAACCCAACCTACAATACCTCTGAGGTCTGCCTGTATCCCCAGAAGTTGCCAAATCACTGGTTGAGAACCACTGTGTTAAAACCTTACTATTTACTTATAGTATGTGAAGTGAAAGTTCCTCAGTCGTGTCTGACTCTTTGCGACCCCATGGACTGTATAGTCCCTGGAGTTCTCCAGGCCAGAATACTGGAGTGGGTAGCCTTTGCCTTCTCCAGGGGATCCTCCCAACCCAGGGATTAAACCTGGCCTCCCGCATTGCAGGTGGATTCTTTACCAGCTGAGCCACAAGAGAAGCCCTTATTGTATAATACAGTATGATACTACACTTATACTAAAATATCACATTTTTAGGCCCACGTATTAGTACTTCTTATGCTGGTTTTATGCAAGACTTGAACGTGATCTGTCTCCAGAGGCTCACCTCGCGGCAGGCACTCTCACCTGTCTCTAAACTGAAGAAGGCGTGTGATAAAGGGTGCACATCCTCAACAGGCAACTTGTAGACCACGAGGGAGGCGAACCTGGAGGCGGGGAGAGAGAGCTGAATTCAGGACCCGAGGCACGGCCGCGAACGGGCGCCGCGTCTCGGAGCGGGCAGCAGGCTCGTCCAGGGCTCGGCTGTGCGCCTAGAACTACCGCAACATTGTGAGGTCAACTGCAATTCAATATATTAAATAAATAAATAGGCCCTTGAAAGTGAAAAGAAAAGAAAAAGGAAGAATGTTAATTCCCTTACAAGAATCAGCTTCCAAACCAGGACTTGGTTCTCTTATTTCCCTCTTGTGCTATCCCTTGGAATTGGATGTCTCTCTACTCACTCAAGTCCTCATGATTCCCATATAGTTTAAAAAAAAAACCAACATGAATGAGAAGATGAAGCTTTTATATCTCGCCATCACAGAAAAACAGAGCAAAGACCAAGATGAAACAATGAGCCGGCGGCGACCTCTCCTGCCGAGCCGCCTGGGGGAAGATCCTCAGGACCTCGCAGTGCAGAGCCTCCAGCTGCGCCAGGCTCTTCAGCTTCAGCTCCAGCCGGTAATCTCCGCCGAACTCGCTCTTCAGATGCTGGACGGAGCCGATGCACCTGGCGGGAAGAGGATGCTCAGGCAGGGGAGGCGAGGGGACACCCACCGCCGGGGACGCGGGGCCTGGGACCAGCGCAGCCGGCCAGCCCAGCTCCACGCAGAGACCACGGGGTGGGGGGCCTCGCTCAGAGCGCGCCCGGGGACCCAGCGCGGGCTTGGCCGGCACCCACCTCAGCCTCCCGGACACCATGACGGCCACGCGGTCGCACACGGCCTCCGCCTCGGCCATGGAGTGGGTGGTCAGCAGGGCGCCCCTCGCCGCGTTTCTAACGGAGGCCCGGATCAGCTGCCTGAAGTGAGGCCACGGAAAATAAATGTCAGCTAGCGGGGAAGCTCCGACGGTGTGAAAACGACGTGACGGCGTTTCCGCTGGCACTTATGAAACAAAGAGTGAATTCAGATTCACCCCTCAAAGACAGGAGGTTCGGAGGGACAACGGGCACAGAGAGAACCAAGGAAACAGGGCGTCCCATTCGGAGCAGGGCTTGGGCTGAAAGCAGGGAGTGATGGTAGGTACCCGCTTGTCTACAAAGATGCTGTATTGCAATCAGATTTATGAGAAGGCAGTAGGAGGAAAGATGAGACCTTACGTAAAAGTGTGATAACAATGACATATGCCTGAAAGCACAGAAATGACAGATTTCAGAAAATTCTTAGTGATTAGAGAATATATTGAGTATAATCTATAACAAATTTTTGAATCATTATATTGTACAATTGAAACTAATATTATACATCAATTATACTTCAATAAAAGAATTTTTAAATAAGATAAAATGAATATTTTGCAAGTCAAAAAAGAGAATACATTGGAATTTATTCTTCCTTCCATAAGAATTATGTATTGGGTGATGTTGCAAAAGATTTAAACTTAATAATAGATTGATCTGATTAAATATAAAAATGAGCCTTGAATACTTACTTGGAAGAACTAAGATGAAAATGAAATTTTTAGAGTGAGGATTGAGTTCCAATTACCTTTTTCTCCTTAATAAAAACTGGATGTGATATGACATCAGGATTTTTTTCTTCATACTGTTTCTTTCTGGTAATGTGGCTATCTTTCCCTTTATAAAAAACGATTTAATTTTTTTTCTCTTTTTTATTGCGTCAAGGACATTTTTAGTGGGAAATTTCAGACTTCCAAATGACAACTGCATAGCAGTTGCTTAGGTGCATTCATACAAGTGAGTCCAAGGGGAAGAAAATCTTTCAGCACACAAAACAGTCACCAACTCTCACCGCTGGATCTGACACAACCAGCAATGCTTTTGAGGGTCAGCTGTTACAGGTGACACATTCGCTCGGGGATGCTCCCCACGCCCCTCACCACATCCGCAGCTGCCCGTCAGGGTCCATCCCCGTGGTCGGCTCGTCCAGAAGCAGCACGGCCGGGCCCCCCAGGACGCTCAGCGCGCAGCTCAGCTGCAACGGAGAGGAGCCGCGTCGGCGCCGGCCTGGGGGCGCGCGGGGCAGGTACCCCCACCCCCTACCGGCCTGGGGGCGCGCAGGGCAGGTACCCCCCACCCCCTACCGGCCTGGGGGCGCGCAGGGCAGGTACCCCCCACCCCCTACCGGCCTGGGGGCGCGTGGGGCAGGTACCCCCCACCCCCTACCGGCCTGGGGGCGCGCGGGGCAGGTACCCCCCACCCCCTACCGGCCTGGGGGCGCGCGGGGCAGGTACCCCCCACCCCCTACCGGCCTGGGGGCGCGCGGGGCAGGTACCCCCCACCCCCTACCGGCCTGGGGGTGCGTGGGGGGAGCCCGGCCCCCCCGCCCTACCTTCCTCTTCGCCCCTTCGGGTAAGGCCTTGGCGGGGAGTGCCATCTGCTCCTGCAGCTTCAGCGCCTCCGCCAGCCTGCGGGAAGCAGGGGGAGTCAAACCCACAGCACCCTGCTCAGGGCGGGGGATGCGTGGGGGAGAAGCAGCGAGTCAGAACAGATGCTACGGCAGAGAGTTTAAGTGAGGCTCAGAGTGATCCTAAAACTGAGAGCACCTAGGGTGTTTTATGAACCCGTCTTGGCAGCCAGACTCATACTTGCAGTGACTCCTCTCTGTACGGAGAACAGTGAGTGTATCATCCTATATGATCCTGCAAAGATCCTGCGATCCCCCACTAGGGCAGACATCCAGAAAAGGCGAAAACTCTAAATCTGAAACCACACACGCGCCCCAGTGCTCACGGCGGCTCTATTTACAGTAGCCTGGACATGGAAACGACCTAAATGTCCATCAGGGTCAACTGGTTTAAGACGATGCGGTACACATAAGCAACGGGAGATTACCCGGCCATAAAAAGAATGACATATTGTCACTTTCAGCAACGTAGATAGATCTAGAGAATATTATACATCGTGAAGTTAGTGTGAAGTAAGTCAGACAAAGGCAAATAGTATATGATGTCACTTATATGTAGAATCTAAAAATATAATACAAATGATTCTACATGGAAAACAGAAATAGGGTCACAGACACAGAGAAAAACTTGCGGTTACCACAGGGGGAAGGGGAGAGGGGCGGGATAAATGAGGACTTTGGGTTTAGAGATACAAACTACCACACATAAAATAGATAAGCAACAAGGATTTGCTATATAACACAGGGGCTGTACTCAATACTTTGTAATAGCCTATGATGAAAAAGAATCTGAAAAACAATATGACTGAATCACTTTGTCGTACACCTGAAACTAACACTGTATTGTAAGTCAACTGTACATCAATTAAGAAATAGTAACGCATAGCCTTTTTCTCTCCAGGCTTAAAGCGAGCGAAAGCACTGGACTGGGGTCCAGACGCTCAGCGAGCCCGGAGCTGTCGGCACCGCCCGCCTCCTTCGGTGTGACGGTGTCTCAGCCCAGGTGAGAGCAGGTGAGCCCCCCACGCACCTGGCAATAGCGGCTGCGGCGTCCGCCCTCCGCAGCCCTTTCACGGCGGCCGACACCTCGAGGTGCTCCCTCACCGTCAGGCTGGGCCACAGCGCGCTCTCCTGCGGACAGTACCCCAGGAACCCCAGGGGCGCCCCTCCGCTGGCCCCCGCGAGCAGCACCTGCAGAGACAAGGGCGTTCTCACATTCCCTCCAGAGCCACGGGTGCCGGCGCCGGGGTTATTTCAGGGGCGTCCGCCCGCACACGCGGTGCCCGAGTCCAGAAGTGAGTGGGTGATCACCAGCTCTGGGGAAAGGCTCCACACTCTCACAGGACAGACTCTCTATCACAGTTTGGACTGGGTTACCAAGTGCGTGAAAGAATTCAAGGTCGCTTATTTGGTCGTCCAACTGTTGTTGTTGTTTAGTCGCTAAGTCGTGTCTGACTCTTTGCGGCCCCACGGACTGTAGCCCTGCAGGCTCCTCCGTCCATGGAATTTCCCAGGCAAGAATCCTGGAGTGGGTTGCCGTACCCTCCTCCAGGGGATCTTCCCGATCCAGGGAGCCAACCCGAGTCTGTCTCCCGCATTGACTGGCAGGTTCTTTACCACTGAGCCACCTGGTAAGCCTGGCTGTCCAATGCTTGACTTCTTCATTTACTGATCCAAACATCCATAGGAAGAGGTATCTGCTGAAGATTCTGTTTTTCCAAAGTTAAAATTGTTACAATTACGGGACATTTCACAAGTATATCGTGAAGATTAAATAAGCTAGTTTTTTCCAGCCTTCCTGCCAGGGGACATCTGGCCTGTATGGAGACACTTGTGTTGTCCTGACTGAGAATCTAGTGGCCTGAGGCCAAGGATGCTGCTGAACATCCCTCCATGCACAGGACAGCCCTTCATAATAAGAATGATCTGGTCCAAAATGATGCTGGTGTCACACTATGGATCAACTAATGTGCCAACATGGAACAAAAAGCTTAGAAAAAAACAGGGACGGACATAGAAATGTCATACTGAGTGAAGTAAGACAGAGGAGGAGAAATATCCTGTGACATTATGTGTAGAATATAAAAAGAAATGATACAAATGAACTTATTTAAAAACAGAAACCTCAGATATGCAGATGACACCACCCTTATGGCAGAAAGCGAAGAACTCGAGAGCCTCTTGATGAAAGTGAAAGAGCAGAGTGAAAAAGTTGGCTTAAAGCTCAACATTCAGAACACTAAGATCATGGCATCTGGTCCCATCACTTCACAGCAAACAGATGAGGAAACAATGAAAACAGTGAGAGATTATTTTTTTAAGCTCCAACAACACTGCAGATGGTGACTGCAGCCATGAAATTAAAAGACACTTGCTCCTCAGAAGAAAAGCTATGACCATTCTAGACAGCATATTAAAAAGCAGAGACATTACTTTGCCAACAAAGGTCTGTCTAGCCAACGCTATGGTTTTTCCAGTAGTCATGTATGGATGTGAGAGTTGGACTATAAAGAAAGCTGAGTGCAGAAGAATTGATGCTTTTGAATTGTGGTGTTGGAGAAGACCCTAGAGAGTCCCTTGGACTGCAAGGAGCTCCAACCAGTCCATCCTGAAGGAGATCAGTCCTGAGTGTTCATTGGAAGGACTGACGCTGAAGCTGAAACTCCAATACTTTGCCCTCCTGAGGCAAAGAACTGACTTGTTGGAAAAGACCCTGATGCTGGGAGGGGTTGGGGGCAGGAGGAGAAGGGATGACCGAGGATGAGATGGTTGGATGGCATCACCGACCTGATGGAAATGAGTCTGAGTAAACTCAGGTAGTTGGTGATGGACAGGGAGGCCTGGCGTGCTGCGATTCATGGGGTCGTGAAGAGTCGGACACGACTGAGTGACTGCACTGAGCTGATAAACAGATGCAGAAAAACACTTAGGGTGGCCGGGGGATGGGATGGGGGCAGGGACAGTTAGGGAGTTGGGATGGACACGTGCACATGGCTGTATTTAAAATGGGGAACCAGCAAGGTCCTCCTGAGCAGCCAGGGAGCCCTGCTCAGGTTCTGAGGCAGCCTGGACGGGAGGGGAGTTTGGGGAGCACGGACACGTGTGCGTGTGTGGCTGAGTCCCTTTGCTGTCCACTGAAACCATCACAACGTTGTTAATGGGCAATGTGAAATAAAAAGGTACTTATTAAGTTAAAAAACAGAGAAGATAAACAATGAAAACAAGCATCCTACCCCCCGACCTCCCGCAAACCCCAACATGTTCCCAGGGGCCAAACCTGAGAAATCCTGAACTAAGGTAAATGGAAACCTCTCAGCGCTAGTCTGGCACATAGGAATCAATAAATACATGCATTTTTTTTTATGAGCCAGATACTGTGCCATATAATAATAATAACAGGTTTGTGTTCCAGTGCTTTCATTTTCTGTGTTTCAAATTATTTTGGCCTCAGAAAAACCCGACCTGACTGGGGCGTTAGCTGGATAGTCGTGTTTCACACATGAGGAAACAAACAAGCGTCGTCTGTTAGATCCGTGCAGGAGGCCGTCCGAGGCAGAGCGGGAGTGGGAACTGGGGCCTGCCCTTGGACGGCAAGCCCGTGACCTTGGGGCTGTCTCGTCTCCGCCCAGGACAGAGGAGCAGAGCCCTCGCTAACCTGGCCTCACGGAGCTTTCAGTCTAGACAGAGAAACGGAGGTGGATCGCCGCGCCTGCTGACCGCTCTCAGGGCAGTAACGCTGTCAGCCCCGGGGGTCACTGGGAGAGGCCTCTGGGGACGTGGATTTTAAGTGACGAGACCGGGATGAGCAGACACGCGAGGAGCCGAGGGCAGAGCCCTCCAGCCCCTGGGAGAGCACGCCCAGAGGCCTCACAGTGCGAAGACCCGAAGGCTGGTGGGAGCCAGTGTCATCACCGGAGCCCAGATGCTGCAGGGCCTTTTGCGGCCACTGTGAAGGTTCTGGACGCACTCCAGCTGCGGGGTCATAAGCAGGGTAATGGCATGAGCGCTTCTGCCATTTTTTAAGGACCACTCTGGCTGCCATGGAGTGAGAGGGGAAGGGAAGCCAAGGGGCCATCAGCTTCTCGTGGTGAGCACGCCCTCTGGCCTCCACCTTCCGACCAGTGTCAGTGGCATCTCCCCTTCTAGTGTGCATACTGTGGGATTTCCCCAGTGGCCCGGCGGCTGAGACTGTGCTCCTGACGCGGGGGACTGAAGGATCGAGCCCTGTAACTTCAGGTTCAGTCCCTGAATCCCAGGTCAGTGCTGCAACTGAGACCCACTGCAGCTGAATAAATGCGTATTAAAAAAATCAACGAAAAAGACAAAACTGCAATACTTCAATCCTCCGTCACTTTACACAACTTGGCCCCGACATGGCACCCCATTGCATCCATATACCATTGTGGTCTTTTGCTTTGGAATTTGGACAATTTTTCACTAATCTAAGATTTCTATTTTCTGAATAAATCCTGGATCTTGGCAGTTCAATTCAACAAGTTCTCAGGATACATAACTTAAAAAAAAATAGACTTTTGACCATGAACAAAGCTAATGTTTAGCTTTACTTTTCCAAATGTTTCCCGTGAATGTGTCTATTTTTCACTCAGTGAAAGGCATAGTATAGATAACACATAGGCTTCAGTGCCTAACTATTTTTGGAATTAAGGGGAGACATTTTTTCATTAATCCTCTTCTTTCAATGCATAAATCACAATGATTAATAAGAAAGGGCCAGATATACATTTTTAAGATTGGGATCTATGGTCACGGGAAAGTATTTCCCCCAGGCAGCGCTGATGAGAGTATCTCCACGTGCTCACTGACCTGCCCTGAGGTTGGCCTCGTCTCTCCGGTTATCATCTTGACGGTTGTGCTTTTACCTGCTCCGTTGTGTCCCAAAAGCCCCAAAACTTCACCTGAAAGAAACAGGCACATTCAGGATTATACCTGCAAATTATTATAATAAAAGTAACACAACCACTGTTTCATGGTTCACCGTGTGTCAAACTATAGGCATTAGTTCACTTATTCTTCACACGCACACCTGAGTGTTGTCACTAGCCTCATTTTGCAGGCAAGGAAACGGAGATGCAAAGAGAATGAAGAACAAAATGACGAAGGTCTTGCAGCCAATCTGAGGTTGAGTTGGAATCTGAAGTGCCTTTTATTTTTTTGCATTTAGCCAACACGCTACAAAACATGCTATTTGTGAGGATGTAGCACTGTGGTACCCCAGGAGGCTCCTTCCTGGGAACTAATTCCTGTTGTGAAATTAATTATATTACTTAAAAAATAAGCCCATCCTTCTTAATAGAAGAACCGCCTCCTTTTTGATCATTGTTCTTATCGTTCCTCTTTTCCGTGTGTCTGTTTGACTTGAACAGAACTGTCTTCCTACGCAAAGAAAACACCATTGTAATTACACCTGAGATTTTCCACAGGCTGGCTCGGCCGTGGCCTGTGGAGGAGGGCTGGCTGCCCTCCGGGTTCATCTGGAGAGGGTCCCAGATTCAGACCCTCCCAGGCCCTTCAGGAGACCTCACAGTCACGGGTCAAGACGGCTCTGCCAGCATAGCGACAGGTTCCCACCTTTTTTCACGCAGAAAGAGACATTTCTTGTGGCTACTTTCTTCTTCCCCTTGGCAAAACAATTTTTCTTTCTGCCTGCATATTCCTTCCGCAGACAGCTGGCCACGATGGCAGGGTTCTGGAAAAGCAAGGAAGTCCGATGGGGCTTCATTTTCACCGTGAAACGAGCGCGTGTCCCCTCCTCTCTGGGTCCAGATCTCTCCTGCTCAATACCATGAGTCAGACCAGCCCTTCCCCCTAGAAACTGCCATTTTCCGGCAAACTCCCCCAGTCTAATACATTCCTTCAGGGAAGAGACATCTGTACTGTATCATATGATTCCTGCTTGCTCTTTCTCTGTAAACTGGAATAGAAACATCCACCCAACCAGTAGGTCTGTGAAGATGTGTGTTCACGTACACACACTCATAGGCACACACACACACAGGCACACAGATACATCCAGGCACACAAATATACAGACAGACACAGACACAGCCGGGCACACAGACACACAGCTCAGATGAACTCTCCCCTGAACTGCTTGCAGCAAACTTCACTCCGTTTAGAAAACTTACAAAGCCTCACTTTGGTTTTGTGATGACTAGCTTTATTTGCCAAAACTATGACTCTGGAAAAGGAATGGACAAGTCGGTGTGTGTGTCTCCTTGGTTCTCTCATCTTTGTGGGCACTGCATTGTCACAGAAGTCAAATGATGGGCTCCGTGTGTAAGAACTGAAGAACCTCAAGTGTGTTCGAAAAAGTAAGACCGCACACTGGCCCCCTTGCCCCAACAGAGTCGAGTGTCTGATGCGCGATTTCACGGCTCTACCTCCTCCGAGTCCGGGGCGGCCACGGCGTCCGCTGTTCTCCTTCTCTCCATGTGGACATCTTCATCCTCTCCTTCGGGTTTCTCTGGGTTTGGAAAAACAGCACTGCTCCTTGGTGAAATTCTAAAAGCAAAACAGTGCGAATCTAACAGGTTTCCAGCTGAAAAACGTGTACCCAAAATGGTGAATTTTGGATGTACTGCGATCAATCATTTGCACAGATTGAGTAGCTGTGGGGCTTCCCTCGTGGCTCAGCGGGTAGGGAATCCACAGCAGAATCTCTAAGTTTCTAGTCGACACCATTCCCCTTTCAAACAGCCTCAATCCCATCAGTGACGCTACTTTCATATCATCCTGGCTTTTTGCCTGAGCATGATACTCGTTATCGGTCATGACTTCTTTTTAAATAATAAACTGGTACACACTTCCCTGGAAAAGGATTTTCAGGCAGGGTTGCATGTGAAAGGAACCTAGGAACTGTAACTTCAGCATAGACATTTCAGAATTCTGAAGGCTTTGTTGCCACAGTGGACCAAAATGCTTATAATCGGAGGCATGACCCGTGTGTCAGAATTACTCTTTTCTGACTGCTACCAACCGAATTCCCTCCTGCATCGTCCCAAACCACTGGTTACGGCTGCTGCCTGTCTCTCTCTCAGACTTCTGCCGACAGCCGATGTCCTAAAGCAGAGGTGTCATCCTGCTCCTCTCCTGCTCTGCTCGCATAAGCTGGACTTGAGCTTGATTCTTGTTCTGAGTAAGGCAAGGTTTTCAAAGCACATCTGTCTTCACTTTTCATTGTGTAACTTTCAAAACCCTCCCTAAGCCTGTCTACCCAAGACCCTCCAGTACTGAGCTTTAGTTTAATTTTTCATGATCCTGCAACACATGCCTCCAAGTTTGTTCCAGCTGCCTTCTCAAATCTACAGGAAGGCGGTGTCTATTCCAACTTTCATCCTCTCGCTCAGCTACCCCTCCTTCCTGGATGCCTATACTTATCCAGCTGCTTACACAGACGTGCCCAGGAGTTGGTGATGGACAGGGAAGCCTGGTGTGCTGCAGTCCATGGGGTCACGAAGGTCGGACACGACTGAGCGAGCGAGCAACAACTCTACACAGTCCTTTCAAGACAGTTCTACACAGACTTTTTATGCAATTAATTGGACATATTAAAATGTCTTTAAACAGTGAGTATTAAAATAAGACAAGAAATATTATTTGAATTTTCTTAACCTGAACACAGGATCCTTTCTCATTGATTTCTTCCGGAATTTCATTTCCAGACATCGTAAGATAAAGAGGAAAATGAAGAAATGAAGATAAGGCTGGGGAGAAAAAGACAATCACAGTTAGCATCAATATAAAAGCAACTTCTATATTGGAACTCATTTAAGGAGTTTGATCATGTGCAAGGTTGTTAAGGATTTGGTAACATTTTCACAATATTGAAAGGCAATATATTTAATATTTGGTGAAGCTCTCCCAGTTTGTGTTCTGTAAGTAAGAGAAATCATGACAGAAATAGCCGTAAGCTGGGCTTCCCCGGTGACTCGGTGGTGAAGAGTCTGCTGGCCAGTGCGGGGGACACGGGCCCGACCCCTGACTTGGGGAGATCCCACGTGCCGCAGGGCGCCTGAGCCCAGGAGCCACAGGGACTGGGTCCTGCGCCCTGAGCCCGGGCCCCGCCACAGGAGAAGCCGGGCAGTGAGGGGCCCATGTGGCACAGCCAGAGCGTGGCCCAGCTCTCTGCAGCCAGAGAGAGCCCATGCAGGCTTCTCTGTTTATTTTTAAATAAATAAAATCATTAAAAAAAGAAATAGTAATGAGTTGATACTAGCACTACCCACACCATTGGGAGTTCAGGCTTCCCACTCGGTGTCAGACGAGGAGTATCAACTAGAGGTCAGATGCCGGAAGTGAGGAATTAAAGCTGAAGTGTCCGAATTAAAACTGTTCCTTTAACACAGAGCATGCAAAGCTGTCCCCTCAGGCAAGAACATTTAAATGAAAGCGTCTTCTTACGATTAGCAATGTCAGAAATGCAACCTGCTGTTCCGAAGGCCCCAGGTAATCCACAGAGTCAGGAGAAGTCTGTGAAACAAGGAAAAAGGGGTATTGAGATGCACCTTGATCCGTGTGTGAACCTCTTCCCACGAAGAATGATGCCCATCAAATGACTCGCCTGCATTCTACGTGAGTCGTCTTCTGCGTCAGGTTAAGAGTCAGCTCCTAACCGTGCGCCCTCCTTGCTTCCACGGTCACTTGGCGACCTACCTGCCAACCTGAGTTTGGCTGTAGCTCAGATGCATCTGTGCATGAGTGAGCAGGACTGCTCTGCTGGCGGAAGCCTGGGTGCTGCTGGTGGGACCCACTGAAGCCAAGGGCAAGACGTGCCTTGAGACAACCACCGCCCCCCCCAACTGCCTTTCTCTTCACACCTCTGCCCGGGAACCAGCACGCTGCTCGTCACCTGCTCCCCCTGCTCTGGAGAGCACCTGTGACCGACCCTCAGCCAGAGGACAGAGTTCTTCACGGGGGTTTCACCTGCACACACTCAAAGGCGTGGTTTTCATCAGCGCTATTTAAAAGGCCTCCCAGCTGTTTTGTGAATGAGGGGCACAGGACCTGTTTTGTTTCTCAAGTTTTATTTCCCAAGACTTCTTTTCTGAGCATCTTTAATCTGATGTAGGAAATGGCAACCCACTCCCGTATCCTTGCCTGGAAAATCTCATGGACAGAGGAGCCTGGTGGGTTGCAGTCCATGGGGTCGCAAAGAGTCGGGCATGACTGAGCGACTAACAGACCAGAGAGAGTAAACCTCTAACCAGCACAGCCATCCACCGTCTAAGACGATTGTTTTCCTATCGGATGACCTGCCAGGATCCTGACGTCATCTTGCTCACATCCAAGGACTGTATCACATACAAAGTCGACTTCAGGCTCCCTGGTCTCTGCCCTGTCTGCCACTGACTTTATTCCGAGCATCCTTTCTCTATAATTTGGAGTTGGTGACACTCCACCCACCACTCCCCTGTCCACAGACCTCCTCGTCTCCTCCCCTTCCTCATTCCCGAGCTTAGACGCCACGGTCCGTTGTCATGACCCCTCTTTACACAGAAACTCTGTCCCTGACCGTTTGCTTCATCAACTCATCTGGCAAAACCCTAACCCTGGTCAAAGCTGACTCTCCGCTTCTCCTGAGTTACACAAGAGCAGCAGAGGAGATGACAGAAACTTCACTCTGCTGACTTCACTTGGGAAGTGGGGTGGGGGGTGGTCCTCTAGCACTGTGTCCATTCTGCTGACCTGCCCTCTGAAATAATTTTTCACATCTTTTCTTCCGCCCTCAAAGTCCCAAGACCTCCCTTCACTTCGCTCAGATGATAATTTACCCTTTCTCCCTAAGAAAGGAGAATATTTCAGCTTCCATATGCTCTGGGCAGGACCTTTCTTCCCCTGTGGCATCTTTTTTAAAAATTGGACAGGGCAAAGGTCAGTATAATCTCTTTGCAATGGTGTGTTGGTTTCTGCCGTCCAGTGGAGTGAGTCAGCTGTACGGATATGCACACATCCCCTCCCTCCTGAGCGTCCCCCCTCTCCATCGCACCCCCGGGTCATCACGGAGCGCTCAGTCGGCCTCCCTGCGCTACGGCAGCTTCCCGCCGGCTCTCTGGCCTACACGAGGTGGCCTGTCTGTGTCAAAGCCACTCTCAATTCGCCCCACCCTTCTCTCCCCACCACCGCCCCCCCAGGTCCACAGGTCCATCCTCTCCATCTGCGTCTGGAATATTCCAACTTTAGTGACGGGACCCCCTCCCACCCCCGGCAGCTTGGGCTCTGTATGCCATCTTCCCCCAGATCTTCAAGGACTTGGTTTCCGAGGTACTCCATCTTTCTTTCATCTAAAATTTCTCTCAAATCAGCACAGTATCTCCCTTCTTAAACCTAAATCTGTGCTCACTCACCCACTCTTCCACCTCGCTGGAACCCTTTTCAGCAAAGCTCTTAGAGCTATGTGTCTATAACCACCTCACGAGCTCTTCACTCTACATTCTGTACCAAGCTCGCTCCTTCGAAGCTTCTGTGTCCACGCTTCCACTGAAACCTGTCTTGTGAACGTCGCCAGGGACTCTAATGTGGTCCAGCCCAGCAGTTTCTTCTCAGTTGTCATCTTTCTAGACCACACATTAGATGAATCCCTCCATCCTTTTTGAAACATGCTTTGTTGCCATCTGACTCACATCCTTAGTTACTGATACCCTGAGTGTTCGGGGCGGGGGGGTGGAGGGTGGGTTTCAGAGATGAGATTCTGGTGCACAAATTTCCTCCTTTTTTCCTCCTCCCTCACAGGCTTCTTCTTAAAGTGGTTCACGGAGTCCTCTTCTTCCCAATCTTTAAAGTTTGTAGTTCAAAGCAAAAGGCTTCATCTTCTTTCCAATCTAACAACGCTTACTCTGTAGATTACACGAGCTAGTCCCGTGGCTTTAAAAACACTCCTAAGCGTGTGAATCTCAGGGGTTCAGCTTTAGTTTTGAGCTCATTCACTGACCACTTGCCATTTCCCACTGCATGTCTCTTAGGAAACTTAAACCTCATGTGTCCGGAATGAATAGAGAAAGGGTGTCTCTGCCACCTCCCGGTAGGTCCTTTGCCCCCAGCGTGAGGGTGGCCAAGAGAACTGTCAAACCCTACCCTCTGCCTTTGCCTCTGACCTGGGTAAAGCGTGGCGGGGCTTCCTCCAGAAGGAGACTGCGACCCTCGCCTGTGGGAAGTAAGTGATCTTCTGAAGGCAGGCATCAAACCTGCCCAGTTGAGGGCTTTACTTACGTTGTATCATATCCCAGGTTTTCTCCAAAGGCAGCGCTTTTCATGATCCCAGAACAGACGTGAAATTACTCACCTCAGAAAAAATGAGTAGAACGCCAATTAGTGTGAAGGGTGGTATCAATATGGTGCAGAGAAACAGCCCTAGAAATGCGTGTTCGTTCAGATAATTAGCCACAATGGAGAAGAGGGTGACCTAAAATAAAAAGAGCATAGCTTCATCAAATTATAACATTCTGAAAGCAATAATAATTTACCACCATGCTTACTACAAAGATTAAAATATATATCCTCAGAATTATTAAAAATAGTTAAAAAATAAAATAATGTGCAGCATATGCATACTTACAATTAAGAAGAAAAATGACCAAATGCCACTATTTTTCCTCCCATGGCGAAAAATGAATGAAATCACATATGTCAAGAAAACAAGAGATGAGACATAGCCAATTATACACAGGGTCTGAAAATAGAAATATTACAGTCACCTAAGGTAAATGCTATCTAAATACAAATTTATATTTAAACTCTTGGAGAGCAAGGAGATCAAACCAGTCAATCCTAAAGGAAATCAACCCTGAATATTCACTAGAAGGACTGATGCTGAAGCTCCAATACTTGGGCCGACTCATTGGAAAAGACCTCGATGCTGGGAAAGATTGAGGGCAGGAGGAGAAGGGGACGGCAGAGGATGAGACGGTTGGATGGCATCTCCAACTCAGTGGACATGAATATAAGCAAACGTCTGGAGATGGTGAAGGACAGGGAAGCCTGGCGTGCTGCAGTCCATGGGGTTGCAAAGAGTTGGTCATGACTTAGGGACTGAACAACAACTTAAACTCAGCTTTCCAGAACTAAGTTATAACAAACATAATGTGAAGTTCTTTGGTTTAAGATGAATCATGTAATTGCATTTATGAAAAGTAGTCTAAGAAAGCCGTTTGATAGCTTTTGCCACTTACCTCAACTGCCAGGTTTTGAATGATAAACTCAAACTCGTCTGGGCTTAAAACGTAATCCATTATTTGCATTAGAAGGAGGATCAAGAGGTGCAGGGGAACGTCCACCAGTGCCTGCCCAAACCAGTAAGCGGAAGGGTAGAGGCCTGAGATCCGCAGCTGGAAGTAAACTTTTTTCTGATAAAGAAGCAAAAGAATCATCAAAAGTTTTTGAATAGTTTAGGCTTGAGAAATTGCAAATATGCAGCACAAAAGCATTCATTTCCCCTATGTCTCTTTTATATATTATGCTAATTTAGCGAACGACACTGTGACCTGCCCCAGTCCTATTTCAGGGGCATTGATAATGCTGTATGCCACGCTATCTCCAGGAAGAAGGGGTCTACACAGCACTGACGCGGGGAGAAGATTCTTGTTCATTTCTTGTCAAAGCTACTGAGGCCTCTGACGCTATGGAGTTTTGCAAGCTGCACAGTTTCAAGAGAAGGAGGTGCACAATTTCCGGGAAGATTCTTAAGTTTTATGCTGAATGTAAACAGCACACTTATAATCAGCATCTTGCTTTGTTTCTCAGGGGAGAAATTGCTAAAGAGAAGGGTAGCTTAAGAGCAGGGTACGTGGAGATTAACTTCAGTCCACCAACAACACCTCCCGCACTTTCAAACGGCTCAGCGGTGCAGAGGGAACCCCAGCGGATGATGCTGAGGACGTGGAAGGGCCAGGGGGGAACTTCTCTGCGCAGACGCAGCATGGAGGCACAGAAGTCTATCGTGGGTGAGTGGCTCTGACGCACACACACACACACGAGTGTGTGCGAGGCAGGGAGCTGGTGGGGAGCTCAGCGCGGGGAGCTCAGCGCGGGGAGCTCAGTGCGGGGCTCTGGGATGACCTGGGGGGCGGGGGGCGGGATGGGGGCGGGGTGGGGGCGTGGGTGGCGTGGGGGAGCGGGGAGGTTCAGGAAGGAGGGGATATATGTGTGCAGATGGCTGAATCACCTTGTTGTAGAGCAGAAGCCAACACAACGTGGTAAAGCGATTATACTCCAATAAAAAATATAGAAGAACATGTGAGCACTTTTGCTCTTTATTATTATTACTACTTAGGATAGGAAACATTTTTCCCCTCAGGGAGGAAAATCTGAGAAATCTGACTTAATCCCTTTCATTGCATTTTTTCTTACTCCTCGGCTTTTAGGAACTTTTCTTTAATGTGGGAGTGTCGCTGACCGACAACGTGGCGTTGGTTTCAGGCGTACGGCAGAGTGACCCAGAGGTCGGTCTGCAAGTGTCTGTCCCGTCCCGCTCTCCGCCCCTCTGGGTGTCACAGGGGACGCAGCAGGACGTGGATCTGATTAGCTGCTCTTACTTTATAGTCGCCGATGCTGCCCATGGAGATGTACGGGGTGAAGCAGGCCATCCCGGGGATCCAGAAGGAGGCCATGTTCAGGTGCCCGTGCTCGTCAGACGTGCGCTCCTGAAATCACGCCGAACACGTGAGCTGATGGTGATCAGGTACAGACTTCATTCACACTATTTCTAAACCAAATCATTTCCACGGGTGACGCGGTCTAACCACCCAGAGCACTTCCCAAGGTTTGCAACTTCGCATCTTTAGTCGCGTGTTACAGCGGCCGGGACATTCGAACACACATCCTGATTTATTCACGAAGAAGCAAACTCCGTCGCATCGCGTGACCTGGCTGCACTCCCACGGTTAACAACGGGGGACATGATCACACCACCTCATCCCCAGCTCTGAGACGACTGCGGTGAGGCTGACATTTTAACAGACAGAGGTCGTGGGCTGTCAACGGAGGAGCTGCTGTGCTACGTTCAGAACCTGAGACCAAGTCAGTTCAGCTCAACATGTAGGAGGAATCATTTCTCTCGTTCAACATAACGGAGGAAGCTCAAATGCCTTGAAAGTGCCGGGAGGTATGAATTATTGAGTAGGTAGGTGTCTGGGCTTGGAGAAAAATGATCAGCCCACACTCCACATAAAAGCATTGAGTTAAAGCGATTCAAAGTCCTGTACAGCTTAAAGAGGGCTTTGGGTTTGGCGTGAAGCCTTGATCTCATTGGTGACTTGCTTCCTCACTGCTTGCTCATCGTCTGAGGTGGGGACCCCGAGCCTTGAGAGCTGCTTACCTTCTCTCGGCCCCTCCTAAACGGAGGGCCCCCCCCTCCACGCTCTTGCAGCTGGTCAGCACTGCCTGAATCTAGATGCACACGTGGAGATAAAGCGAAGAAAGTGCACCCAGGTCCACCGCAGCATCTCTTATCTCAGCCTCTGGTCACCCTTGTTGGTTTTCCAGATCTGGGATATCTTTAGTGTGTGTTACTGGCTCAGTCATGTCTGACTACTTGGGACCCCATGATCTCTAGCCCATCAGGCTCCTCTCTCCAAGGGACAGGCAAGAATACTGGAGTGAGTTGCCATGCCCTTCTCTAGAGGATCTTCCTGACCCAGGGATCGAACCCACATCTCCTGCATTGCAGCAGGTTCTTTACCCTCTGAGCAACCAGGGGCGCTCTTTGGGAATGGAAAATTCACAATTAGTCTCTATGGCTGACCCCTCACTCAAAACTTGGTTCATAAACATCATATTCTGTCCGTGTTAGATGACGTGGACCCACAGGCGGGGTGTTGTAGAGCTCAGCCTGCAGGAGCCCGCAGAGCCTCTTGATATCAGCTGGGGAGCTGGTCAGGCGTGGACATGCAGGGTGGCCAGTGGGGGCCACTTCAGGACACTCTGACGGACAGTTAAAGTCATGAGTGGGGGCAGAAGCGAGCTCTGTGCTTTAGACTCAGGGCAAACGGGCTTGCAGAATCGGAGCAGGCCAGGAGTGGGGCGGCGGGGAATCAACAGGGTTCACTCTGAGAGAAACTATCTACACAGGTACCCAAGCTCAGCTAGGCTGGTAGGCGGCAAACATTTTGTAGTAAAGCCATTTTTTTTTAAGTTACCATATAATTTAATGCCAAAACTAAGACACTGCAGTGATAAAACTGTTACTCAATATAACTCCTCTAAAGTTTCGAAATATTTATTTGAAGACTAATGCATTTTCTTTATTACTGGCAAATTTAAACTATTTAAATTTTAAATTACCGGTAAATTTAAACTATATTAACATTAAAATGTAGCTCTAAGAAATGAAAGCAAGTTATATTTTACTTATATTTGTATATTACAAAATGTTCTTAAATAGCTGAATTTTATGAGGTAAACCCTAAATTGTATGTTCTAGACCCAGGAGACAAAGTTGTTCCACTACCTGACCGATGGCACATTAAACAATAAAACCCGTAGAAAGCAGGATGGTGTGACTGTCTCTCCCGCAGCCCGAGGGGACTTCTGCTCTGCAAGGCTGAGTGGGCCTTCATCTCCAGGAGGGCCCGGGGTCCCAGCTGAACCTGCCCCTAAGCCACCACACAGGCCCCCCGGCGGGGCTGCCACGTAAGCAGAGGGGACCGGGGCAGCCACAGCTCGAGGGCAGGAGGCCTCAGCCCCTCACCCCCGTCCCCGTCTACTCTCCCCGCACCCGCCCACGTCGCTCAGGAGGAGAAAGGGGCGCGCTCCTCTCCGCCCCAAGAGGGTGGACCGCGGACGGGCAGGAAGGCGCGCCTCACGCGGCCCGCACCCATCAGGCTGCCGATGACTGCAGTGTGTGAACGGACAGGAGCTTGAGGTTCGGACCGCACTGGAGTAACTCTCGACAACAGAAAGTGACCAGAGCTACCGAATATGCCCAAGGCGTCATTTAAAGGAGGCAAAGAGAGAGCCAACGCAGACAGGGACGTAGGGGGTGACCTGGAGAGGCGGGTCTGCACAGCCTCGCCCACCGTGGGGGTCCTGACTCAGGGGCCCGGGCACCGCCGGCCGGTCGCCTTTTATGCCGGCGCGTCGTCCAGGTCTAACGCAGCCGTCCCTGGTCCAGTCAAAGTTCAACCTTTGATGGAAACTTGATGAGTTCCCAAGAAAAACAATACCAACCTCAGTAGTGACAGTGAGTGCGATCAGCGGGCAAACCTCAATAGCGACAGTGAGTGCGATCAGCAGGCAAACCTCAGTAGTGACAGTGAGTGCGATCAGCGGGCAAACCTCAATAGAGACAGTGAGTGCGATCAGCGGGCAAACCTCAGTAGAGACAGTGAGTGCGATCAGCGGGCAAACCTCAATGGTGACAGTGAGTGCAATCAGCGGGCAAACCTCAATAGCGACAGTGAGTGCGATCAGCGGGCAAACCTCAATGGTGACAGTGAGTGCGATCAGCGGGCAAACCTCAATGGTGACAGTGAGTGCGATCAGCGGGCAAACCTCAGTAGAGACAGTGAGTGCGATCAGCGGGCAAACCTCAGTAGAGACAGTGAGTGCGATCAGCGGGCAAACCTCAATGGTGACAGTGAGTGCGATCAGCGGGCAAACCTCAATAGCGACAGTGAGTGCGATCAGCGGGCAAACCTCAATGGTGACAGTGAGTGCGATCAGCGGGCAAACCTCAGTAGAGACAGTGAGTGCGATCAGCGGGCAAACCTCAATAGAGACAGTGAGTGCGATCAGCGGGCAAAGCTCAGTAGCGACAGTGAGTGCGATCAGCGGGCAAACCTCAGTAGTGACAGTGAGTGCGATCAGCGGGCAAACCTCAATAGAGACAGTGAGTGCGATCAGCGGGCAAACCTCAATAGAGACAGTGAGTGCGATCAGCGGGCAAACCTCAGTAGTGACAGTGAGTGCGATCAGCGGGCAAACCTCAATAGAGACAGTGAGTGCGATCAGCGGGCAAACCTCAGTAGTGACAGTGAGTGTGATCAGCGGGCAAACCTCAGTAGCGACAGTGAGTGTGATCAGCGGGCAAACCTCAGTAGCGACAGTGAGTGTGATCAGCGGGCAAACCTCAGTAGTGACAGTGAGTGCGATCAGCGGGCAAACCTCAGTAGCGACAGTGAGTGCGATCAGCGGGCAAAGCTCAGTAGAGACAGTGAGAGCGATCAGCGGGCAAACCTCAATAGCGACAGTGAGTGCGATCAGCAGGCAAACCTCAGTAGAGACAGTGAGTGCGATCAGCGGGCAAACCTCAGTAGAGACAGTGAGTGCGATCAGCGGGCAAACCTCAATAGCGACAGTGAGTGCGATCAGCAGGCAAACCTCAGTAGTGACAGTGAGTGCGATCAGCGGGCAAAGCTCAGTAGCAACAGTGAGTGCGATCAGCGGGCAAACCTCAACAGTGACAGTGAGTGCGATCAGCGGGCAAACCTCAATAGAGACAGTGAGTGCGATCAGCGGGCAAAGCTCAGTAGCGACAGTGAGTGCGATCAGCGGGCAAACCTCAGTAGCGACAGTGAGTGCGATCAGCGGGCAAACCTCAACAGTGACAGTGATGCGATCAGCGGGCAAACCTCAGTAGAGACAGTGAGTGCGATCAGCGGGCAAAGCTCAGTAGCGACAGTGAGTGCGATCAGCGGGCAAACCTCAGTAGCGACAGTGAGTGCGATCAGCGGGCAAACCTCAACAGTGACAGTGATGCGATCAGCGGGCAAACCTCAGTAGAGACAGTGAGTGCGATCAGCGGGCAAACCTCAATAGAGACAGTGAGTGCGATCAGCGGGCAAACCTCAGTAGAGACAGTGAGTGCGATCAGCGGGCAAAGCTCAGTAGCGACAGTGAGTGCGATCAGCGGGCAAACCTCAGTAGAGACAGTGAGTGCGATCAGCGGGCAAACCTCAATAGAGACAGTGAGTGCGATCAGCGGGCAAACCTCAACAGTGACAGTGAGTGCGATCAGCGGGCAAACCTCAATAGCAACAGTGAGTGTGATCAGCGGGCAAACCTCAATAGCGACAGTGAGTGCGATCAGCGGGCAAACCTCAATAGCGACAGTGAGTGCGATCAGCGGGCAAACCTCAGTAGAGACAGTGAGTGCGATCAGCGGGCAAACCTCAGTAGAGACAGTGAGTGCGATCAGCGGGCAAACCTCAATAGAGACAGTGAGTGCGATCAGCGGGCAAACCTCAGTAGAGACAGTGAGTGCGATCAGCGGGCAAACCTCAATAGAGACAGTGAGTGCGATCAGCGGGCAAACCTCAATAGAGACAGTGAGTGCGATCAGCGAGCAAACCTCAGTAGTGACAGTGAGTGCTATCAGCGAGCGCCTCTGGTTTTCTATGTGCCTCGCCACTTGTCTTTATAGTAACTCAGCCCCAAAACCTGCCAGCATTGTCTTGTCTCCTTCGCGAGGGAGCTTTGTGATGGAGTCTTTGGTGTTTTCCTTTGTCAGTTTTGTTTTTAGCCAAGGCTGTGCCGGGCCTCCGTTGCTGCACGGGCCCCTCTCCAGCTGCGGCGCCTGGGCTTCTCACTGCGGCGCTCCTCCTGCCCTGGAGCTCGGGCGCATGGGTTCGGGGGCTCCCGGCCCCAGAGCACAGGCTCAGTGTCGTGGCCCACAGATTCAGGGGCTCGGGGGCTCCTGGCCCAAGAGCACAGGCTCAGTGTCGTGACCCACAGATTCAGGGGCTCGGGGGCTCCCAGCTCCAGAGCACAGGCTCAGTGTCGTGGCCCACAGATTCAGGGGCTCGGGGGCTCTTGGCCCAAGAGCACAGGCTCAGTGTCGTGGCCCACAGATTCAGGGGCTCGGGGGCTCCCAGCTCCAGAGCACAGGCTCAGTGTCGTGGCCCACAGATTCAGGGGCTCGGGGGCTCCCGGCTCCAGAGCACAGGCTCAGTGTCGTGGCCCACAGATTCAGGGGCTCGGGGGCTCCCGGCTCCAGAGCACAGGCTCAGTGTCGTGGCCCACAGATTCAGGGGCTCGGGGGCTCCCGGCCCCAGAGCACAGGCTCAGTGTCGTGGCCCACAGATTCAGGGGCTCGGGGGCTCCCGGCTCCAGAGCACAGGCTCAGTGTCGTGGCCCACAGATTCAGGGGCTCGGGGGCTCCCGGCCCCAGAGCACAGGCTCAGTGTCGTGGCCCACAGATTCAGGGGCTCGGGGGCTCCTGGCCCAAGAGCACAGGCTCAGTGTCGTGGCCCACAGATTCAGGGGCTCGGGGGCTCCCAGCTCCAGAGCACAGGCTCAGTGTCGTGGCCCACAGATTCAGGGGCTCGGGGGCTCTTGGCCCAAGAGCACAGGCTCAGTGTCGTGGCCCACAGATTCAGGGGCTCGGGGGCTCCCGGCCCCAGAGCACAGGCTCAGTGTCGTGGCCCACAGATTCAGGGGCTCGGGGGCCCGTGGGATCCTCCCAGACCAGAGGCTGGACCCACGTCTCCTGCATTGGCAGGCAGATTCTCATCCACTGGGCCACTGGGGAAGCCCCATGATAAACTTTTTATCTGTATTTTTCTGTGGACTGTTGAACCTAGACCTACAAAAGTCCAGTTGTTACAACGCCACAAAGCCTGGCATTTAAGATGCTGGCTGTTTAATAGGTCCCACGACTGAGAGCCACAGATGCTAACACATCTAAGCCCAAAATTCATCATTTTTTCCCAATTAATTGTATTTCTGTTGTTCTATTGGCCCTGTCATCCAATTAAAGTTACAGTGCTTCACAATATTGCTAAATATTGCATATGTATGAATACACATATGTGTGTACATATATATATATGCTAATTTAGTTGCATATAAAACATAAACATTCAAGAATAAGTTCATAAAAACTACCCTGTTATTTCAGCATTTCAAGTATTTTCCTGAAAACGTCTCATGACCCACGAAAAGTGAGGTGATACTATACTTACCTCAAAATACGTGGCTCTGTCTGTCTGAATGTGTTCTGAAGAATTAAGCATTCCAAGTAGCCCGTTGCTAATGATGTCCATGAGCACAGGAAAGCAATTCAGCCTTTTGGTGTTACAGGCTATTGAAAATCTGGGATCCTAAAGCATAGCAAATATGCATTCTAAGTCCTCAGAAAGCAAATATACAATTTAATGAAAGTGCATGGTAGAAAAGCTTTCAAATTATGGACAACACAGGAAGGCTAAAGCACTAAGTGTCATGAATACTACCATCACTCATATTATTCAATTAATTCCCAATATACTGCAAGGAGTTCAGTATTTTGATCTCTACCAACTGTGACAGCATTAGCTGTGTGACTATTTATGCCTAAACTAAAACAAAATACATCACATGATTTTTAGCAGAAACACTTTGTGGCTCAGCTGGTAAAGAATCTGCCTGCAATGTGGGAGGCTTGGGTTTGATCCCCGGGTTAGGAGGATCCCCTGGAGAAGGGCAAGGCTACCCACTCCAGTATTCTGGCCTGGAGAATTTCATGGAGGGTCGCAAACAGTTGGACACGACAGAGCGACTTTCACTTTAAACTTTAAACACTCACTATAGAACTCCATAATGCAACCTCACTTAAACACAACAGTAGGCTTTGTTTCAGGATGTGACATATTCAGTTTACAAATAAAGAATGTGCAGAATGAATGAACCTCTAAAAATCAGAAACTTCCCGTCTGCTTGCGTCAGACTGGCCTTTCGTGTCAGCTGACGTGCACCGTTCAGGCTGCTCGTCCCTGCCCGTCTTTGACATGCCGGGCGTGAGTCAGAGCCCGGCGTACCTCGCCACCTCCTGTCACGGTGATGGCCCCGTTGTAGGATGACTCATTGGGGCCAATCCTGGTTCCAAAGGTGTCCACTTCTAAAGCGATGTTTTGGTGTCTCAGTGAATGTATGAAGTCATCAATGCTTGACCCTACCGTGCGCGTAAGATCAAAAGAAGCAAAAATGAAGTAAAACACACAAAGGAATATTTTTTAAACACTAAATGATGTCACTCAAAGCATACCATAATAAGGACTCTAAGGATTTCCTTACAAAGCCAGAACCAATGCCGTGGGACTAAAATCCATTCTGGTGTCAAGCAGACGTCAGACTTGCTTTACCTACAGCCGAAGCATTTACTTATCATTTCTGTTTGTGTGCAAACGCTACTTAAAATTAACATTCAAATCCTCGACCATATTAAACGTCCATCTTGGAAGTGTGGAAAATATTTTTTTTCTCCAAAGCTCACAACTGCATAGTACTTAAAAAGTGTTATAGAGAGACCTCACACATCAATCAGTAACCACTTTTCTAAATTCCCTTGAGTTGCTTTGTGCAACATGCTTTAGGCTTTAAGTAAACTTGCAAAATGTGTTTTTAAAAACAAACTCTCCTCCCTTATATTTTTCACTTTGGAATGCATTTCCTGTTTGACCTCACCTACACTTTTCTAAAACATACAGAATTCCTTTTCCCCTCGTGGTTCGTATGGTCTAGGGGAGCCTCTCAACATGAATCAACATTGAACCGGTGTGTCCAGCCGCACATTCACCTGTTCTGTTGATGACCAGTAAGCGGGTCAGCGGGGGTCGAGGTGGTTGACCCGGGGAGAGGAAGTACATGTTCGGAGACAGTCCCCAAGAATAGCTTTCTTGATGTAATCGATAGAACAGATGCTCCAAAAGCTGAGGACCAAAGGTAATGCCAAACAGCAGGAATCTACAAGGAGGAAATGTACAAGAAAACAATTCACCTGTAGCAACTATTGCGGGTTTTTCAGTTCAAGCAGGTAACTGTGAAGATAGAAATAAGTTACAAACACTAGTCAAGCATATGAATGTGCCTCCCCCCGCCCCCGCTCTTTTCTTTTTTCTGACATGAGGTGGCGCGTGTGCATCTGTTCTTGGTGTCTGTGTATCTCTAAACCACCTCCCCCTCCACCCCTGAACACGTCTTTCCAGCTGACGAAGTCAGCTGAGGACGACCCTGAAATCTCTCTCTCCAGCGCCCATTTCTTCATCCTGTTTCAGCCCTGCTTGCCATCTTTTTCTGGAACACCGCAAGCTGGCGTGTCACCAACACCCAGACTTCCTACGGCCTGAACCTCTCCTCCTCCTGTTCCCAATTCCTATAAACGACATTTTCTCATTTGCGCAAGCCTGAGCCTCGGTCTGTGTCTACTTATTTCTCTCCCTTCTGTCCCTTTTCCGAACGGTGACATTTTCTGCTTATCGTGTCATCATCACTGCTTGCCTCCAAAACCTCTCTCCTACTTTTCAAATCTGGACCCGAGTGAGCCCTTTCTGACCTCTTTCAAAGGGCCCCCAGTGTCTCTTCCTGGTCTCCAGTGCCTACTCTTTCCAAATCTTTTTGCACGGTTGTGCAATTAAGTTTCTTGGCATTCTGTTCTAGTTATACCAATTGCCCATTCAAAAATAATAAAAGAACCTCATTAGTTCCTTACTTTGTATAAAGCCCAAACTCCTTAGCTCTATTTAATGTGTTATCAGAATTATTCTTACTCTCTCGTACATCCTGTGCCGCAGGCTGGCAACTAACTCAAATTAAGTCCAATTTTTCCTCTCTCCTCACGTATCTCCACGGCGCAAACTGCCTCCTCTGCCTGCTTTTTCATCCTCCTTTCTTTCCTTAGCTATGTGCTCCATTTTCTTCCACCAAATTCAAATTCTCCCTCATGTAAGATTCTTTTTTTGGGAAGCCCCATTTGGACATCTTTTCTCTTGTATCAGTGCTACAGCTGACGATATTGTCTAACTGTGCACTCTGCTTTTTTTTAAATTGGAGGATAATTGCGTTCCAATGCTATGTCGGTTTCCACTGTACAACGTGAATTGGCAGTACATGTCCACACGCCCCCTCCCCCTCGAGCCTCCGTCTCACCCCCCCCACCGCCCCGCTCCAGGCTGTCGCAGAGCTCCAGGCTGAGCTCCCTGGGCCACGCCGCAGCTTCCCACGAGCTGTCCGTTTTACGCTTGTGGTGTGTATACGTCAGGGCTGATCTCAGTTCATCTCGCCGTCTCCTTCCTCTGCCGCGTCCATGACTCTGTTCTCTATGTGTCTCTATTCCTCCTCTGCAAACAGGTTCATCAGTGCCATCCTTCTAGATTCCATATATGTATATATACATTAATATACGGTACTTGTTTTTCTGTTTTTGACTTCACTATGCATAAAGGATCTAAGTTCATCCACCTCACCAGAACAGACTCAGAGTCATTCCTTTTTATGGCTGAGTGATACTCCATTGTATGTAGGGACCACAGCTTCTTTATGCATTCATCTGTCGATGCACATCTAGGTTGCTTCCCTCTCCTGGCTACTGTTGTGTTATGCTTCTTTAGTGTACTTTTAATCACCCTCCAAAGCCAAATCCCACGTCTGGCTTATTCGATAAGTGTCGGACATTTAGCAGAGTGCTATGCAGGAGTACTCACAAATATTTTTTAATGAATATATGTCCTGGGTAGAGAGAGGACTCTTGCAAGGAGGTATTGCTTTACAAAGGGCCTGGAGCTCTACAGGTAAGTTCTAGGAAATGACTTGAATTCTCTGCTCAAATAAAAACGGGCATAGAGCTACTCTGGGGAAAGAGGCAAGTCCTTAGAACCTAGGGCCTGACTTCAAAGCTCCTGAAAAACTACTTCAACCCTTTGATCAGAACAGATTCTGTGAAAATTAAAAGAAAAATCCCAAACTTTATCTGGTTTAATTACATATCCACCAAAGCAATTAAAATTGATTTCTCTGTGAACTTATGGTTGCTGGGGGGGAGAAGAGGGGAAGGGATGCTTGGTTGTTTGGGATGGACACGGACACACTGCTCTGTTTAAAACGATAACCAGCAAGGACCTGTGTCCAGCACAGGGGCTCTGTCGGTGTTATACGGCAGCCTGGACGGGAGGGGAGCTTGGGGGAGAGTGGACACGTGTGTGCGTGGCTGAGTCCCTTCGCTGCCCGCCTGAGACCATCACAATATTGTTGGCTGGACAGAGGAGCCTGGCTTCCGTCCACGGGGTCACGAAAGAATTGGACACAAGTTAGCGACAGCATGCTCCAGCATAAAATGAAAGTTAAGGAAACACTGGTTTCCGCGTTAAAGAGGCCGTCTGCAGTTGCTGGGACTGCTTCCGTCCCAGTTCCTCTCTCCCGGGTTTGGTGAGAGCACGCTGCTCCTGTGAACCTGAAGCTCGCAGGTACTCACATGGCCAGCAGGGCTCTCTTTTCGCTCTTTAACTTCAGGAGCCGGACTTTCGCCACTGCACAGAGCTGCTGCCTCCAGAGGGCCAGGCCGCCGACCGTGCCGCTCGCCTCGCTGAAGGACGGCGCAACTTGTTCCGGCTCGGCGAGGCTGCCTGGGTCGTCTGTCCTGTCACTCTGTTCCCAAACTCCAGTTCCTACAAAAGATGAAATCAGTCATTTGCGAAGAGCCGCTGCGCTGCGGTTCAGTCGCCCAGTCCTGTCCGACTCTGCGACCCCCTGGACTGCGGCACACCACGTTCCCCTGTCCCTCCCTGTCCCCCGGAGTCTGCTCAAACCCACGTCCATTGACTCAGTGATGCTAACGTGCATTGTTTAGATTTTCCTAGGAGCATCTTTTCAACAATTGTTGTCAGAGGAGAGTCTTGGGCAAAGATGCAAATAATCTAATTCAGGGCACCACTAGAGAAACTGCTAAAGAAACAGGAACATAGCAAAAAAATAAAAATAAAAAGATATAATACAGGAAAAGAAAATAACAACATAATAAAAGGAAATCTTACATTTTCTGGAAAAAAAATAGCTCTATATCTAGAGCTCTAAAGGACTGAATTCATTGTAGAGAACATAATGAACAGAAATCCATATTTAGCCTGGGAGAAATCTATTGCAAGAGATAAACTCTCTTAGTATTTTTGACCAAGGAGAATATGAAAGAATATGAAGAACAGAAGAATATGAAATTTGTTGAGACAATATTTTTAACATAGCCATAGCTGAAAACTAGGTGTGTGAAAATCACTTATTCATGTCTGACTCTTTGTGACCCCAGGACTGTAGCCCGTCAGCCTCCTGTGTTTATGGGATTCTCCAGGCAAGAATACTGGAGTGGGTTGCATTCCCTTCTCCAGCAGATCTTCCCAACCCAGGGATCAAACCTGGGTCCCCTGCATTGCAGCTGGATTCTTTACCATCTGAGCCACAAGGGAAGCCTGAAAACTAGATAAAGTTACCTCTTTTGGAAGAGAAGCCTAGAGAAATTGATCAGCTCTAGATGTTTTGAATGTATGTTCCCTAAAAGTGAATTATACCACTTAAAAAAGTTATCAAGTATATAAAAATGACTTCCCACCTGAGCAATCAAAAAAGAAAAGAAGACAAGAGCATGGTCAAGACTAAAGGCAGTAGATGAAGTTAGATCAGACAAAAGAAACATCTTAGAGCAACTAGAGAAGAAAGGCAGAAAGCTCCGAGGAGGAGCAACTAGACCGACAGCGAATCTTTCACCAGCAACAGTGAAACACTGGAGTGGGTTGCCATTTCCTTCTCAAGGGGATCTTCCTGACCCAGGGATCGAACCCCGGTCTCCTGCATTGCAGGCAGATTCTTTACCACTGAGCCACCAGAGAAGCCTAATAGTGAAATAATATCCTCAAATATGTCAAGAAAATAACTTTCAATTTACAATTCTAATTTTCTTTTATCCATAGCAGTTACATTCAAAAAAACACTATATTGCATATTTATGTCTGCCACATAAAGACCTAGTCTGTACACCACTGTATTTCACAGGCTTAGTAAAATGTCTGGGACAGAATACAGAATCCAAGAGGTGAGACCAGTATTGAGAGAAGAGGGAAGAAAACAAGAAATAGACTTTTCATCTGCTCTAACTTTTTCCAAGATCATATTGAATCATAGCACCTCGAAAATCATAGAACTTTCATCATTCCAAGTGTGTTTTCAGGACAAAATATAGCACAGAATGAGACATTTCAAGTTAAAAAATTATTTATTACCTGATTCATCAATAGCTGATTTTCCTTCTAATTTTAAGAACACTTCATTCAATGTTGTCATGGAAATACCATAATTCTCAATGCCCTGGTTGGAACAGCTTTCAAGATCCCTACAGAGGTCTAAAAATAGGCATAAAAATGTACTAAATTAATATCAGTTGTAATGAGATTGATAATAACTATATTTTTTCAAAGTTGAAAACATTTGTGATAGGACAAATACATTCATCAGAAACAAACCTATGCTATAGACATTCCCTTACTTCTAAGATAAACTATAGAGTGTGTTAATTTCCAGACCTTCTTGGGTATAAAAATCTAGAAATTTCTTGTCTCATGCCTAGACTACTACACATGTGGGGGGTTTTGGGGAAAAAAAAGTATTCTATTTTATTTAATGTGTTTTTTAAAAATGTAATTGCTAGGCTTCCCAGGTGGCTCAGTGGTAAAGAATCCACCTGCAATGCAGGAGACGCAGGTTCCATCCCGGGGTCGGGAAGATCCCCTGGAGGAGGAAACTGCAGCCCACTCCAGCACTCTTGCCTGGGATCCCATGGACAGAGGAGCCTGGTGGGCCACACTCCGTGGGGCTGCAGAAGAGTTGGACACAGCTTAGCACATGTGCACACAAACAATGCAAATATCAAAGGCATGGTGTGTGTTCACATGATCATTGGTTCACTGATTCTAAAATGAATACATTTCATCAACTTTTAGTGCATCTGAAACGAGCATGTGTCATAAATGCGAGGAGGTTGTATTTAAAAGCCAGCATCATTCCTTTCTGTTTCCTCCTTGGTGGCACATTCTGAAACTGAGGGTGTCTGAAACTTGCTGAAATTCCATAGGTGCTACCTGTCAAGTATCTTCCAGGTGCTTGATTTATATTTAACATTTTCAAAATAAATGTAAATGAATTAAAGCTTCATAAAGCCCCTATAAAGTTCGTACTAACATGAACCTCCTTTTACAAATGGTCAAACTGAGGTGGCGTACATTAGTATAGCCTGCCTGGCTGGGCTTTGAATCCAGCCAGTCTGGCCCTGGCGGCCGAGCTTGCCTGGTGCTGTATTTCTCTATTAGCCATGATTGCTGCAGGCTTATTAATTCAAGCATGCAGATTGGCCCCAGGACCTTCCATCAAGAGTTGGCAAGTTCTTGGAATTCAATAAAGTAAACACATTCTTATGGGTTACACTTTGTAATACAATCCAGCTCAGAATGCTTGGGGAATGAAACAGCATATTGGGAAACCAGACAGAAGAGGGGTAAAGGCGATGGCTCTCCAGCCATTCGTGTTTGCAGCAAAGCTCTTGATCTTCTTATAGGCTGATCATAATTACTGTCGAATTGTGAAGATTATAACACTATGCCGCGGTGCTTATGACACCGTCTACCTATAGTGCATGCTCCCTTGGCTCCCATCTGATTCCCCGCCAGGGTTTGCCCAGACCTCTTCCTGCCTGGACCTCCTTCTCAGGCATTCCTGACACAAATTCCCCTAATGCTTCTCACTGTAGCTTGATGTCGCTCTGTATCTCTTGACTGCACACGTTGTAACTTGAAACATAATTAGCATTTTCCTGCTTCAGTGTACTCATAAGTGCTATTGAAATATTAAACAATAAGTCATAAATAATTCACAGTGCCATGTACTTTGAAAGCAGCAGAATATCAACCATCATTCTAAACACCACAGTGATTGTACACAACATTATTACAAACAATTCTGTGGTCTCTTGCATTCTGTTACCTGGAAATTTGTTTGTCCTTTCCAAAGGCAGAATATATGTCAGCTTTTCTTCACTTTGGGCTGTTAATTTGGCATCGGGGACGTGGTGTTTAACAATCGATGTTACACTGTCTGGATCACATGTCTCATTCAGATGCAAACTGATGTTTAAAAACAGTAAGTTAAGGCTGTTCTTATCCAACACCACCTATACAAAGAATCCTAGCATGTGTTTGTCGCTTCATTAATATTTATGAGACAAAACAGTATAATCTAATAGAGGAAGCAAGACTTAAAAATATCCATGTAGCCCAAGCTGTATCATCTACACAACATGCAGAGGGAGAAACATTAAGGGATGCTTCCCTTGAAGCTCAGTCAGTAAAGAATCTGCCTGCAGTGCAGGAGACCCGGGTTCGATCCCTGGGTTGGGAAGATCCCCTGGAGAAGGAAATGGCAACCCACAATAGTATCCTTGCCTGGAAAATCTCATGGACAGAGGAGCCTGGTGGGCTGTAGTCCACGGGATCGCAAAGAGTCGGGCACGACTGAGCGACTGACACTCACAACACTTGAGGATAGGTGAGGAGACTCAAGGTTTGTTATTTGGGAGAAAGATATCCGGCTCCATCCTGACTGGGGTCAGGTGGGGGAATGGCGATTTTGCCTCCATCTGTTCAAAATCTCAACTTTTGAATTCTCTCTTTGCAGTAAAATATGAGTTCTACAAAACAGAGTGGAGGCAGCAGAGAGAAAGAGTGTTAATTTGCTGCAGTCGTTAAGAACACAGTTCTCGTGTCCTGTTGGTCCATGTTCCAGATTTAGGCCTCTGAGCATCTGTTTTCTACTCTGTGATGGGAAATAATACTCAGGTCTCCAAGAATTTTAGGAGACATAGCAAAACACAGTATGTATGGAATCATATAGGTCCTGGCAACGTGTAAACCTCAAAATATGTTAGCTAATTTTATCTTTTCAGGGGGGCAAAATTTATTCAAGTCAAAGTTGGTCCATCTTCTTGATGAGAACATATAAAGTTCTGTATGGAATCATTAGATTTAAGAAACCCTGTTACCCTGTTATTAGTCACATCCACTGGCATTTACCGAAGCTGGGCCTTGCCTGGAGGTCCAGTGGCTAGGACTCCATGCTCCCTCCCAATGTGGGAGCCCAGGTTCCATGCATGGTCAGGGAACTAGACCCCATGTGCAGCAACTAAGACCCGGAGCAGCCAAGTAAATAAGTAAGTATTAAAATTTAAACAAAAAGTCAGAGACGTTATCTGACACTAAAAAGAAAAAGAAACTTACTGAGGTTGTACAATGACAAGGGCGTCGTAATGGACTTTGGTGAGACAAACCTAAAAAAATCAATTGTAGCTAAAAGCATTCTGAGTTTACAAGACCCTGTGTGAATCGCTCTTCAGGATACCAAACAGGGGGAGTGTCGTGCCTTCCCTAAAGGAGCTGGGACATGGCAGAGAGATGAGGCAGCACGCAACAGGAGGAAGGGGGAGGGAAGGGGAGCTCAACCAGCTGAGCAGCTGGTTCCGCCATAGGTATTCATTACAATATTTTTAGCCTTCACTGCAAAGTAGGTATTATTGTTTCGCTTTTTTAACTGAGGATCAAAGAAGTTAATTAAGATGCCTCACTCAACAATTCAAAACAGTGCTTTCAAAGTTGCGGTAAAGAGGGTGCTTATTGTTCAAGACAAGACATTCAGAGAAGACCTTCAAGAGTGGATGAGATGTGAACACAGTTAAAATGCGATGGAGGAAGAATCAGCACACAGGCGTCCCACCTTAAGCAGAGTCAGACTACAGTTTGGGGCCCCCCAGAGGACGGCCCATGTTGGCTTTAGCTGAGGCATTTATTCAACCAGGTCGTGCCCCGAAATCATGGCGGATCGTAAATTAGATCAAGATAAACACTTGAGAGTGAATGATGTGAGATCCATTTAACCCCTAGATAGTGGTTAACCACTATCCAGTCAAAGCTACGGTTCCTCCAGTAGTCATGTACTGATGAGAAATTTGAACCATAAAGGAGGCTGATCACTGAAGAATTGATGCTTTTGATTTGTGTTGTTGGAGAAGACTCTTGAGAGTCCCTTGGACTGCAAGGAGATTCAACCAGTCCATCCTAAAGGAAATCAGTCCTGAATATTCATTGGAAGGACTGACGCTGCAGCTGAAGCTCCAATATTTTGGTCACCTGTTGTGAAGAGCCGACTCATTGGAAAAGACCCTGAAGGCAGGAGAAGTGGGTGACAGAGGATGAAGTGGTTGGATGGCATCACCAACTCAATGGCCATGAGCTTGAGCAAACTCCGGGAGATAGTGAAGGACAGGGAAGCCTGGTGTGCTGTCGCACATGGGGTCACAAAGAGTCAGTCACGAGTTAGTGACTGAGCAACCACAAAACACTTGGAGTGAATAATGTGGGATCCATTTAGCCACTGGGGATGGAATGACTTGAATTACTTTTTAAGAAATATTACACTTTACTGGGAAGTGTAGGGAGTAATTTGCATCACATCTATAATCTCGGTCCAAATTGCAGTGCGGAAGACTGGGTTTGATCCCCGGGTTGGGAAGATCCCCTGGGGGAGGGCACAGCAACCCACTCCAGTGTTCTTGTCTGGAGAACTCCTTGGACAGAGGAGCCTGGTGGGTTACAGTCCACGGGGTCACAAAGAGTTGGACACGACTGAGCGACCAAGCACAGTGTAAATGACATGAGAGTGGGCAGATTATTAAAATTCTTTGACTTGTCAAAGAAGCATAGTAATACCATCTTCCTAAAGTCATTTGGGGAATTAAGTATGATTATATGAGTATTCCACATGTAAATATCTTAGGACGTACCTAAAATTTAGTCCACGCTTAGTAAGTGATAGACATTACTTAATACTGCTAAAAGGAGACAGAAACAAATGACAGGAAAGTGAAGTCAGGGAGAACAGAGAGGAAGCTATTGAAATTGCTACGACTGGCAAAAATAAACATCGGAGACAGGACAAGAGAGAGGCTGGAGTGTCAATAAGTTTCCCTTAGCAAACACTGGGTTGTGAACATATTTTCCAGATACTACTTAAATCTCACTGGTTGTTGTTGTTTAGTCGCTAAGTCATGTCCAACTCTGTGTGACCCCATGGACCGTGGCCCACCAGGCTCCTCTGTCCGTGGGATTCTCAAGGCAAGAACACTGGGGTGGGTTGCCATGCCCTCCTCCAGGGGATCTTCCTGACCCAGGGGGATCCAATCTGCGTCTCCTGCGTTGGAGGCGGGGTCTTTACCACTGAGCCATCAGGGAAACTCACAGACTTGGTGTACTCATTTGTATATTCTCAATGTCTACAATCCCATAAATCACTCATTCTAACTAAGGAGGAGAGCAGCTGTGGTGTTGTTCTAACACAGCTCTCTCGAGATGATCTTACTAATGGAGCAACCTATGTTAACAGGCGCATGGTGATGACCCTGACATTTCCAACACATTCTAACATACAGTAAGGGCGGTACCTTAGATGGTAGCCGATGCCCCATTTCCTCTTCAGGAACAGAGAAGAGCCGGAACACTTCAGCCTTCCGTTGGACATAAACACTTTCCTGTCTAAGTTGGAAGAAAGAAATAAATTGTATTCAGAGATTATTTTTTCACTATTTATTAAAAAAGAACAAATTCATGAACAAACAGTGTATTTTAGGAGCACCACTCACTAATACAGGCACATCCTAATTCTGGCCACAAGTCAGCCACGTTCTTCGACATCTGATAAATCAAGTGATGTGTTAGTTTATTCCTGAGTATATTTAGAAAAACTGTCATACACTAAAAGGATGTTTCCAGCCAACCGATATTCCGAACATACTGGATGTGTGCATGCGTGCTCAGCCGTGTCCAACTCTTTGGGACCCGTGGACTGCAGCCCGCCAGGCTCCTCTGTCCATGGGAGTTCTCCGGTCAAGAATACTGGAGTGGGTTGCCTTTTCCTCCTCCAGGGGATCTTCCCGACCCAGGGATTGAACCCACACCTCTTGCGTCTCTACATTGCAGGCAGACTCTTTAGCACCGAGCCACCTGGGGAGTGCCCTTCACACAGGGCAAATCCGAACACATCGTGGGGAGTATGCTTTGCATGTTACAAGGGGTGAGATGCTTTGCAATAGGGTCCGAATCCTTGCTGGGACAATGCCGTCGGGGATGAAGACACTGGGATCGGCCAGAGGACCGCCCCCCCCCTGGCTCGAGGGGGCCTCATGCTCGGCAGCTGCAGCGGAGCCTCGCTGCACACGGTCCACCCGGGTCCCTAGGCCGTCACGGAGCTACACGAAGGAAACGCGCGGCTCACCAGCCAGGACGTCAGCCTCGTCCATGAACGGCGTGCTGAAGAGGACCACGTGGTCTGACTTCCTCTCTCGCAGGAGGTTCCACACCCGGTGTCTCCAAAGAGGGTCTGCCCCCGCGGTCGGCTCGTCCAATAGCAAAACCTGCACGGCAGGAAAGGCCCTGAAACCGCTTTCCCCGTTTGTGCGGATTCTTTCAAAAAGCGACGTACAGTGAGTCAGGAGATGAGGATGGACCTGTGTACACGCCGGGTGTGAGACGGGCTGCTGGCGGGAAGCTGCTGCGGGAGCTCAGCTCTGCTCCGTGACGGCCTAGAGGGCGGGGGCGGGCGGGGGCGGGCGGGGAGGGAGCCCCCGAGGGAGCGCGTGTGCAGGGCTGCCGGACACAGATGCACAGCGGAGACGACACAGCCTCGGAAAGCAAGGAGGTCTCCATCAATAAGCGCACCCAAAAGTCAGTTAATGAAAAAGAAAGCGAATGAAAAACGAAGAGCGGTGTACGCGAACTGGTGGGCAGCGCGGCTTTGAGCTGCGCGGGCCTGCGTGTCCGCGGATGGTTTTCACTGCACGCCAGCCACACTGCACTCAGTCCAGGCTGGAGGCGTTTGCAGAGGCGGGACCCTGTGTGCTGACGGCTGTCCGGGAGGTTCTACTAGGATTTCCCACTGTGTGGAGGGCCGCCCACCCCCCGCCCCGAACCCTGCATTGTTCAAGACTCAACTGTACTTGTAAAATTATTTAGGAGAAATATTTTAGCACTTAACTCTTCATTGGAACAGTTCTCTGACATTTATCAGTTGCAAATTAAATGGGATCGCACACCACAGTTTCACAACTCTCCACCTGATTTCACTAGTAATTTCAGGTCGACTTACCTGGGGATCTCCTAAAATGGCAATCCCAAATGTTAGTTTCCTCTTTTGTCCACCGCTTAAATTTTGAGCAAGAACATCTTGAATGTTTCCCATGTCCAGATCCTGTAAAACCTGTTGGACCTAACAAAGGATATTGAGTCCAAAGTTAGACTGTTTCTCTTAAGGACACTATCACTCTGCTGTTCATTGCAAAGGGCCTTTTGGACCTTTTGACGATGAATTGTGTAGAAATAACACAGACACATTTAGGATTTTCTAGGTAAGCGGTTCCATTCTCGTGGCTGTGACTGCTAACGTAGGCATCTACCTGTTGCTGCACTTCGTGTGGTTGAATCCCTTTTATCTTAGCAAAGAGCCTGAGGTTTTCTCTCACGGTGAGGAAGCCAAATTGCACGTTGGATTGTGGGCAGACTCCAGCGAGCTTGCTGATGTGTTCTAGGTCAGCCGTTTCTGAAAGTGAGTGATTGTAGATGGTGACGGACCCTGGAAGGGAAACGGTCAGCCTCAGGATAAAGATCCAGGTCTCATGTGAGAGATTTTAAAACCGAAAACAACGGGGGTCAATACTAAAGTCCTTTAAACATTATAACAAAATTATTACAATAATGTGCTCAGATAAAAATAATGTGTTCAAATACAGGCAAGGCATAATATCTGGAATATTTGTTCTTAATAGTGACCGGGACAGTATAACAGTGAGGCACCATGGCTAAATCATCACTAAGTTACATATGAGGCTATTTCATAAGCTTCTATTTTCTCATACTTTCTTTATCCATTTTCCTTTTATCTAAGGGGAGTACTGTACACTCTTGATGAATTAACACTTAATGTTCACCGTACATCCAAGCCCGTTGGATAATAAATAAGTAATAACTTGAAGAACCTTCTAAGATCCTCTCTTAAGTACCTGGGTGTGGCTATTAGCTGATGAAACTGCTTACAGGAGTTTAAGAATGAAACTAGTGAACTGATGAAACGCACAGTGCACTCGCTTGCCCGCGCTCCTGTCGTGGCGTGACTGTCTTCTCACCTGACGTTGGGGCCGACAGTCCGCTGAGTATATTTAACAGCGTGGTTTTCCCAGCTCCGCTGTGACCGAGGATGCCCGTGATCTGGCCTTCGTATACGTCAAATACCAGGCCTGGCATTATTCCAAGAAGAGGACACTCAGAGCCTACGTGGTAACTTTACAGTCTCTGAAATTTTTATAAGTTCTCACAGCCTCTGCATATTTGGCTAGCAATACTCAAGATAAAATGCACCCCCAAATTCATTCCTTTAAAATAGCATTTTCTGGGACTTCCCTGGCAGTTCAGTGGTTAACTCTCCCTTCCAATGTGGGAGGTGTGGGTTCAACCCCAGGTCAAGGAGCTAGGTCCCCACATGACTCCCAGCCAAAAAACCAAAATGTAAGACAGAAGCAATATGTAATAAACTCAAAAAAGGCTTTAAAAATAGTCCACATAAAAAAAATCTTTAAAAAATTAAAACTGCACATTCTATGATACACATTGTATACATGCAGTATTATCACGATATATATTATTATCTGATTAACAATTTTTTTCAATAAAAGCAATCTTGTCATTAAAGATAGGCTGATTATAATAAAGATAGCTTTAGGGTTAATACCATGAGTTGAAAATAAACAGTACCATGCTATCCTGTATCCTTCAAACCCATAAGATATCAGTGGTGCATCCGACTTCCTAAAATTATTATAAGATTTTGAAGTTTACTTGGAAGAAACCATAATGTGTTCAAATAAAGACAATTCATGGTATCTGGAATATCTGTTCTTAATCGTGACTGGGACAGTGTAACAGTGAGGCACCATTGCTAAATCACATCACTAGGTTACGTATGAGGTTATTTCATTACCTTTCAAAGCTTCTACTTTTTCGTGCTTGCCTTTTCCATATGCCTTTTTAAGATTTCTTATCCTGAAAAGAGAGGAAGACGTTTTGAGCAAATGGTAGAGGTGGACAGAGAATTCATGAATCAAGCCATGGAGGCTATCAGGAAGGCTGGAGGTCCTTTTCCTTCACACAGGTCCGCAGATGAACAGAAACATCTCAGCATCTCATCGGAGCCTGCCTCCGTCCTCGTCACATGCTGAGCAGCTCACACTCTGCAGGCAGTGTGAGTCCATGGAGACAGAATGCCATGGGGACGGTGAGAAGTGACTGGACCAGGGGAAAGTGGGCAATGAGATGGTGTGTAGAGGACCGCCACTCCAGTGGAGGACAGAAGCAAGTGTGCCCGCAGAGAGACATGCCGGCTTTGGGGGTCAGATAGCCCTGGGTCAAGTCCAAGACTCATGAGCCACGCACACCATCCATGGACTCGAAGCTCACCAAGTTCAGCAGTAAAATGGGAATGACATTCGCTCTCTCATATGGTTGATTTGTAGAGTGAATAAGATCCTATGTGCAGAGAAGAAAAATGCCCGGGAGACAAGACACTTCCCAAGAAGATGGGAGAAGAGGAAAAAGATAAGAAAACAGAGTACAGAGAAAAGAAAATTTTAAGCACATTGAAGATCTGTTCTAAGCCGGGTCCTGTGGATTTCATCTGCATGACTTTTTTTTTCACCAGGGCTTCCCTAGCGGCACAGTGCAGGAGATGCGGGTTTGATCCCTGGGTCGGGAAGATCCCCTGGAGGAGGTCATGGCAACCCACTCCAGTATTCTTGCCTGGAGAATCCCATGGACAGAGGAGCGTGGCGGGCTACAGTCCACGGGGTCGCAAAGAGTCAGACACAACTGAGCGACTAACTCTCACACACACACACACGCACACACACAAACATGCACACGCACACACACGCACACACATGCACGTGTGCAACTTGCACACGCACACACATGCACGTGTGTGCACACACAAACATACACACGCACACACACAAACATGCGCACATGCACACATGCATGCACACACATACATGCACACACACGTACACACATGTGCGCACACACGCGCGCGCACACACACACAACCTGTTGTTTGCAGCACAGGGCATAGCCACAAAGCAAGACCTGTAGCCCAGGGTTGCCAGTTCATAGCTCAAACTCCTAAACTATCTCACGATCAAATACGTGGGATTGTCTGCCCCCAAGGCCTCTGTTCATGCTGGGGGTGTTTTTCCTAGAGCACAGAGCTGCTGTGGCTAACTATAACTCACAAATCATCCACACCCTGCTCCCCGCCCACTGGGGAAGACAAAATGCCTCCTGCGCGTTTAGGACTTTCTATGCCTTCTCTGATGGCCCCTGATTCTGGCCCAGACATCGGAAGGGGCGTGAAAATTCCAGCTTGCAGGGAGGTCGTGATTCTCGATGACACAGCCCTGACATCCCACAAGTGAGAGAACGCCGCTTTTGGTGTCTGTTCATACTGGGCCCTTGTTTTCAAAAGTTACTGTTTAGAGACTGTATGTATCATAAATGTTCAGAGTTAAAATAGGCTAGTGGAGGGGGCGAACCAGAAAGGTCTCATTCAGGTGTGAGACAAAGGCAACAGTCGTATGATGGACAAATTCTGAGAAGAGATCCAGGGAGTTTAGGTGCTTCTGGTGGTTTGGAAATGGAGCCATCTGCATGGACTACGGCACACACTTTATCTCAGAGGGAAGACACACGTGCCAGAGCGCCCCTGCCCATCTCCCCTTGTCCGTGTCTCTTGCTTCTTCCTTCTGGTCTTATTAATCAGGAAGCAGAAGGAGAGAGATAAGGTGACTTGCAGAGAAAAGGGGGTCAGATTAACAAAGATGAGGACTGTGTCTAAAGGGAAAGGACAGAGAAAAAAAGGCAAAATAAAAGAGAGGTGATGAAGAAAACAGAAATATGAAGCTATCACCTCACTGATGGATATCGTTCTGTCGTAAGATATTAGTAAAAGCAAACGCGGACAAGATGAGAAGGCAAAGTGTGGTTAAGAACGAGGCTAGCCTTGGGAATTCCCAGGTAGTCAGTGGTTAGGACTTGGAACTTTCACTGCCGAGTTCCCCTGCTCTGCGAGGAACTGAGGTCTTGTAAGCTGCATAGGGGTGTGGCCCCCCCAAAAACGAGCGGAGCCTTTCACGAGTGCAGCATCCTGGGGTGGTGGGTACTCAGAGGCACTGAGAGAAACCTCTGTCCCCTCCGAGTTTGCCTGATAGAGCTCTGCTCTCAGCCCTGCTCTCCATTTCAGCCCCACGTGATATTTTCATTACCTGATGGCTTCTTTCCCATGGAATTCTGGAGACACTGGTTCAAAAGAGTCATTGGTTGGAAAATCTGGATCGATGTCATTCTCGAGGGCTGCACGGTCAGCCCTTCGGCGTTGGAACCAAGAAGAGGACTTCAGGAAAAACCAGGGAGGCTGCTGCTGTCCGTATTCAGCTACATGAACAGGCGGTAAAGAAGCGCTGGGTCAGTCACCACCTTGAGCACCAGAGCTGCCAGAAGACAATGCAACCCTTCTGGGAAGGTTTAGAGATTCCTCAGGTCCAGCATCAGGAACTAAGGTTCTTTGGCCCGTTCTGAGACAAGCACTAACAGTGTAGTTATCCTTCATCTATAAATTATCCTTAATCTATTACAAGTGCCTTTTTCTTAAAGAAACCATCTAAAATGCTATGGTAGAATAAGATCTTAGAAAGTGATATTAAATGCAGAATACCGCTACAGCTAATTTTAGAAACTTTGGGGGAGGGGATGCTTGATAATTTATATCTAATATGTTGTAGACAGTTATTTTAAAGAAATAGAAATGAATGAAACTGTGTTGAATCGCAATCATGTTACTACTTACTGGGCAAAATTTTGTCCAAGTACAATGTCAATACCAAATAGAGAAGAGCATCAAAAAGCAACGTGAAAATGGTAGCTATTATGAGGTACTGGTCGTTTGGAGAATCTGAATGGATGTTAGAATTCACGTCATAGTCCAAATGGATAAGCTGGAAAAAAAAAAAGATATATGTGTGGAATTGAAAAAGGATAAACAGAGCATTAAAATTATTATTGTCTTATTTCTGCTAGACATTGGGATTGAAAAGATAAATGAAACATGATTCTGTTTTCACAGAGCTCTAATCTGTTGGAAGATACGGGAAGGAAACCATCTAACCACAAGGCAATTCAGGGAGTTAGTGAAGGTGGAACTCAGGGTTTGGAAGGCGCAGTCCTCCAGGCAGAGGTGAAAACCAGGACGCTGATATGGGAGCTGGGCTGCCCGGGGACTTCAGCAGGCTGGCCGTGGAGGAGACGCAGGGGTTCTGGAGGGAGGACGCTATCTGAGAGAGAGGGAGAGGGCTGGAGTGCTTTTGCAGTCGGGCAGAAGACAGAAGAATAATTTCTTAGTAGCGGTGTTTGTGACCCCGTGGACTGTAGCCCACCAGGCTCCTCTGTCCATGGAACTCTCCAGGCCAGAACACTGGAGTGGGTAGCGGTTCCCTTCTCCAGGGGATCTTCCCAACTCAGGGATCGAAGCCAGGTCTCCCGCATTGCAGGCGGATTCTTTACCATCTGAGCCGTCAGGGAAGCGACCCAGCGCAAGTTGTGGTGTTGTAACTAGAATTACATTTTCTGAGAGGAGGTCTGTCTTGTATAGAACTGGCCAGTCAAAAAATACAAATGTGTTCTAGGATTTTAGGATTCTAGGATTTCGCTGGTGGTCCAGTGGTTAACAATCCGCCTGCCAATGCAGGGGACGCAGGTTCGATCCCTGGTCTGGGAAGGTCCCGCCTGCCGCAAAGCCCGGGAACCACAATTACTGAGCTTGCGCGCAGAGCCAGCGCTCAGCAGCGTGAGAGCCACTGCGGATGAGGCCGAGCGTGGCCGTGAAGAGCAGACCCCGCTCTTGCCGCGACCGGAAAAGCTGCCTGCAGCAACAAAGGCCCAGCACGGCCATAAATAAATAAAAGCATATGGAAATAAGTGAGTCTTAAAAATGTCTCTAGGGAATTATTGGTTTTCAAACACTGGAGATGATAACATGAAGAGTCAAGTTTCCTGAGCATTAAATGAAATAAATGTTCTTTGGGGGACAGTCCTATAAAAGTAAAAGCTGACCACACCAGTAATGGGGTATCTGTCTATATTAATCAGATCTAAAAGAAAATGGATAATGCTGAGAGAGAGAAAGAAAAACCTTTACTGTCTTTTCAATGTGCACCTTTCCAAAAGCAAATGGGAATTTTAACCTTTAGTACGTGTCGCATGAATTGTCTAGGGGGACTCTAAAAACCTTCCCAGGTGGCACCGTGATATAGGAGACACAAGAGACCCGGGTTTGATTCCTGCGTGGGGAAGACCACCTGGAGGAGGAAATGGCACCCCGCTCCAGTGTTCTTGCCTGGAGAATCCCATGGACAGAGGGGCCTTGCGGGCTACAGTCCATGGGGTTGAAAAGAGTCAGACACAACTGAGCACACACACTGAGTGAAATAGTTTCATGAAGTCTCACCTGGGCCATTCCAGCAGTGAAAGCAAAGGGGCTAAGGAGACACAAGATCCACTCCAAAGCCGCAGGAAGGTGTCTGTACAGAGCTGTGAATCCCAGGCTGCCCCAGAAGACAGTGAGGAGGAAGACCACCAGCCCCGTCAGGAAGGGTTTCTTCACCAACACGCTCATCAGGAAAGCTAATGTTATCTGAAAGGAGAGGAAGGCTCCAGGTGGTCCACAATCCACTGGGAATCATCAGAGGCATAATGGAAAAGATTTCATCATGCAGAAGTATGTTTCATCATTGCCCCCAACCTCTAGATACTGTCTCACGCAAAGACTCAAATATTGCGAACAGAACAGAGGATATGTGAGCAGAATCGGTGAGACATGACTGGTAGTTTTCTCTGAGTAAGAGTTCAGAGAGAGAGAGAGAAAAAATTCACCAACTCACCAAAGACAGGCCGTAGAGGAGAAAGAGGGTGAAGACCACCGTGAAGCCAGTCAGGACGACCACTGGGGCATATGTCACTATAAGGGCCATCAGAGTGGCCGTGATAGAGATGAAGCCAGTGTACATCAAGCCCCAGGACAGCCTGGCACAGAAAGAAAACATCAGTTCAAAGTGCTGCTATTCCACCCCTTGATTCATTCATTTTTCAGCAGCTGTCTTGTGAAGCTTGCCATATGCCAGGAGTAAAGGGAACACAGCCTCTCGTAAGTCAGGAGACTCCTCTGCCCCTGACTTTCATCTTCTACTGGAGAAGATCGCAATAAAACAAGTTAAGGGGCAAAAAAAGGTAGCTAATTTCAAAATAAGACAAATAAACTGGAGATCAAACCAGTCCATCCCAAAGGAAATCAATGCTGAATACTCATGGGAAGGACTGATGCTGAAGCTGAAGCTCCAATAGTTTGGTCACTTGATGCAAAAAGCCAACTCAGTGGAAAAGACCCTGATGCTGGGAAAGATTGAGGGCAGGAAGAGAAGGGGGTGACAGACGGTGAGACGGTTGGATGGCATCACCGACTCAATGGACAAGACTTTGAGCAAACTCTGGCAGAGACTGGAGGGCAGAGGAGCCTGGCGTGCTGTAGTCCACGGGGTCTCAAAGAGTCGGACACGCCTGAGCAGATGAACGGCAGCAAAGCCGGATATCATAATGAGGGTAAATGGGAGAGGTTTCCAGGGAAGTCATTTACGATGATTGGTTTGTCAGTTCTGGATCTCCTCTTTCAGTAATTACATAAGCATCATGGAACAAAAACCAAAACAAACAAAACAGATGATGAAGCAGGGATCAGCAAACTTTTTCTCTGAAGAGCCAGATAGTAAATATTTTAGGCTTTTCAGACCTTAGTCTCTGCAGCCACTACTCGGCACCGCCTTCGTAACACAGAAGCAGCCATAGACAACACGAACAGTTTGACCATGGCTGTGTTCCTCTAAAAATGTATTTGTAGATGCTGAACTTTGAATTTCATATAAAAAGTTGGTGCCTTAGAACATTATTGTTCTTATGATTTTTTCAAACCCGGGTAAAAGCCTTTCCTAGTTTTTGTTGTTGCTGGTCAGTGGCTAAATTATGATGGACTCTCTGTGACCCCCTGGACAGAAGCATGCCAGGCTTCCCTCTGCTTCACCATCTCCTGGAGTTTGCTCAGATTCACATCCGCTGAGTCGGTGATGCCATCCAACCATCTCATCCTCTGCTCCCCTCTTTTCCTTTTGCCTCCAATTATTCCTAGTTTTGTAAAAACAAATGGGCCACTCAGTTCGCCAACCCCTGACACAGATGACTAGATAAAGACTGGAGGTAGACACATTTATACACATAGACACTGGATATAGATAGAGACACATATTTAGATGGAAATGAAGATAAGTTTTGTCTTTTTTTTTTTTTTTGCGATTGATTTCAAAGAATCAGGAAGAAAGCTTCTTTATAAGGAAAGAATAAACTTTCCCCTTCTATGAAGCTGGTTTAAGCTTTCTCTGCTATACTGTACCTATCTGACTCTGAAGGTAGTTACTTATTCTGTTTAAACTTCCTTATCTTCTACTGAAAAATAATAAGATAATTAAATGAAGTGCTGTATTTTATGCGTTTAACATGGCCACTGGTTGTAATGGAACCTACAGGTCCATCACTCCATTCCTACACAAGGCACTAGTTTATGACAGTGTCAGGTTTAAATATGATGCTTTCCAGGTCTAGGGGGTCCAACCAGCTAACTCGTTCTCTCCCTGTTGCGGGATGGATCGTAGCCATGGGGTTTACCAGAAGGCTGACTCTCGGAGTCCCATCACTCTCATCACTGGCTTCAGGAACTGTCTTTCTTGTGCAACACTGACTGATAGGTAGTATATGAAGGCAGAAAAAGAAATAACGCAGAAGAAAATGAAAAAATCAGTCATAATTCCTGCTTGGGCAACAAAAGGTAGTATCTTCATATTTATACCAGTCACTGACATCAGTTTTTCCATCACTGAATGATTCGTTGTGATCTAAAGAAAGACAGCAATGAACACAGTGTTAGCATTAAGCTAATTACAGCCTCATGCATTTTGTCTCCATTTTAGAAGTTACGTGCATTCACTCCACGTTTAATCTATACGTATGTCCATCATGACTCGTCCCCTTGTAAATCCTGGAATATGCTAGGTTTTGTCTCGATTCCTTAGAACATCCTTGCTTAGTATCTCCAGTGGATGAAATTCTACACACAGGGGAAGTCACTTCTGAAGTGTCACTTTGGTTAGTAAGTCTTCTCTGATACATCTCACCAGAGCATCCCTGTCTGTGGCCTGCCTCGCCATCACTTCCATCCGGTGACAGAGCCGGAACTCTCACACAACTGTTTATTCACATTTCTGTGCCCCGTGACCCAGGATCCCTGGAGAAAAGGGCCTGTGTCCTACTTCCTTCTTAATCCTCAGTGCTTGGTGTAAGGCTTACGCAGAGCGATTATTCAGCATGCTGTTCCATATTAAGTGACTAAATTAATTCAGTGATTGAGCCACTCGATCACCCTCTATGAAAACCAGATTTTCAAAGCAGTTAGTTGCCTTGAACTCAATACTCACTTCTATGATGGCAGCATTAATAGCAGCTTGAAAAGCTACAAAGCCTTTCTCCCAGAACAAAGAACCTTCACAAATGACACTTTCATCCACTACTTGACAATGAGCTTTAGGGGGAAAAAGAAGAAAAAAAGAAAACACCTATTATGATGATATGGGACAGTCTGGGATACAGGGAAAATCAGAATTTCAAAAGTTCCAAAATACACTCCTGGTCCACAATAATATAATGGATGGTAGGAGTTCTCAGGGGGGTTCACCCAAGGACAATATACCAGACGTGCTTTATCAATGTTCTTAAGACCCTCTCTCAACAACTTTTCATTAAATCTTATCATCCATTCTCTCCATTAGTTGAGAATGTTTTGTTGAGTTTTGTTCTTCTGTTGCTTGTGCCAATAAAGCACTGCTTTTTTTAATGATCGGAAATCATTGAGCAAGAGCCTTTTCTTGAGGTTTTATTTAGGAGTAACATAGGAATGATAGCAATATAATTTCTTAAAAAAACACACTTAAGATCATAGGCTTTATTTAATAAGAATGAATCTCACATATGTTCAGAAATTAAACTTTATGTTGTGTATGTTTGTAGATGGTAGACATCTAATATCACATAGGTCTCCTTGTGGCTAATGACAATATAGCAAAAAATCGATTTTTTTTCCAATAGGAAGGTTACCTGAATGGTCTCTGTGCTCCTTCATTGTGGGGATTCTATGTCCCCACAAAAATTTCAAATGGTATGAGAAGGTGTTGTTAAAGATGACTCTCACGGCGTCTGTAGAATAGTTTAGCTCCAGCTTACCCATGCTCTGTTCATCAGGCCAGCCCGAGATGGTTCTTCCTGCCGAGGGAGAGGCGGGCACAGCCGGTGAGATTTCTGTGCGGCCCAGAGGCAGCGCTGCGGCTGGGGTTTGGGACAGCCTCACTGCCCCAGGCTCGGCCACTCTGCTCCGCAGGGGCCGCTGCTTTCCTCCGACAGGGTCCTTGTTCTCTCCTCGGGCCCGGCAGAGCCCCTATCCCCACCCCTGACCTTCTGAGGTCGCAGGAGGCGCCTTCTCACCTAGTTTTGTTGGGCATGTTGCCCTTGGTTTTGAGGCAGGAGATGGATGGGCCCCCGCTGGAGCAGCGGAGCCCACGCCCTTCGGACAGACGCCCTAAAGCAGCAGGAGGGAGGAGAAGCTGAGTCCTGTCTTTGTGAGAGATAAGAGACCCCAGATTCCTCACTCCTGAGGTCAGGGACACCCTCCTGACTACACATGTGTGGGCAGGCTCCTGGGAGGTCAGAAGGGAGTGATGTCAGCCTCCTCATAGGCCTCATCGCTAGACCCCATCGTGGCTAAGAGAGGCGGGCACGTGGGCGCACGGGCTCCTGCTGAGACGTGTCCGACTCTGAGTGACCTCGCGGGCTGTGGCCTCCAGGCTCCTCTGTCCGTGGGATTCTCCAGGCAAGAACACTGAGTGGGTTGCCATGCCTCCTCCAGGGGATCGTCCCCACCCAGGGATCTAACCCGTGTCTCCTGGGCTTCCTGCATTGCAGGCAGATTCTTTAACCACTGAGCCATGGGGGAAGCCGAATACAGACTCAGAACCAGGCAAAGCAAGGTGATCGGCCAGAGAAAAAACCAAAGAAGTATTTGAAGAGATTAAAAGGCCACACTGTCACCACCTACCAATATCCCAGGTCTTCTCACAAACATACGTCTGAATGGTCCTGGACTGTCTTATTTTGATAAGGACTGCAATGAGGATCACCCTTTTAATATAAAATTTCTTCAATAGAAGACTAGTAAACAGCAAGAAAATCTCCTCGGTACTCGAGAGGAATATGAATTAATGTTAACGAAATCTAGATACTGGAACACTGAACACAATTTATCAAAGAAATTGCAAATGAATTTGTGTATTTTGCAAACAAGGAAATGACCACGAACTGCTTAAAACATACCTTTTATGAAAGGGGCAGAAGCCAACTTGTTCATTATCTCCTGGGTGGTCTTGGATTCAGGAGCAAATGCAATAACATAATCAGAATCATTAAAATTATCTACACGTCCCAAGTCCACAGCGGGCAGTTGAGGGAAGTCATTAACTTGGTGTAAATTAGAGGAAAGCAGGTGAGCAAACAGCACGAGAAGACTTGAGAAGAGCCATTCCTACAGAACAGTGAGGGAAAAAAGAAGCAAGTCAACAGGTGTTCTACCACGGACTGATCAGAGACAATTTAAAAACTCTTCATTCTGTTGGTTGCTTGGACATTGCTTTTTCCTCTCTTCCAGTTTTTAAGTGTTTAAGTGTTTCTACTTTCTTTTGTCCTTTAATCTGTGTATTTTGAAATATGCACATCACCCATCAAGACAGAGTTGTAGTGTCAATTCCAATTATAATTAATAATTTAAGTTTATTTACTTCAATGCAAGTGTTAAAGGCTGGATTGCTTCATGAATGGTCGTATTGACCCCTGAGTGAGAATGATAAAGAAATGTTCATTGAAATTAAATAGACAATCCACCTCCATAATCAGGAGTGAAGTGGTATATTTATTTTCTGCTGCCCAAATGCAAAAGAAGATAGCTCCAAAACGTTGCTTCCTGAGAAGACTTTTAAAAGCCTTTGTCATTGTGATGGCATTCTGGAATTGGAAATGTACTCCAAAACATTGCTTCCCGAAAAACACTTTTAAAAGCCTTTTTCATTGTGATAGCATTCTAGAATTGGAAATGTACCAAAATTTCAAATGCATTTGAAATCTGATAAGAACACACTTTATTATTCAGTTATAGGGATCAAACCCAGGTTTCCTGCATTACAAGTGGATTCTTTACTGTCTAAGCTACAAGAGAATCCCATAATTGTAACACATGGCCTTTAAAAGAGGTATATATCTTATTCACCAGATGATTGTACTTTACACTCATATGTCGGTTTGTTTTTACACCTATATCTGTTTAGATAAATAAATTGACAGTTGTAATCCTTATACTAAAAGAGATAAAAAGACATAAAGCATCTCTATAGCGTGGACTCCAGCTTTTACACGTATATAACCCTTCCTCCACACGGGGGTCTTTGTACGTTTCCATCACTGCCGATTGAAGCGCTCAGTGCACGTTTGTTGAAAGAACACATGCACACTCACAGTGTTCAGAAAGTGAAGTGTTAATATATCCACTCTTGAAATATGGGTATTTTACAAGTGGTTTTAAATTAGATTTTTCTGAATTTACTAAAGTTCCTACATGAATAGTATGCGATCATCCTTAGGAAGCTTACTACAAGAAAGAGTTCAAATGCAGTTTTCCTTTCCTCTGTTTTTCTGCTCATGATTTCTTTCAAACCGACATGATCTCTGTCGTAGTATAATGGTGTGCAAGTGCTATAATTTGTCCTTGGAGTTTTTTTTTTTTTTAGTTTTGTATTACTTTCTGGATTAAGTTCCGATTACTTTCTGAATTAAGTAAGTTTCTTTTACTTTCCTGCTGAATTTCTGTACTTATTCCTTTATGATATTCAAATGAATTCAGATGTAATTGCTACCTCAGTAGGATAAATTTTCAGGCTTTATTTTTAATGGGAGTTTGTTTTCATAGCTTTATTTTTCACGGAGTTTTTGAGTATAAATTCTTTACAAATTGCTTTCAATAAGACGTGTCGTAATGAAATTTCATATTTGAAAGGAATCTCACTTGAAATAATAACAAAGCTCAGAATTTGAAAAAAAAAATCCAACCTGCTAATTAGAAATAGAATATCTATGAAAGAGTAAAGAAAACAGATCAAGTGTTTATGCACAAGAAAGTACTCTGTCCTCTTTTGAATATGAGATGACATAGACTCTGAACCATACCGACAGGGTCTCTCTTTTCATCCTCCATTTCCGAAGAAAATTCTTGCCAAGAAGCGCCCTCGTTTGCTGGCCCACACTGAAGTGCCTCTTGCTCATCCTGACCTGTTTATTTTAAAAGGAGAAAGTAAACGGGGAAAATGTGAGGGTTGGAAATAGAGAACATTGTGCAACCCAACCAAAGAGAAACACCATAGCAGCTGTTCCCAATTGCATGAGTAGCAGAGGGAGCCAAAAAAGCTGAAAAACGCATGAAGGGATGATGGAGCTCAGGATGAAAAGAAAAACTCCAGACAAGTGTGCGCACATGTACTGTATGTTGACTCCTCATTAGACTGAGGAAAGACAGAATTCAGCAGAGTCGTGTTCGGTTCTTTAACGGGATAAAGGAACACGAGGTGCTGCCAGCGGGAGAAGACCACCCAGCCATTCTCGGGTTCACCACCAGCTCCTCACTGCTTCGCAAACATCCCGCCGTCCGTCAGCATCGCTCCTGCTGTGTTCGCCAAGGAAATGCCCACACGCGTCCACGCGGGGCCTGTCCCAGGACGCTCGTCACAGTGGAGAGCATCGCGGTGCAGTGTCATCGGATTTGAATGGATACAGTTCATGGAGTACCGGGTAGGATTCAGAGGCAGTAAATCAGTACCCACTGATCCACGTGAAGAGGTTTGAAAACACAGTGCCAATTCAGAAAATGGAAAAGAAGTTTGAAAGTGATACCACTGCGTCATTTATATTCATTAACGCAGGCATGCTCAGCGGCTCCGTCCTGCCTGACTCTTCTGCGCCCCCTGCTCACCAGGCTCCTCTGTCCTTGGGATTTCCCAGGAACACTGGAGTCGGTCGCCATTCCCTTCTCTAGGGGATTTTCCCAACCCAGAGATTGAACCTGCGTCTCCTGCATTGGCAGGCAGGTTCTTTACCCCTGAGCCACCTGGGGAGTCTGTAATAATTAATAGTGCGAGCAATAAAGAATATCCAGGACAATGAAAAGGTGACCAACAGCCATTTCAACGTATGTAACCAGCACCTACAACTCAACCCCCCAAAACAAACAACCCAGTTGAAAGCGGGCAGAAGAGCTGAACAGACATTTTTCCAAAGAGGAAAGGCAGAGGCGCAAGAAAAGATGGTCAGTATCCTATCGGTGATCGTCGGGGAAATGCAAACCCAGACCGCAGTGAGATGTCACCTCACAACGCTCAGAATGCCATTATCAGAAACACCACAAGTCACAAATGTCAGTGGGGATGTGGAGAAAGGGAGCCCTCGAGCGCGGTGGGTGGGAACGTAAGTGGGTGCAGCCACTGTGGACAGGCACGCTAAGGTTTCTTGCGGAACTAAAAACAGGACTGCCATACGGCTGAGCAGTGCCATGCCTGGGCAATACCTGAAAGTAACAAAAACACTCATTTTAAAAGACACTTGCACCCCAGGGCTCGGGCTCCGTCTGTGGCTCAGCTGGTGAGGAGTCCGTTTGGAATGTGGCAGACCTGGGTTGGGAAGATCCTTGAAGAAGGGAAAGGCTACCCACTCCAGTATTCTGGCCTGGAGGATTCCACAGACTGCATAGTCCTTGGGGTCGCCAAGAGTCAGACACGACCGAGGGACTTCCACTGTCACTTCCCCAATGTTCATCGTAGCATTATTTACGATCGCCAGCGTGTGGACGCAACCCAGTGTCCACCAACAGAGAATGGCTAAAGAAGATGGAATATTACTCAGCTATAAAGACGGAAACATTTCCATTTGCAACAACAAGGATGGACCCGGAGAGCGTTACGCTAAGTAGAATAAGGCAGGGAGAGAAAGGCAAGTACCTGTGGCACCACGTGTAAGTGGGATCTAAAAAATATTACAAACTAGTGAACAAAACAAAGAAGACACAGACTCTCAAATACAGAGGACACACCAGTGGTTGTCAGTGGGGGCGGGGAGGGAGACACAGGGGTAGGTAGGGGAAGGGTGGTCATGGGCTTATACGAATTCACCTGTGTGAACCTTTTGAAAACTGTAAAGTACCTGATGCAAAGAGCCGACTCACTGGAAAAGGCCCTGACGCTGGGGAAAAATGCGGGCGGGAGGAGAAGGGGACGACAGAGGATGAGAGGGTGGGATGGCATCACCGACTCGATGGACATGAGTCTGAGCAAGCTCCAGGAGGTGGTGAAGGACAGGCAAGCCTGGTGTGCTGCAGTCCGTGGGGTTGCAGAGTCAGACACAACTGAGCACCTGAACCACAACAACAATTGAATCTAAAGAATCTTTCATCCAACTAGAAAAAAATAAAAGGCGACCAGTGGGGATGGGAGTAGAGGCGGCATGTGAAACGGGAGTTTTAAACTCAGGAAGATAAATGATCAAAACAGACAGGGGCTTTGCTTGAACCAATCATTCAATCATTCAGCTGAAACAATGAGAGAGTGGAAGGAGTTGGAACATAAGAGATTGGAAAAGAAATAAAACTAACTATATTCAATGATGCTTTTTTATGTTCCAGCTCTACGTGTTTTTATTAAAATTTGTTTAACCCTTCCAGTAAATCTCTGGGATACTATTCTCCCCATTCCACAGATGAGGAAACTGCAGCACAAACAGGTCCACGAGGCCAGGAGGGATTTAACCCAGGTTGCCAAGTTCTGGAGACCTCTCCACTAAGCAATGCCCCCGGGGCCCAGGAGAATAAAATCAGCAGCCTGTCCTGAGGTTGGTGACCAACTGCCTTCAAACCAGGCAGGTAAGCTTGGATTCTCAGGGCAGACCCAGCGTCATCGTAAGGGTCCTTAGACGTGCAGAAGGGAGGACTCTGACCTTCTGCAGGAGGTCAGAGCGAAGAGGAGGTCAGAGTGAAGCGATGCAGTGTGAGTGCTTCGCCACTCTGTCGTGTCTGACTCTTTGCAAACCCATAGACTGTAGCCGCCAGGCTCCTCTGACCATGGGATTTCCCAGGCAAGGATACTGGAGTGGGTTGCCATTTCCTCCTCCGGGGGATCTTCCCAACCCAGGGATCAAACCTGCATCTCTTGCATCTCCTGCATTGGCAGGTGGGTTCTTTACCACGGCGCCAGCTGCAAAGCCCCTACAGTGCTGTTTCAAGGACTCAGCCTGTTGTTTGCTTCCAAGATGGAGAAAGAAGGGCATGAGCCAGGGACACAGATGCGCCTAGAAGCCAAGAAAGATAAGAAAATGGAATTCTCTCCTACATCCTCCAGAAAGGAGCACAGCCTTGCCAACACCTTGATTTTGGTCCAGTGACCCTCAGGTCCCACTTCTTACCTCCCGAGCTGTACAATGACACCTCTCTTTAGGGCATGGATTCAGGTTTAGAACCTGTCCAGGAGTGAAGGAAGGGTTTAGAAGTTATGTGGATGAGTTCCTGATAATAACGTCATCAGAGAAGACTGTGGCAGCTGGAGACTGACTAAAACCAAACCAAAATATTTCAGGGCCTCTCTGGCTACGAATCTGCTTTGCAATTCGAGGGACACTGGTTCTCACTCTGGTCTGGGAAGACCCTGCTTGCGTGGAGCCACTAAGCCCGTGAGCCTGAGCCTGTGTCTGGAGCCCGAGGTCACGCTGTGAGCCTGAGCCTGTGTCTGGAGCCCGAGGGCCCGGGAGCCCGTGACCTGCGACAGGGGACGCCAGCGCGCGGAGAAGCTCCCGGGCCGCAGCTCGACAGAAGCCTGCCCGGCAATGAGGACCCGGTGCAGCCAGAAACAAACAAACAAAATACACAAGTATATGAAACATTTCCAGGCAGGAAACCAATGCTGCAGTAGGCTGTGGTGTCTGGAAGGGTTAACACACTGCTGGGGTCTCCTCTACGTTCTTGCTGTGGACGAATGCGTGTGCTGCAGGATCTTTTAAAGAATAATGAACGTGATCTAGTCATGATTGTGGTGTTTCTAACTGTTAAGGATGATTCTTTTTTCCACAGCATGCCCTGGTCAGAAATAAAAATACTATTCACTGTAGTTGCACAAAACATCTATTTAGCTTAAATTGCTCTGAATAGGAGCCCGTAGTGATCTAGAAATAATAACTTGGCTATAAAAGCCAGTCACTTCCTATTCAGACAGGATTCCCAGTATTCAGAGAATAAACATGTTACACAACAAAGTTTACAAAAATTTAGGATGATAAACAAGGTCAATAAAAATATAGCCAGTTAAATCATTTAAATGCTCAGACCCTTAGGTTGCTGGTTAAAAAAAAAATTAATACTCAGAAAATCATGTATCCCCCACTGCGTATAAAGCCTCTGGCAGCAAAATTGGAAATGAACAAAAAAGAATAAGCAATTTCTACAGTTTGAGAAATATAGCTTATCCTAGTAAAGAGGCAACATAAAGTCACATTCCTTCCAGCTTATCCAATAGTCTCTTAGATAAAACATGCTATTTGTCCAAATATGCTTTAGTCATGGGGTAAAAATTTAAATAAACCTTGGTTCTCCAAATGGTTATTTAGCCATACAACATGAAATACTCAGATGATTTGAAAAATCAAAATGACTTTCTACCAATATCCTGCATTTAATAGTTTTCACCCAAGTGTTTGGCATTCCCTGTTTGAAGTCACAAGCTATATTTTCATATGCAAAAGCACGGTTTCAGAGGTTAACTTACTCTCAGGAAAGCTGGAGCGAGACTCTAGCAACAGTTCATCCACGGGTCTGCGCGGGTCCTGGAGAACAATTCACATTCCTTTTGGGTCACTACTACATCACGCTTTTAATTTCATGTTTATTGTGAATAGTTCCGTGTAGAATGATTTCCGTAAAGGATTATGGTCTTAATCCAGCCAGACTGCCAAAAGCTCTGCTCACGTGACATGGAGACTTCATTATGCTTTCCATTTGTCTCCCCGCCAGCTCCTCAGCAGGGAGTTCGTAGCTGCAGATGGCTGGCTGGACACAGCAAGCATGAAGTGCTATCAAACCAAAGAGGAGCGAGTCTTTTCCAATTGGCTTTTTCATACAAGGCCCTCATGGGAGAGCTGACTCCCAACACAGGCTTTTAAAGAAACATAAGTAAAGAAACAGTTCAGAACAGAGCAGAGACAAGTAAAAAAGAAAAAAAAATGACATGGAGAAGGGAACGGCGACCCACTCGAATATTCTTGGGAGAATCCCATGGACAGAGAAGCCGGGCGGGCTACTGTCCATGGGATCGCAAAGAGCTGGACATGGCTGAGCAGCTAACACACACACACACACTCTGTCCTGAGCCCGGGGGATGCCTGTGAGAAGCACGCAGGCACCCATTTGTAAAAAGAAAAAAAAAAAAAGACAAATACAGCAAGAGGCCAGAAAGTAACTCAAAAGTTTCCGTTGAAATTTAGTTCTTAAAATCTGGATATAGAAATATGGCGATGTAGAATGTAATTTTTTTAAGGGAACAAAATGAACTGAGTTTTCATCTTCATCTGAGTTATGTTGCATGCAAAGCAACCTGCAGCATCTTTCTTGCAGTGGGGAGTAGGCGAGTCCTTAGAGCAGCGTCACCTCCAAGCACCTGCCCCCCCAAGGTCTACAAGCTTGAAGGCAGACCGCTTTCTCTGTAAGCAGCCGCTGGGTTTCAGTATGTCTTGTTTTTCATATTATTGAAGAAACATTTTGAACAGGTAAGAGCTGCCGTTCTATCTCTTTTGGAACATTTCAGGTAAAGACGAGGCAATTCTAAAAAAAAGTGGAAAAGTTGCTCGTGAAATTGCATGAGATTGTAATTTCACAAAAGTGTAATTTGTGGAGGACGGTGAGCAGGGACCAGCGTCTCTCGCCCGCCGCGTGGGTCTGTTGCTTCCCCGCCCTGTAACTACATCCCGAAAACGCCCCTGAGGGTATCCTGTGAGGGCAACCCTCACGCCAAGCAGACCCATCTGCTCCCTACGGGCTGTGAGAATCACGTGAGGTCTTCCTCATTTACCTCCCATTCTCTCATATTTATTCTCTTGCTAGTTGTATGAGCCCAGAAATTGCTAGACCAGCAAAATAGAGGCAGATTGAATTCATTAATGCCTAAGACTGTCAAACAAACAGACTCTGATTGTTCCTATACGTCTGCTGTCTCCTGCAGAAGATACAAAATCATCATACTTAATAATAGCTGCCAGAGAATATGATGCAGACATTTTGTTTTCAGAAGAACTTTGTATTTAGGAGAGAGATTATGTCTTCTGACCCCAGTTGTCTTCTTTCTTTTCTTTCAACATGCTGGCCTCTTCCTTGACTTTATAGTGTTGTAACACAGAAAGCATACCCTCATTAATCTTCTTTTTCAATATTTTCTTGATCAAGCCATGTCTGCACTCTTCTAAATAAGCTTTAGTTTCAGCTTCCCAATTAAAAAAAAATTGTCCAGTTGGGATTTCAAAAGTGGAATAGCAATAATTTTGTAGCATGATGTCCTTATGAAGCAACCACATATGGTATTTATTATGTGCAAGGCACAGTGAAATATTGCCATACTGAATAAACATTAGAACCTCATGAGGTGGGCATCACCATGCGTGTGTACATGCCTGCCCAGTTGAGTTTGACTCTTCTGAGATGCTGTGGATTGTAACCCACCAGGCTTCTCTGCCATGCGATTCTCCAGGCAAGAACCCTGGAGAGGTTGCCATGCCCTCCACCAGGGGATCTTCCTGACCCAGGGATGGAACCCAGGGCTGTGCCTCCTGCACTGGCAGGAGGATTCTTTACCTCTAAGCCACCTGGATGTAAGGACCAGCCCAACCACGAACTCACCCGAGGGAGCGGTGCTGCAGAAGGATAAAGAAAAAGAAGACTCAGAAATACAATGTGGGGATCAGGGGGCTGATGCCACTCGCAGGCAAAAGCCCAGATCCTACTCCTCGCTTGCCTTTTACGGTTAACTTCTACTCCCTGTTCCAGCTCTAGAGGTATCAGTTCTTTACAATCTCAGATGGGGGATAAAGATGTACAACGCACGGTCCTCAGTGTCAAACCTTCAGGTCTTTCTGGACTTTGTTCAGCTTTTTGGCTAGTGATGCCATTTCTCAGCAACTCCATCAAGGCTCTGGTTACGGGAACCGTCACTGATGGTTTTCCATCAGTCACAGCAGTACTTCAACGTCTTGTTTTCAAGGTGTCTTTCCACGATGTGCTTTCTACTGCTCCCAACCCTTCACCTGGGGGTGACGAGAAAGTCATTCTTATTTTTCAAAGAAGCCCCGTTAATTATAGTACAGGGCGATGCATAGCGTATCCCCTTCACTGGAAAGCCCAGGCCTTCCTATAATCGCTCCCGTTTTACAGATGAGTAGACTGAGCCCCTGAGCTTAAATAATTTGCACAAAATGGAACAGCTGGAGAGGAACAGAACCGGGGGTAAACCCCGCCTTCAGCCCGGGAGCTCAGACAACCAGCGCTGTGTCGTCTGCCCCCTGCGTGTCTCTTTCCCTCCACGAGTCTCACGGGAGGCGCGAACGTTTTACAGTTCTCCTTGACTTTTGCCTCCCGTGTTTTGCAACCATACCCTCCAGGGCCGGAAGTCAGATGCTGTCCTTTGCGTGGAGCTAAAGCATCCCCTGGGCTCTCCTGGCGATTTGCACGGGGTACCTGGGGCCGTGGGACTTGTGTGCAGCCCTCAACACTGCATCAGGTCAGAGTGTAAGGACCTGATCTGCTGAGAGAGCATGCCCAGAAGCCTGATAGAGAGAGGCGGGGAACGCTGCTCTTTTCCAGAATCTTCTCTGCTCTTGCCCTTCACCCTTCCTGACCAAGCTGCACTGCCTGCATTTGGGTTTTGGTAGATACTCTCCCCAGATTTCCTTGTTTCTTAAACATATAGTAAGGATATTTTACTTGGTCCTGCTTTATGAACTTTTTTTGTGTGTTGCCACTTCCTTTGTATGACATTACTGTCCTCCAATCTTATTTGCAGTTCCATTTCTTGGGTATCTTTTAGCCTCTCTCTATGATCCGCCTGGGCTTCCCAGGTGACTCAGAGGTAAAGAACCTGCCTGCCAATTCAAGAGACACAGGAGACGTGGGTTAATCCCCTGGGTTGGGAAGATCCCCTGGAGAAAGGAATGGCAGCCCACTCCAGTATTCTTGCTTAGACAACCCCATGGACAGAGGAGCTTGGCGGGCTACAGTCCACGGGGTTGCAAAAGAGTCAGACATGACTTAGCAACTAAACCATGTCATCTCCCTCTGTAATGTCTCATGGAGCAGAATAATCTTATTTTTCTTTCACCACTTCTGCACATCTTTTACTTTCCACAAGGAATGTAAGTCGTAGGATCGACAGTGCATCCCATCCGGCTGCTTGATGGGCTGGTGTCTAAACTAAGCTTGCCTGTGCTTTTCCACTTCTCCATCCTACGCAGACTGTGTTTCCTCTCTTCCTCTCCTTGCTCTTCTGTCCTCTTCTCATCTGGAAAGTTCTCTGAGGGAGAGCCTCCCGGCATGTTGTTCTACTGGTGCTCACCTTGAGACGCTGGACAGTGTATCTGAACCTACGCTCCTTGGGAGACGTAAACACTCAGAGTCTCCACCCATCTTCCCTCCACGGCCTCGTCTGGACACACGCGCTCCCTCCCCAGCCCCGAGGACGACCTTCAGCACGCTTGACCTTGAAGCCTTAGCCCTGCTCCTCGGGTGGTGCAGTGCTGGCGAGTGATTTTCTCTGGAACGTCCCTTTCCTCACTGTAAGTGACAAAGAGCGCGTCGGCACCCAACGGGGCCATGTCGAATTTTAAAATTTAGGGATTGTTGGGCAGGGTAGCAGAGGGTGAATATGCGATCACTTACGTGTGCAATCTAAAAAATAAATGACTGAACATAACAAGTCAGAAATGCCTCACAGATACAGAGAGCAAACTTGTGGTTGCCAGTGGGGTTAGGGGAGCAGGGAAAGAAAAGGGGTCAGAAGGTACAAACCACGGCGTGTAAATAAATAAGCCGCAAGGACACGCTCTCCAGCACAAGGAGAGAGCCAATGTCTGCACTAACCTTAAATGAAGTATAATCTGTAAAATTTTGAATCACTCATTGTATACATGACACTAATATCATACATCAGCTCTAAGGAAGTGAGAGTCGCTCAGTCGTGTCTGACTCTTTGTGACCCCATGAACTATACAGTCCATGGAATTCTCCAGGCCAGAATACTGGAGTGGTAACCTTTCCCTTCTCCAGGGGATCTTCCCAACCCAGGGATCGAACCCAGGCCTCTTGCATTGCAGGCGGATTCTTTACCCGCTGAGCCACAAGGGAAGCCCAAGAATACTGGAGTGGGTAGCTTTTCCCTACTCCAGACCTTCCCGACCCAGGAATTGAGCTGGGGTCTCCTGCACTGCAGGCAGATTTTTTTTTTTTAACCAATTGAGCTATCAGAGACGCCCCATATACCAACTATACTTCCATTAAAAAAACGTCAAAGAACTTGTACCTGTTTTTAAGCTCTAGGTAACTTTCAGCCAATACACTGCTCAAACATGGCCCTCCTTCTAGTCAGGTTTTTACTGGAAGTTTGCTAGGTTTTCGACATCTCTTTTCCCTGTCTCACCTTTGGCCTAACTACCGTCTTAAAATTGGAAAGCAATCTGTTTCACACCACACAGAAACAACCTTTCCACTACACAATTTTAAATGTTTTATTTTATTGTTTTACTTTATAAAGTCTATGTCTTTGCTATTCATTTTTATCGAAGCATAGGTGCTTCACAATGTGTGAGCTCCTATGGTACAGCAAAGAGAATTGGTTACACATAATCACACAAATCCTCCTTCTTGAATTTCCTTCCCGTTTAGGTCACCACAGAGCCCTGAGCACCGGTTCCCTGTGCTGCTCAGCAGGCTCCTCCGTCGTCAGGATTCTCCAGGCAAGAACACTGGAGTGGGCTGCCGTGCCCTCCTCCAGGGGATCTTCCCGACCCAGGGATTGAACCCGCGTCTCTTGTGTCTCTTGTATTGGCAGGCGGGTTCTTTACCACTGGCACCAACTGGGAAGCCGTTTTAAAATTATATATACTGCTAATTGTTACGTGCGACATGAGCTTAAATAACATCAACAGAGAATGATCGGGCTGGAGGCTTCACGGGCCCTCTGAGGGGCAGAGGAGTTTCCATCTCATGGTTGTATTAACCTCTTCATCGACATTCCCCAGCTCCTGCTCCTTAGAGAGTTCTAAGAACACCTGAGTGGGAGGCAGAGAAGAAGGAAAAACAATGAGCAAGCTGTTGATTGGCCTCAAAAGAAACAGGCAACATGCATGGGACTTTATGTGAAATTTACAGGAACGACACCAGATCACACGGGATGACTCACCTTTTCCAAGGTGCACTGAGAGAGGCTGTATTCTTCCAGGTTAAAGTTATGTTTCACTGAAAAAAAAATAGACTGGTAGTAGATGCTTACAATTTATTTATTACCAACCATCTTTTCAAAGTCATCTGAAATAAAAGTGTCAGTAATGAATATGAATGGAACACAGAACTGAATGAACAAATGCTTGGTGAAAGAATGAAATAGTGAAAAGTCAAAGTATCGGTATAAATACATATTAAACTCATCTTGATATTAGAATTTTCTCAGATCACTTACTGATAATATGGTTTATTACTGGGTTGGCCACAAAGTTCCTTTGTAACATCTTAAGGAAAAACGCAAAGGAACTTCATAGCCAACCTATTACTTCCTGTGTGTATCTTGGGGAGACAGCTGAGTTTCTTGAGGGACTGAGGAACTCACCGATACATTCTTACACATGAGGAAGGTTGCAATTCCATCCCATTCCCTTCAAAAAGACCTCAAGGTCCTGCGTAACTGTGCTACAGCCAGCTCCTCTGCAGTCCCATCTCTCTACCGGGCTCCCCACCAGGAAACCTGCCATCAGAGGCGCTCCATAGACACTCACGGGCCCACAGCTCAGCGTTTACACGCTGAGCATCCTCAATGCACGAGCCACCCCTGGGTTCCGGGGATGGAGCAGCAGAGGTCCGGCAAAGCCTAAACCCCTGCCTTCATGCCGTCTGCATTCTAAAGAAGCACTGACATGTGTAATAAAGTAAATAATAGTAGCTACTCTGGAGAAAAGAAATATCTAGGAAACATGTTGGTGCTCTTTTTCCAGGATGATTTTAAGGAAGGCCACAGTAACAAGCTGATAATTGAGCATAAACCTAAAAGAAGTGAGGAACAGCCTGGATATGTAAGAAGCAGAATTCCGGGAAGAAGGATTAGAGTGCGAAGCCCTGGCGCAGGAGTAGGCAGGTGTGTCTACATTTAGGAAGAGCAAGAAAGCAAACCAGATTTCTTTCGTCTCAAACATGAGGAGTCGGGCACCGCTCTGGGCTCTTCCAGATGAACTTGCTCAGTCCCCCTAGTAATCCTGCCAAGTGGCCACTGATACTACCTTTCACTTAGAGACGAGCCGTCTAGACACACAGGGGTTACGTGGCTTTACCCAATGTCTCTTAGCTTGCAACTCGTTCTAAAAATGGAACTCCAGTGTGATCTAGAAATCCCACTCCTGGATGTATAGCGAAAGAAAATGAAAACACCAATTCAAGAAGATACATACACTCCAGTGTTCAAAACCAGCATTGTCTACAATAGCTAAGATATGGAAGCAAACTAAGTGTCCATCAACAGATGAATGGATGAAGAAGGTGTGCTGTATAAATATGCATCTCACGTAAAATAAAAAACTGCAAGGACATATTGTACACCACAGGGGATACAGCCAGTATTTTATAATAATTTTAAATGGAGTATAATCTGCAAAAACTTTGAACTACCGTGTTGTATGCCTGAAACAAATATAATAGTGTAAATCATCTGTACATCAATTGAAAAATGAACATAATTAAGGTAAGAACTAATTCTTCAAAAGTTTTATTTAAAAATGGCCATTCTTACCTGTCTCTAACTTGTGAAAGGCCTGAGAGAGAGGCTGGACGTCCTGCACAGGCAGTCTGTAAGCCAAGAAGGAGGAGTACCTGGAGACAGAAAAAGTGTCACACTTCATCTTGAGTTTCAAGGGGGAAAATGACCATCAAAATAAAAGTTGATATTAAAAGTTAGTAAATAAATTTTATTATTTTTAAAAATTTTATTAACAAATAAAATTAGTGCAAATTAACATTTGGCTTCAATATGAAACAATAAGATAAATTTCAGTAGATACTTCTTGCAGTGGCTTTGTTGGCTGGCGGTTGGAGATAATTCTCCTGGAAATGATCCAGTATAATTACATTTATGCTCCAACATTTCGGCCACCTGATGCCAAGAGCTGACTCATTGGAAAAGATCCTGATGCTGGGAAAGATGGAGGGCAGGAGAAGAGGGCGACAGAGGATGAGATGGTTGGATGGCATCACCGACTCGATGGACATGAGCTTGAGCACATTCCAGGAGATGGTGAAGGACAGGGGCGTCTGGCATGCTGCAGCCCATGGGGTTGCAAAGAGTCAGACACCATTTAGCAACTGAACAACAACAATGCTCAGTGTAGTTTATTCAAACCTTTTCCTCGTGAAACACAGACATTCTGAATGAATCCCTTTGCCGAGCTTGAATAATTTAGAGCTAATCCCAATATTTCATCCTTGTAACCAGAAAGCGAAGGCAAGAGACACGTGGTTGAGAGTGAGGGTCACAGTAGTGAGGGGATTGAGATGGCTTTACCCTTAAAAAAAAAGACACAACATGAGAGTTGTGAGTTAAGTTTGATTTGGGGCGAAGTGAGGACTGTAGCCTGAGAGACAGCGCCTGAGATCGCTCTGAGACGCTGCTCAGAAGAGGCAGCGGGCAAGGTCAGTGTGGAGGTGATTCTGCTGGAGGGGGGTACATGCAGTCAGGCACGTGGTTTTTGCAGAGGCTTCTGTTGGTCTCGTGACGGTTGCTGCTGACCACGAGGAGCCATTGTCGCCACGAAGGCGGTTAGTGCTTTTCTAGATGTGGGGAGGTGCAAGAGTTGGGCTCGTAAAATGGGCTCCTGAGGACATCTAACCATCTGAGGACCGGTCCTGTTTCCCTGGAGCACAGACGCGGCATGCCTGCCCTCTACCCGGAACTCTCTAGGGGGCATTGGAGGCCCGCAGCTGCAGCAGCACCCGGTTTGATCCTTGTTGAGGGAGGCAGGCCGACGCTTGTGCCAATCTGCAGTTGACCCAGCTCGAAGGGGAGAAGTGCCAGGGTTGATTTCTGCCCCCGTCCCCTTGTCCCACCTCTGCTGAGACCTCAGGCCCCACGCGCGGCTCGTTCCCAACAGACTGTGAAGCCCCCCGGCCGCCCCGAAGCTGCTCAGACCCCAGTCTTCGCCCAACCCTGCTCCCCGCCTGTCTACATGAAAGCTGTGGCTTGAGGTCCGGGAATGGGACTGAGTCCCGCGTCCCCGCACCCCCCTTGGATGTTCTGTTGCTTTGTGCTGGGTGTTACACCCTGCTTCTTCCGTGGCTTCTCCCCCCGAGGAATTTCAAACTCAGCTCCTGCTCCAGCTCCCTGCCCCCGCCTTGAGAAACCACACCCCTGTGTCTCTGTGCTCACATACACACCCCCTTCTGTTCTTCGTTGTGAGGCAGGAAAACGCCACTAAAGGGACAGGTGATGATGATCACCTTTGATGATCCCAATTGCTGTTTCTGATGGGGCTGATTCACCCTAAGTAGTTGTATCTTTAAAACAGTAAATACTTATACCTTTTAAATATTTATGGGGAAGCCCCGGGAAGGTGCCCCAGGCTGGCGACACTTCTGTGCAGATTCAAGCCATCAGCACTTCCTCTCCTGTTTCCCGAGCCCAGTCCAGACCTGGGGACCAGCCTCGGGTGGCCGCAAAGGCCCGGGTCGGTGTCCCCAGGCTCCCCGGGGGGACACGTTGTTCTGGGGACGTTCACAAATCTCCTCTAATCGGGAAGACGTAAATCTGTTTCTGAGGTCCCTCTCTTGCTGCTGAGGTCTAATTGCCCCGAAGCGCTCACAGAGCAAAGAAGGAACTACAGATAGGAGAGGCCAGCCCGCTCCTCCACAGCCACAAGCTCCTTCACCTTTCCTGCTGGGCGGCCCGCGGGAAAAGCCTCAGAACCTCCGTGTGGACCGACGTCCCCTGGGAAGCCTCCTTTAGTTTTAGTTCCAGAATGTAATCCTTGCCGAGGCTGTTTTTCAGGTGTTGGATGGAGCCGATGCATCTGTGAACAAAAAGAAAGGCACGTTGGGGAAATCTCACCCCTGGGATTTTTTCCTGTTATTCTTAAATTTCAGATGTAGGGAAAGGGGTCCCTGCAGGAGGGGGGAAGAGTTTCGCTGGTTACAGTGGTTTTGCCCTTTTCATATTGTTGTGTTAGTTACTAAGCCGTGTCCAGGTCTTTGCAACCCCACGGACTGTAGCCCGCCAGGCTCCTCTGTCCGTGGGACTCTCCAGGCAAGAATACTGGAGTGGGTTGCCATTTCCTTCTCCAGGGTGTCGTCCAGAACCAAGGATCGAACCTGCATGTCGGATTCTTTACTGCTGAGCCACTGGGCAAGCCTGGCCCTTTCACAGCAAGTCTCGTTTAGAAATCGAGAGCAGGCTTGGTCGGCACCCACCTCAGCCTCCCAGACACCATGACGGCCACACGGTCGCACACGGCCTCCGCCTCGACCATGGAGTGGGTGGTCAGCAGGGCGCCCCTCGTCGTGTTTCTAACGGCTGTCTGGATCGTCTGCCTGAATGAGCCCCAACAGTAACGCCGTATTTTATGAGGGTGAGGAAAAAGAGAGATGGGAGGGAAATTTTATGGCTAAAATACAATTCATGAATCATATTTAAATTCTAAATTAAAAAAAAAACAGGAAAATGTGATTACATAGAAGGTTTTGATAATACTTTTTAGGTGTGTTAATGGCATTCTGGTTAAGTTGAAAAAAAAATTTCACTTCTTTTGCAGAAGCTAACTGAAATGTTTACAAATGAAGGATACGCTGCCTAGGATTTGCTTCAAAATAAATGGAAAGCAGCAAAAGGAAGTGGGTGGAGGCAAAGATGAAGAAAGATTGGCCTTACACAGAGAGCATTTGGCTTAACAGAGTCACACGTGATTCTCTTTCCATTTGTATAAAATTTCCATAACAAAGTTCTTTGAAAAAGTTGGGAAAATACTGGGCAGACACAAATATGAAAGTGGATTGGAGAATTTTATAACTGCAAATATAAAGTCCTCAATAGGAACATAAGAAGAATTTTAAAACTATTAAAAGAAAGTCTAGATCAACAAATTTAACAGGTTAGCTAAAGGCAGGGGGGTAAAAATCAAAGGAGGAAAATGTATTCGCAAGCTAATAGTTTCTAAGGAAAAAGTTACAGACATCTCAATAATTGGCAAAATTAATCTACATTCCAAATCGCAAGACCTAAAATTCCAGCGAGACACTGAGGGATTTTCTAATCCCACGTGAATCCACTTGAAGGTGGTCCACTATGAGAGAAGGCGCTGTTTCGTCGCTCAGTCGTGTCCGACCCCGTGGACTGCAGCCCGCCAGGCCCCTCTGTCCATGGGCTTCTCCAGGCAAGAGCTCTGGAGCGGGCGGCCATGCCCTCCTCCAGGGGATCTGCCCGACCCAGGGACCAAACTCCAGCCTCCTACATCGGCAGGTGGGTTCTCTACTGCTGAGCCGCCAGGGAAGCCCCTGAGAGGATCTACTTGTTAAACCCTGCTTTCCCTAGGACGGTGACTTGTCTCCGCTCAGCTAGGGGCCAGTGGATCTGCTTTTCCAAGGTCAACTTAAAAACGCTCCTTTCACAGAAGGTCCCGCCTCCTGGCCCCGCGGGCGCCGCTCACCACAGCTGCTTCTGCTCCGCGGGGTCCAAGCCTGTGGACGGCTCATCCAGAAGCAGGACGGGCGGGTCTCCCAGCAGGCTCAGCACAGAACACAGCTGCAAGGCAGAGACACGGGGCTGTTCCTGCCGCCGCCCGCCACCCTCCAGGGGGCCCGCGGCACACACGCACCTTCCTGGCGGCCCCTCCCGGTAACTTCTGCGCAGGAACGTTCAGCTGTTTGTGCAGCTTGAAGGCGTCCACCAGTCTGGTGGGAAACAGGGTGAGATCAGGAGAGGATGTGGGGAGAAGGTTAACCCCACACCGGGGTTATGGCCCTGGGTCCCCTCCTTGGCTCCATCACCCTCAGAACTAACCATCAACGCAACATTGTAAAGCAATTCTCCCCCAGTTAAAAAAAATTTAAAAATCTAACCATCAAATAAAGTTTATTCTGAACATGAAAGATTTACATCTCTTAAAAAAATTTTAAAACTAACTTGAATTCTAATGAAATAGATGATTATTCATTCATTCAACATTTTTTCAAATTTATTTTGCTGAAGTGTAGCTGATTTACAACGTTGCGTTAATTTGTGCGGTATAGCAAACTGAATCAGGTATATGTATGCACATGCTTTTCCATATTCTTTTCCCTTAGGGTCTAACCCAGGACACTGAATAGAGTTCCCTGTGCTGTGTAGGACTCTGTTATTTACCCACTCTGTGTGTGAGAGCTTGCACCCGCCAAGCCCAGGCTCTCCCTCCATCCCCCCATATCCCAGGTTCCCCGGGGCAACCGCAAGTCTGTTCTCACAGTCTGTTCCTGTTTCTTTGATAAGTTCATTTGTGTCACAGTTTAGTGACACCCTGTGTATCACTGAACACTATTATTCTACGCCGTTTACTTTTTAAGGGTCCCCCAGCCGGGGATGCAGAGTTTGGCCCCTGGCCTCCATCCCCTCTGCACCCCTGCTGCTCCCCGAAGATGGAACTGTCCCCCCTGCTCCCCACTCTGTATCAGGATGGCACAGAGGAGCCTCATGGGCGCGCAGTACCGTGAGATGGCCACACGGGCGTCCGCTCGCCGCAGCCCTTTCACAGCAGCGAACACCTCCAGATGCTCGCGCGTGGTCAGGCTGGGCCACAGCACATTCTCCTGGGGACAGTAGCCCAGGAACCGGATGCTGGTGTCCCCCTGCTGATCCAGATCTGAACCGTACCCCGTCAGCTCCACCTGAGAAAGGGCGCTGGTTTCAGAAATGTGCAGGCTCGTCTTCAGCCACACAATTCCTCGAGAAACTGACTTGTGGCTAATGAACATCGAAGAAATATTACAGAAGTCACCCCATATGTTTATTGCAGAAAACTATTTACTCACAGTATAGGCTCACAAGGACATCACCTCTATCTATTATGGCATGTCTATTTGGGGAACGGAAACCACATCTTCATTTGCACTACCTCTCCAGCTGTTGGCGTCATCATCCCAGATATCATTCTAACAGACGAACTTTTACCAGCACCGTTAGGTCCCAGCAATCCCAAAATTTCTCCTGAAAGACAGGCACCTGCCTGAATCAGTATTGGAAGTAAAACAATAACATAAATCTGCTTCTTCAGCAACTATCTGAGATACATGTTCATCTCCACTGCCATTTGGAATTTTTTTATCATATAAGAAATCCATGTCACCAAAACATGTTCTTTAAACCCTATAATTATATAAAACATTTTGAAAAAAAGCTTAGAGACTAACATTTGCTGTCCATACATGGGTCTTTTTCCAGATTACTTTTCCAGTGAAAAATGTGCCCATAATTTTTTATATGGCAGATGGCTGACCTGCTGAGTACCTCAGTAATTCCTAGACCTGGGGAGTCAGGCACCTTCTCTCCATCTCAAACTCCACTACCTGTGTCGGAGTCATTAACATCCTTCATCTGAGATGGTACAATGATATGAAAGCCTCTTAGCTTGTCCACCACCCAAATTCATGGACAAATAATAGCCAGGGTGAAACATTTTTCAAAGTATCAATTAAATGGTGACAAAAACCCTCTAGGGGCATTCTGTTCAACTGGCCTAATATCTAAACTCCGCTGTTTTTCATGCTGGACGCCGCGGGCCCTGCTCACCTCTGAGAGCATTCCTTCAGTTCACAGAGCATCTGCTGGCCTCTCTGAGCGCCTTACCCACTCCAAAGGCAGGCCTGCGTCTGAGCCCGCGCTGTTTCCTCCATCTGGGATGCTCTTATCTCTGCACACTAACATCGCTGGCACCTTCTTATCACCTAGTGCTGAGCTTTGCCAAGTCGCTTCAGTCATGTCTGACTCTTTTGTGACTCCATAGACTGTAGCCCGCCAGGCTCCTCTGTCCACGGGATGCTCCAGGCAAGAACACTGGAGAGGGCTGCCACGCCCTCCTCCAGGGGAGCTTCCCGACCCAGGGATCGAATCCAAGTCTCTTGTATTTCCTGCACTAGCAGGTGGGTTCTTTACCACCACACCAACCTGAAGCCTGTTCTCACCTGGATCTCGGCTTAAACGTCTCTGCTCAAGAAAAGTCTTCCCTACCCTAAGCTTCCCTGCTGGCTCAGACGGTAAAGAATCCACCTGCAATGCAGGAGACCTGGGTTCAATTCATGGGTTGGGAGGATCCCCTGGAGGAGGCAATGGCAACCCACTCCAGTATTTTTGCCTGGAGAATCCCATGGACAGAGGAGCCTGGTGGGTCACAGTCCATGGGTTGCAAAGAGTTGGACACGACTGAGCAACTGAGGCTTTCAGATTTCAACCCTAAGTGAATGTGGCCCCGAGTCACTCAGGTCATTTCACAGATTTGACTGTTCCCCATAGAACCTGCCAGTGTGACATCTGAAACTTCTCTTGATAAGTCATTTTTGTTTACTGACCCCTCTGGGGATGTAAAAACTATGCTCTCACGCATTTGTCTCTTTGTTTCATAATTATATTTCCAGATTCTTAAACAGCCCCTGGTGCACTCAAAAAAACATATGTTGAATGAGTGAATGAATGTTTCAGCAAGTACAACAGTGTCGCTAACCTCAGTGTTCAATGGGTATTTCTAAAAACAATGGCGAATTTAAACACTGACTGTTCCAAACCTTTTTTAACACAGAAGGAGATGTTTCTCACTGCTGTCTTCTTCCTCCTTTTTGAAAAGCACCTTTTCTTCTGGCCTGCATATTCTTTGTGCAGACAGCTAGCAATTATGACCGGTTTCTGGAATACAGGACAGAGTGATTTCCTCTTAAGCAGCAGTCACTTTTCATTTCTATGCTCTGCCTCTTGGAACCTCTCTTGCCCTCTGTCACGAATCAAACCACATTTGTGTTGAGGGCAATCCACATTTCTTGTCTCAAATGTAACATACATTCGTGGATGTTGACCATACTTCTTGCTAAAAACAGATGAATGAATAAAGAATATGTATATATGTATATATACATATATAAATTACTCAGTCATAAAAAGAATCAAATCATGTCATTTCCAGCAACCTGGATGGACCTAGAGATGATGTAAGTGACGTCAGTGAAGTGAGTCAGAAAGATACAGACAAATATCGCATGAAGTCACTTATACGTGGAATCTAAACTATAACACAAACAAAAAATCAGTGCACTGAGTAAACAGCACCATTTCAGGCTGGCTTCTCGTCTTCCAGTAACAGAGGTATCTAAACTCATATGAACACCTCCCATATCAAAATCAAAGAGTAATCCTTAAAATCTTAATCTCTACCCGGCATTCTATAACAAATCTCACATTAATTCTTTGACTCATGAAACTGGGGGTTTGAAATTGCAGCTCTACATATCCAAGTCCATTTTACTCAAAAAACAAAAAAGATAAAACCAGTCTGATTTCCATTCTTCTTTGAACATCAAGGACTTCGAAAGACGTGCCTGCATATTTAGGAATTACATAAAAGCATGGTTTCCCAGGTGGTTCAGTGGTAAAGAACCCGCCTGCAGTGCAGAAGATACAAGCAACACAGGTTCAATCCCTGGGTCGGGAAGATCCCCTGGAGGATAAAATGACAGCCCCTTCAGTGTTCTTGCCTGGAGAATCCCGTGGACAGAGGGGCCTGGCGGGCTGGTCTAGGGTCACAGAGTCAGACACCACTGAGCGCACACACACCCTGAACTCCAAACTTTCTAAACAAAACCCAGCACATTAACCTCTGTTCCTGAGCTCCTGAATATTCCACTAACTCATTTGCCACTTGTGTCCCTACCTCCTCTATTGACGTGTTCAGGGCGGTGGCTGTTCTTATTCTTTCTGCTTGAACATCTTCGTCTTCACCTGCATGTTCTTCCGCATTTGAACGAGCATCTCTGCTTTTCGGGGAAATTCTACAGAAAAGATGAAATATACAGCACATGATTTTTTGCTAGGTATCAAAGATGTATCAAAAATCAGCTTCTCTAACTATCCCTTCCACTCCCCCCACCATAGACTATATTTTAAATGGCTATATTTTAAATGGATAACCAACAAGCTCCTACTGTAAGCACAAGGAACTCATTGTTTAATGGCAGCCTGGGTGGGCGGGAAGTTTGAGGCAGAATGGATACAGGTATACGAAGCGCTGAGGCAGTTTGCTGCTCATCTGAAACTATCGCATTGTGATTGGCTATACCATTATACAAAATAAAAAGTAAAAAAAAAATCAGCTTCTCTGTGATTTCACCGTGGTGCTTTCAACAAACTGGAGATGATGCTGACTATGAATATCATGTCTTCTTCTGCCAGGAACGTCCACCCCTGCAACCGAATCCCCTTCTAGGTGTTGCTGCGGTTCTCCTAAAGAGTGGCTCTGACCCTTTCGAATTTCTCAGCAAGTACTGCCGCTGCTTTGAAAACCAGGCCCCCTGCGTTCCTCTCTGCTGGCCCTGAGCCCACGTGACTCACACCCAGTATCTGCCTGGCGTCCTTTACTGTTCGGGGCTTCCCTGTGGCTCAGGCTCTGCCTGCAGTGCAGCAGACCTGGGCTCGATCCCCGGGTCGGGAAGATCCCTGGAGAAGGAGACGGCGACCCGCCCACTCCAGGACTCCAGTATTCAGGGGAGGCTGGAGTCTCCCCCCTGCTAAAACACTCTGAGCTGTGCTGCCGAGCCAACCCCATCCTATCGCTCTGGTCAGGCATGTGAGATCCTCCTGAGTGGGAAAAGGGCGTATCTGAGTCCTCATTAAAATGCTTCTCTTCATATACATTTTATTGAAGTAGAGCTGACTTACAATGCTTCCTGTGTGTAGCAAGGTGCTTCAGTTACACGTACACACACTGGTTATTTTTCAGATTGTTCTCCACTATTAGTTCTTATAAGATACTGACCACAGGTCCCTGTGCTGTACAGTAAACCTTTCTTGCTTACAGAATATCTTTTTTTTTTTAGTTAGAAATCTAGCATTCTATTCATACTAAGTCAAACAAGTATTTGAGCTCTCATTAAATATTTGAGAGCTTGAAAGCTCCCTTCAGCTGACTGATGGCAGAACTCTGCCTGGGGGTGATTTAGTCACTCAGTTGTGTCTGACTCTTGCTACCCCATGGACTGTAGCCCGCCAGGCTCCTCTGTCCTTGGGACTCTCCAGGCAAGAACACTAGAATGGGTTGCCATTTCTTTCTCCAGGAATTTTTTCTGATGCAGGGATGGAACCCAGGTTGCCTGCATCGCAGGAAGATTCTTTTACCAACTGAGCTACAAGGGACGCCTCTGCCTAGGTGTCCCGTTTCCTGGCAGTTCAGCCAGGAATCCACTGACCATGCTGAAAATCATCACGCCATTTATACTGTCAATATAAACCAGCATTAAGAGGCTGAGGGTGCAGCCACTCCCCAGAAATATTAAAATGCAATATTAAGTATGAAATTAACTTTTATCCCAACCTGAAAACAGGATCCTTTTGCATTATTTTCTTTCCACACTTTGCTTCTAGGCATCGCAGGACAAACATGAAGAGCAAAGCCTGAAAGTAAGGCTAGGAGCAAAGAAGCAGTTACACTGAGGGGTGAGTTCACATCAGAAACGTCTGAATCATAGTTTGGGTCTCTTGTCTTCAGATAAAACAGGTCTGAAGCATCCATACAGACCAGTTCCACAGTAACGATCCAGCCTGGGGACCCGCCTCCTTTCTCTCTCCCTGATGGACAACCTACATCCGGTCTGTCAGCACCTGTGACCTGTTTCTCCTTTCAAAGTCACCCAGAACTCAGGGCTGCCCCCACCCTAGCCAGACAGCAATCGCTGACAGTAACACCGCAGCCCCTGGCTGTGGGTCCCTCTTCTTCCCTTGCCCCAAACATCTGCTCTCAACACAGCAACGGGAGCCATATTTTAGAGCATAGATCAGATCACAGCACTTCCTGAAAGCTCCGCTGGCTCCTTGCTCTTACAAAGTAAGATCAAAGTCCTGGACGTGACCCAGGATCTCCCAGTCACCCCTCCGTTCATCCACACTCAGCTTGGTCACCTCTGTGACCTTCACTCTCCCCTGTGGCTACCCTGCGGCCTGCCTGACCCTGGGTCAAGTCAGGGTCACTCTCCCACCTCCTCCGGGAATATTCCTCCCTGTGATGTCCCCAAGGCTCGCTTCCTTGCCTCCTGCGGGTTTTTATTTTTGAAGTCCATCCATCTCACACCCCATGTTATTTATTTAGTTTATTATCTGCCTCCTTCCATCAGAATTTAAGCCCCATGAGGTCAAGGACTACTATTTTTGATCTATGCCTAGAAAAGTACTGTCACATATGCAAAGACACTGATTTTCTTCAGTCCATATACACCAGTATAATCATTTTCCCTTTTCATTTTTTTTTTTTTTTTACTTTTGCTTTGTTTATCTCTAATTGCAAAGGATTTAAGTTGTATTGCATGGATTTCTTTACAAACTCTCAAATTTGGAGGGGGCAGTAGACAGGATAAATAAGAAAATCTAATTTTATACTGCATTCTGGATTTACACAGTCCATTCATGCATATAAGAAATAACTAGAACGGAGAATTGTATCTGAATGTAATTGCTTTGTCTAAGACTATATTAAAAACACTTTCAAAGCTGGCACACTTCAGACAAGATCAAAGAGTTACTACAGTAAATGATAAGCCCTGCCCCCCCCCCCCAAAAAAAAAAGCAGGCAGTGAGGTAGAAAAGCTGTCTTACTATTAGGCACACTAGAAAGTCAGCTGCACTCAGGTCAAAATTTGCGTCTTGATGTTTCATCCTGTATGAATGGATTCTCTGCAAAGACCAAAAAAAAAAAAAAAAGGCTCAATGGAAATTCATCAGCTTTCTTATTCGCATTTAATTAACAGGGAATTTTACATATTGGAGATTTCCTTCATTAAGTTTGATTCCCCTGTTGTGCCCTGGTGACAAGCAATTCTCCACAGAGAAAAGAGAGGACCCCTACCCAGCCCTGCCTGCCTCTCCGAGGTGACCCAAGTCTGTCCATCTCTTCCTTCTATTTTTCCTTGATATTTTGGTTTAATGTTTGCTGACCGTCTACTCAGGTGTAACAGACAGAGGGGTCTACACCGTGAATGATTCTAGGGCTCTACCTTCTTTGCCCTAAATGCCCCCAGGAGCCATTCTGGATCCCAGGGGCGACTGTTTCCACCACAATAATTAGTCCCATCCTGGGATTCTTTCTTCATCAGCGGCGCGTTCAGAAAGTCACTCACTCCTCCCCAACCATGTGTGACACACGTTGGTTGGTGTATTTCGCTTCACAGGGAGACTTACATCTTAGGAGAGAAAGGCTTTGCGTGAAGGAATGAGTTTGCAGTCGGGAATTCCAGACAGTGCCAGTGAAGGGAAGGGACACTTTGCAGCTGACTTTCTGGGTCCCTGGGAGCACACGGGGTCAGGGGAGCCCTCGCGGCTCCCTCTTAGCCACGACCTCCGGAAAGACGGCGTGCTCCTGGCCGAGCTCTCCCGCTCGCCTCGCCATCTGGCTCTTTCTGTGTGAAGTGCCTTTGCCTCTTCAGTGCCCCGAGCACCCTCTCCTGCATCCCCGCCTTGGCCGTTCTGCCGCCCGCCGCCCCCGCCGCCCCCGCCGCCCGACGCTCGTCAGGACTCAGCATAAACCGGCCCCGCCACGGACTGCAGCGCGCCAGACCTCCCTGTCCATCACCAGCTCCCGGAGTTTACTCAAACTCATGTCCACTGAGTCGGTGATGCCATCCAGCCATCTCATCCTCCATTGTCCCCTTCTCCTCCCTCCTTCAATCTTTCCCAGCATCGGGGTCATTGCTAAAGAGTGGAAATGACCACCTTCGCATCAGGTGGCCAAAGTATTGGCGCTTCAGCATCAGTTTAATTCTATTTGTCAATGAGTAAGTGTTATTGTATGTGAGTATACACTCACCTGGATAATGAATACCCATGGAATCAGGCAAAGTTTTTCCATCTAGCATTCGTTTTAAATACATTTGACAGTGTTTACGTTTCATAAAGTGCATGTGGCAGAAGCTTTTATTTTTATTTTCGGCTGCCCAGTATGCCTTTGGGTATCTTAGTTCTCCGACCAGGGATTGAACCTGGGCCCTCCACCGCAAAAGTACTGAGTCCTCACTGCTGACCCCCAGAGAATTCCTGGCAAAGCTTTCAAAATGGCTTTATTGTGGTTAAATCCTCATGCCATAAAATTCATTCATCTTAAATGTATGATTAAAGATTTTTAGTAAATTAGCAGAGATGCAAGAGCATCACCATATTTCAATTTAGGAACATTTTTACCACCCCAAAGAGATACCCACTCGGTTCCCACCTCAGCTTCCAGGAAAACACCAGCCCGCTGTCTGTTTTCATAGGTTTAGGCAAAGTGCTTTAATAGGCTGCACATTCAAAATTAATGGCACATTTGATAACATTTCTTACCACGTGCAAAAAAGTTATAAATTCACTCAAGGTTGCTGAGGGAGCTAAAGCCATGCAAGCTATCAGGACAGGGACGTCTGGCCCAAATATCATAGTGATGCCAAATGTGATGACTGTGATCTGCAAGGCAAGGGGAGACATGTTAGCCCCACACACACTCAGCACTGATATTTGAGGAAATGCTTAAGATGCAGGTGTTCTGATCAAATACATGGGAATGTTCCCTTGTGCGGACACACTCCTTTCAAAGGGAGAAGGGAAGGGAGGAGATTTTGTTATGAGAAAGTGTATGACCTTCAGCTCCCAACAGAAAATTCTTAAAGGGAAAATCTGGAGACGAAGGTGAGAGCTAAATTGTTCAAACAGACTCACTGAGACCTCAGTTTTATCCCGAGTCTGCCACTAATTTTTGTGTGACTTTAATTACGTTACTTCACTAGCAGATCCAAACGATTGTGTACAGGACGGATAAACAAGGTCTCACTATACAGCACAGGGAACTACATCCAATGTCCTGTGATAAACCCTAATGGAAAAGAATGTGTGTATGTAACAGTCACTTCGCTGAACAGCAGAAATTAAACTCAACATTGCAAATGAGCTACACTTCAATTAAAAAGTTTAAAAAAAGAAATTATAAAGGATTAAAGCATCAAAGAAAAAAAATCCAAAAACAGAATACTTAATTTTTTCCCTCCATAAAATGAGGAGAATTATACTAGATAATCTTCATTATTTTTCAAATCTGATATTTCAACATTCCATAAATATGTGGCTACTCTTCAGTGGTATAAAAAATGAAGCAGACAAATGCAAAGAAAAAAGAAAATAATCAGAAAGTATATAAACAAGTAGGACACTGTAACACTATGGTGTACTTTTTATATTGTGAACAAAGAAATTTTTAGTTTGCAAAACTTAGTTTTTGCAATACTGCTTTGTCTTATTTTAACCCATAATAAGTTTAAAATTAATTGGCAATAAAGGGAAAAAAGATCTCCAATCATTTGAAGATATATTTCGATTTGAAAAATGCATTTTTTCGGTGTCGAAAGTTCAGTTCTCGGCTATGGTTCTTTATTTGCTAAAGCTTGCTTATTCACACGAATGTGAGGTCTTAGTCATCATACTAATCCACAAACCTAACAGAAAAGGCCTTGGTATTATCATGACTCTCCTTAGAAACAATAAAGCCAAATTTGCTTGTTTGTTCGTTTATTCACTTGCCGCTGAGGAATTCTGCAGGAGGAATTCACGATAAGACAGTGCAGACTCAGGTCTGCTTCTCCCAGGCGCTGGGGGGAGTCTGCCTCACCAGCCCTTCCTGTGTTACTATGCACAGAATTGGCGAGGGGCGGGGAGACGGGGGATGGTCTCTGCTCTCTCAGTGGACAGACACGGAAGCTCCGCTCTGGCAGAGTCTGACGTTTCGAGTTCTGGAAGCGCTGTCCTATGCTGTTGGAGTTGACACACTTTGAAATCTGCTGAGAAAATCCTTTCTCATTTTTCCCAACCGAAAGCGTCACTGCAGAGGCTACATCTGTGAGGAGAGCCCCTGCCCTGGCCTGCTTCTGCAGTGAAAGCTGAGGGGAAGGCGCGGTTCTGCCGGCGATGCTGAGAGTCCTCATCTGAGAGGCTGTCGGATCTCTGCAGACAGGGTGAGTGGTGAGTGCCTGGTAACCCAGCGGCTGCCTGCTCCCTCGACACACTGCAGCAGGCGTGTGCATTTACTAAATCTCAGCCTGGAGTGGTTTCTGCTCAACGAGAGCCAGCGGAGCAAGTGGGCAAAGACATAAAGAAAAAGGAAGCACGACTCCGGGCTGCTGACTCAAGATCAGTCAGCTCAAAGAGCGTCTCCGAGGCTGCTCACGCTGGGACAGTGGAGTCCTCACTCACTCTGACAGGAGCAGACCTATCAGAGCCCCTGTTGGCCAATAACCCTGAGGCCGCTCGAACACCAGCCCCGAAAAAGACAAATTCAGAGCCGAAACGACAAGAAGACACAAAGTGTGCACACGGATTTTCTGTCCACCTTTTCTGGACACATGCAAACCAAGAATGTGGGCTAAAAGAAATCAACTGTCAGTCAGACTGACATCTGTTCCGCTTACCCAGCTTCTGGGTTTATATTGTGCAGTATTATTAAGTCTGTTGGCTGGAAAAAAAAAAAGAGTTCCCACAGCAAAATATGAATGGAAAGACTTTGGTGCACCAAATGTTCACGACTGTGTCTCAAAATTGGTCTTCCAAATAAAGTATTTCTACAGACACTATCAGCTGAATACCGAGAAATACTGGCTTGGCCAAAAAGTTTCACTTGGGTGTTTCCATAACATCTTAACTTTTTGGCCAACTCAATACTATCTAGAGATGCCAAATCAGAACGCTGTCCGCTGAGAAAGGGTGAGTCAACAGCTAGCTGCTGACCAGGACAATCCGCTGCCAACTCCTTACAGAAACCAGTGGATGATATCATATGCATTTTCTTAGCAGGTGGACTTTGGTTGGGTTTCTCTCATAATTTCAAGACTCCTACTCCAAGAACTGAGAGCTGTGTATGCAAGACAGACATTCCACCAGCAGCTGAGGAGTTCAGCGAAAAGGCACCTGAAATGCTGAGACTAGGCAACCCCAGAGTTTAGACTAACATTTCCATCCAAGTTTTCAGTGATCTTACGTGCTCAGTTGCTTATTCATGTCCCACTCTTCTGCGACCCCAGGGGCTTCCCAGGTGGCCCTACTAAAGAACCCACCTGCCAATGCAGATGTAAGAGAGACCGTTTCGATCCCTGGGTCGGGAAGAAGGAAATGGCAACCCAGTCCAGTGTTCTTGCCTGGAGAATCCCATTGACAGAGGAGCCTGGCGGGCTACAGTTCATGGGGTTGCAAAGAGTCGGATAGAAAGTAGTGACTTAGCAGGCATAGCACACGAATCTTCTCTGTAAATTCGAGTCGAGTTCATACACAAATTCTCCAGGAACATCCATCACTGACTCCGTAATATGTTACGCCCACTCCCCTTTCTCGGGTGTGATTTTAAGGTATTGATTGTCCCCATTGCTCAAGGCAAACGTGACTATGTTTAATGTTACACTGAAAGTTTAAAAAAGAATGGTTTGTGTAAGTACTTACTACATAGAAGCAAAATGACCAAAGGCCACTATTTTTTCTCCTCTTACGAAAAATAAATGCTATCACGTATGTCAGGAAGACAAGTGAAGCTGCATAACCAAGCGTCATGACAACCTGAAGATAATACAAAGAAATACCAAAGTTAAAATAATGAAATATGAACTGAGGAAGAGGTTACAAGAGTTGCTTATGTTTCTTATTACACATGCACTCTGCATGTTTTCTGTTTGGGTTTGTGACCAACTAAAAGTGGAAACTTCATGATTATATGAAACTATATCAATGTGAACGTTTACTATGAATTGCTGTATAAGATATTGCCTGTGCCATTGTTACTTACCAAAGCAAATATAACTTGACTTGTGAGATAAATGTATACCATGTCTGCTAGGTAGAAAATCAAATACATGGAAAGGAGAATGAGACTGTAGAGGCTGACGTCCACCAGCGCCTGCCCACACCAGTACGCAGAGGGGAGGAGGCCAGAGATCCACAGCTGGGCCTTGGTTCTCTTCTGATGGAAAACCACAGCAGATACATGGATTCAGTTGGAATTCAAATCCAAAACAAACACACCAGGTGACTTTCAAAGGCAAATATAATCTAATATTCTAATGAATTAAAAAAAAATTTAAGTGTCTTGAAGTGGACCATTTTTCAAAGACTTTATTGAATGTGTTACAATACTGCTTCTGTTTTACGTTTTGCTTTTTGGCTGTCAGGCACATGGGATCTTAGCTTCCTGACCAGATATCGAACCTCAACCCACGCATTGGAAGGTGAAGTCTTAACCACTTGGACCACCAGGGAAGTCACTAAAATTTTTTTAAATCTAACATTTTAAAATTTTAATATTTTAATCTGCTTCCCTGAAAGCTCAGTTGGTAAAGAATCTGCCTGCAATGCAGGAGACTCTGATTAAATTCCTGGGTTGGGAAGATCTGAAGGAGAAGGGATAGGCTACCCACTCCAGTGTTCTTGGGCTTTCCTTGTGGCTCAGATGGTAAAGAATCCACCTGCAATGTGGGAGACCTGGGTTCGATCCCGGGGTTGGGAAGATCCCCTGGAGAAGGGAAAGGCTTCCCACTCCAGTATTCTGGCCTGGAGAATTCCATGGAGTCCATGAGGTCACAAAGAGTCAGACACAACCAAGCGACTTTCACTTTCACTTTTTCAATATCTTAATAACGTGTACACTGCTTTTAGGAAACTGATGACAAAAGAGCCAGTTGCATCCAGATGGACGTTTAAACATGAGAATTGTTTTATCTGGTAGGTTTGAAGAATAAATAGAACAGTAGCCTCCTAATGATCAAAGCCTGAATCAGTCTCCTTCAAAAGAAATGCTATCTTGTCATCCGAAGAACAGTAAATTCTCCATTATCTAAATATACTCCTGGATAATTACTGACTCAGATGGTAAGATATTACTTCTTTAAATCTGATATGACTGTCTTGCCTTGATAATGGACGTGACCCAACACAAATACAACTGAAAAACTGTATTCTGCACAGCGGCAGGTGGACTAAAGTCCTGACTGTGGCCTTCAATTTCAGTATCAGTGACTTCTTCCCTGTGGTTAGGAAATGATGTGGTTGAAAGTTTTATCATATTCCCCTTTGAAGGTTTAGATTAATTGGAGTGCCCACCAGACTGTTGCCCTTTTCCCGTCCTTCTGAAGTAACTAGCACTTTGTGCTTTTAGAAGGAACTTTTCTGACATGATAGAAGTAATATGGAACTGCATTATCTGAGTTGAACACATTACAGTGTTTTCCTGTGAGAAAACCCATAGCATTTAACACATAATGACTGAGGCCCCGGCGTTGTTCTTCCCCCCTCCCCCTTCTTACTTTGTAATCGCTGACGCTGTTCATGGCGATGTAAGGAGACAGGCTGCACATGACAATGAACAGGAACAACGACCCTTCGGGGAGCCCCGTCCAGAACAGCATGTAGCCCTGCAAACAGGATGCGCTTGGTGGGGCCTGGGAGCAGCAGCGCAGCGTCACACCAGAAAACCTTGATGTGACGGTGTAGGTCGATGCCACCTCAACAAAACAATTCATTACCGGTATCCATGTAGTCAAGTGCTTAAAACCGGTGAGCATTTGTAAAAAAGGAAGGAAATACCGACCATCACAAAAGCACGTGCTTCTGGAAGGACTGAAAAATCAAACGTGCACATCTAGTTCATCAATCTCCACCCACAGAGGTGCGGGGGAGAAGTTGTTGATCACTTAACGTGGAGCTTCTACTCCGAGGGGAAAAAAGAGAAGAGAAAAATGATTCAGAAACTGTTTCAGGGCATGTATCAAAAGGAACTGAAAGCAGAGACCTGCCTGCACTTGGTCACAGCAGCGCTGTTCACACGAGCCGAGGGACAGAAGCAGCCACACATCCTCAGACAGATAAGGGGGTGTGCACGAGCAGAATCATTCACCCTTAGAGGAGGAAGTCCTGTCACACGCAGCAACATGCGTGAACTGAGGGGGTGTCAGGGAAACAGGAAGGGAAGCAGGAAGGAAGCCAGGCACGAGAGATGTGCCGGTAAGTGATCCGCTGACACAAGTCAGATTTCCAGAAGGCGCCGCAGCAGAACGGGGGTCAGGAGGGCCACGAGGGGCGGGGAGCAGGGAGTCTTGTTTGGCAGAGATAAAGTGCTAATTGTGCAAGACAGAAGAATTCCAGAGATCTGACTCAGTGTGAATATGCTGAACACTTCCCAAGTGTACCCTTAAAAACGCCTAGATGAAATGATAGCCAGTGGAATCTGCTGTGTGCCTCAGGGACCTCAAACAGAGGAGACAGCCTCGAGGGTGGGGAGGAGTGAGAGACGACGGGGAGGGGGCAGTTTCAGGAGGGGGGCGTCTATGTGTGCCGATGGCTGCTTCGTTTGACACCAACGCTATCCCGTAAAGCGATTATCCTTCAATCAGAAATAAAGACATTTTAAGGCATGACTAGATGGCAAGTTTTTGTGTTATGGGGCTTTTTTTTTTTTAAACCACAATACAAAAAATAATAATCAAGGAACTACGAGAGAAGTAGATAATTCAGGCCTGGAGCAACCATCTTCCTCAGTAAACCTATTGATGAAGAGGTGAGGATACTGGTAGCTGAGTGGGAGCTTCTGAAGCACAGATTTAAAAGGAAAACTCGCTGCAATAAGCCCACTGTCAAAGAGAGAAACCTGAACTCACGTCCCCCAGATTGGTGTCTCAGTCCGGCCTTAGGCTCACGGCTGGGGCTTCCCAGGTGGCACCATGGTAAAGAACCCGCCTGCCGTGCAGGAGACGTAAGAGGTGTGAGTTTGGTCCCTGGGTCGGGAAGCTCCCCTGGAGGAGGGCATAGCAGCCCACTCCAGTCTTCTGGCCTGGAGAATCCCATGGACAGAGGAGCCTGTCGGGCTACAGTCCTTGGGGTCACAAAGAGTCAGATACAACTGAGTGACTTAGCACACACAGACACGGGGCTGCGTCCGGGATTAATTACGGGAGGCCAGGGCAGTAGCCTGTCTCAAGATCATTCTCAAACTTTCCTTCAGGCTTTGGAAGCTACATCTACAAATTCTAATGTTTCAGCAGATGGGAGAGCACTTCACTGTCTTTCTGAGAATGGCTGAAAGGAGAAAAGTATGCACCTCTGGGGATGTCTAAGAGAATAACCATGGGGCCTTGGTCCATTTTGGTCCTGAACAAACAAGCAATAAAATGAGGAAACTCAACGACCCAGAGGGGCTGCAGCCCCCTCGGTCCACCCAGCGGCCCCCTGTCTGCAGGGTCCCTTCAGACCCCGTGGTCCGGCCGCCGCCCTGCTCTCAGGCCAGCGGCGGCTCCGAGTCAGCTCCGCGTGCCCCGTGTGTTCACCCAGCACCCCCAAGGCAGTGAAGGCCCAGAGTGGGCACAGCCCTCTGTCACAGACCGGGCAGCCTGCTTCTGACGGCTCTGCTTCCAACCGCGGTGCTTGCTCTCCCAACCTCCTGGTTTGGGACAGTCAGGGTCCGTTTCGGGAGATCCCTCTAGGGCACCAGTCGGGGTCTAACCAAAAAGTCTTCAAAACCCTCAGTACTTAAAACAGAGGGAAGTCAATCACACAAGGGTTACGTGGGTGGGAAGAGGGGAGGAAGCCGTTGTCCCTTCCGGGTTAGAAGGCGAAGGGGAGGGGATGTGATCAGAGCCCACGGTGTGTGGCCTTTCTGCCCTCCTGGCTCCGATCCCTGCTTCCTGTTGTCTAAATCCAGGCTAGAGCCGGCTGACAAAGACCCCTGAGAATGTGGCTCTGGGTATCAGACACCCTCGCAATGCAGAGCAATGATGGGTGAGTGAAGGGACGGATCCGAAGGAAGATGGCCCAAGAGCTGGCAGATTCTCCTTCATTGCAGTCAATCCGCTACCTGTGGAGTCAATGAAGGGTCCACCACCGAGTGATACCGGCTTTACAAGACTCTAAAGCTGGGTTACAGGGCTCCCGACTTCCACCCCATTGTACACACACACACACACACACACACACACACACACACACACACACTCACTCACTCACTCACTCTCTGTCTCCAAGACACTTCTGCAGTCAGGCTTGTATTTTTTCAGAAGATTCCCTAGAAGACTATGACAGAATACTTAAAAATATCCCCTCATGCAAATTCTTTAGTAATAACTTAGGAAAAAATCATATGTTGCTATAGTATAGCCTGATTGAAAAATTAAGACGAAATGGTTCTTATGACTGACGATCCAGAGGACCCAGAGCACTCACTCAACAGCTGAAGAAGGTAAGCAAGCAAACCCAGCGCTTACCAAAGGGTATGCGCTTCTCTCGGTGTGAATACGCTGTGCCTGACCGAACATCCGGAGCAGCCCGCTGCTGACGACGCTCACCAGGACAGGAAAACAGTGCAGTCTCTTGGTGTTGCACACGACCGAGAACCGATAGTCCTGCCGATCAAACAAAGACAAACAACGTGAGGCTGACTCTGCGCCACTGAAGAAGGAGAAACAGGCTTTGCCCCTAAGAGCTTAGCAGCGGCGCATCTAGCAGTATGACCGCCTCTGAGCGAACTGGCCTTTCTGAGTGTCACCCTTGTCTTGTGCTGGGGGGACAGCGAGTGGGCTGGGGTACAGCCTAAATGAGATCATGCGCATCAGCTTCTGGTGGAGCGGACAGGACAGCCGGCCGCATGCATTTTTATCAGCATTACTGATTTGAAATCATTTGTCCTCGTTTTGCTTACGAGGAAGTGTTATCGACCAGGATTTCAGAGGTCCTGACAAGGGGACAGTAAGCTTACAGAAAGCAAGCAAAGGAACCCTGATCTTCTGCGTAGGAGGCAAGAGTGGGATTACACTGCCAATGAAGCGTTTTCACACTTCCTGAGACCGCCTTTATGTTCTTCATGTTTGTAAAGATCCTCATGCAGGCTTCTCTGGGAGCTCAGTGGACTCTTTAGAATCTGCCCGCCCATGCAGGAGACAGGTTCGATCTCTGGTCCGGGAAGATCCCACATTCCACGGAACAGCTGAGCCCGCTACTATTGTTCCTGCGCTGCGGAGTCCGGCAGCCGCAGCTACTGAGCTCACGCGCCTGGAGCCCGGGGTCCCAGCAACGGAACCAACTCTGGAGAGAGACCCCCTCGCTGCACCTAGAGAAAAATCCGCGCACAGCCGCGGAGACCCAGCACAGCCAAAGAGACACAAAATTCTGCAACTGTTCACGCACCGTTCAGTATCACCAACCGTTCACACAGTAAGTACCTGAGATCAGGAGCAAATAAAGCAACTGACAAGCGACAGAGTTTCCACAAGCTGGCACTGGGATTACACATCTTACTAAGCGCCTACTGTAGGCAGATTCGGGGACACAAATCAGTGCCTTTGCTCTGCTTTTGTTCCCCTTGGAGCAAGAAAGAAACAGGTAGCTTCACTGAATCTGGCCCCAGCTTTCCACTGGGATGTAAACTCAGCGTTTTACTTAAGATTGGGATGTATTTTCAACAGTCTTATTCCTGTGAAAGGATCTCTATTACTTGCACTCTTTTATCCAAATTGAAACATATTAAATAATAAACTGAGAGCACTTTCCTCCCATAGATTCCATGTGATTATTATAGTATTTAATGTATTTTCTCAATATATAAAAATATCACTTGGGTAGTTCATCATTAAATGGGGTTTCTTAAATTCATAATTATAGGGGTTGGTACTCAGAAGGTCTAATATTTTATTGAGTCTGAATAATGCTATGATATCTAGGTACCTTCAAATGTAAAAAATCTTCTAATTCATAATTTAAGATAAAAATGTTTTACAATTTATTTAAATGTCACGGTTAATTCAATGATAACCCCACATGTTTTTGAGTCTTCACTATATACTTGGTTGACTTTTCACAGTGTTTAAATCAGTTAAAATGTAGCATTTTAATTTTTTTCATAAAAGCAAACACAAGAGGCAAGTGGCAAGCATACCTTTCGTTTACCAGAAACGATGATGGCCCCATTGTAAGAGGGATCTTCAGTGCCATTTCTATTTTCAAAGTCATCTACCTCCAAAAGTATATTTTGATGCTTCAGTGACTGTATAAAATCTTCAATATCTGATTCTAGCATGAAATCCAGAAAAGAAGGCCATAGAAAGTAAGAACATGTGTGACAATTTTTAAAAATAAACCAGACACACAATTTAAAATCAAGATTTATAGAATACCATGCAAAGGCATGTCTCTGTGGGCATCAAAATAATAATAATACTGGCCCATAAAAGAGAAGCCTTTCCACTATCTTCTGTTATCAAATCTTATGCTTTACAACTGAACCACCGAAGAAGCCTGAAATAAGCAGTTAGGGAAAACCAATCGCCCATCATTTAGGGTAACAAGATCATGGGTTCTAATCGGTCATAAAGAATCTTCCTAGATTTTGTTGGAGGGGCATAGGGTATAAAGATGCCGTCTTCACATTATCAAGTGGCATGTATAACGTTTATGGTGTAGGTTAGGCTGCTGTGACGCAGAGACTGAGGACAGAGTGGTTCTGTGAGTGCAGAAGTCCGTCTCCATCCCACAGAAGAGCTGAGGATCGTCAGGTGGGCAGCTGACGGGTCGGATGGGTTACACGGGGACTCAGGCTCCTTCTGGCTGTCCCAGCAGCTCCAAAGTCACACAGACATGCATCGCCCCTCGCAGGTTCTTTTCCACAAGTGAGGTTTAAAATACACATTTTACTCTCGTAATTTGCTTCCCCCATCTGTGCTATTTAACAATAAAAATCACTTTTTTCTGGATTTAAATTTTGTTTCTCTGTTTACCCGTGTTGTTGATGATCAGTAGGCTGGTACGGGGGTCCTGGGGAAGCCGTCCTGGAGACAGGAAATACAACTCAGGCGTAAACTCCCAGTCAGAGGTTTCATTCACCACCGCGTAGAGTATGCTTTCCACAATCAAAGGGAACATAGCAATTCCAAACACGAACAGTCTATCAATAAAGAAATATTACCACATGAATGCCACTGTGACAGAACAGTGTTATTTATTCAGCCAGATGTTTCACAAGTATTTGTTGAGTGCCATCTCTAATTGGTGCTAAAATTTTGAAAATCACACCTTCACATGCCATGCGTGGGCGCATGCTCAGTCCTAAGTCGTATCTGACTCTCTGTGACCCCACGGACTGTAGCCACCAGACTCCTCTGTCCATGGGATTCTCCAGGCAAGAGTACTGGAGTGGGGTGCCATGCCTTCCTCCAGGGGATCTTTCTAACCCAGGGACTGAACCCGTGTCTGTTGCATTGGCATGCGGGTTCTAACTGCTGAACCCCCAGGGAAGTCTAGCAGTGTGACATAAACACAGGCTAAACTATGAAAATTAAACAGACGTGTGCAGAAGGCTGCTCAAGCCCTAACATCCGGTGTTCCCACTGTTGGTACAATCAAACACTACATTTATTCCTCCTCTGGCAGGAATGCTGCCGGTGGGGGGTGGGGGTGGGGGACTGTGTTCCAAGTTTTTTGTTTGCTTGTCCGCTTTTGTCTTTTTTAGATCCACAATAACAATGTTTGTTCTTTTAAAAGTCCTTTTCCAACAAAGGCCGTTACAGAGTGGGGCCCTGTGCCGCACAGGAGTCCTCACTAGTCCCTACTTTCTACGTAGCAGTGAGTGCGTGTCCCTCCGAAGCTCCCGTTTACCCGCCGCCTCCAGCCTTCCTGCTTTGCCAACTATAAGCCTGTTTCCTACTTCTGTGACTCTGCTTCTGCTTTGTAAGTAAGTTCATTTGTACCTTTTTAGAAGGTTCCACATGTACACAATATGGTATATTTGTCTTTCACTTTCTTCCCCCACTACAACAATCCCTAGGTTTATCTGTTGCTGTAAATGACATTATTTAGTTTTTTATGGCTGAGTGGTATTTCACCGTATTCTAGTTTCAGATTCACTCCAGTTTAACCTGCTCAGGACACTCACTGTCTAAGAAGCAGCATGCCCTGATACTCACAGGGTCAGAAGCCCTTTCTTTCCTCGTCTTAACTGTAAGAAGCGGAGCCGTGCCATCGCCCAGAACTGCAGCCTCCACAGGCCCGCAACGCTCACAGCCTTCTGCATCTCGGGGGGAGAAGGGCAAGGTGGATCCATTTCATGTAGCCGTTCCGTGTCCCTGCTCATCTCTGCTTGTTCAAAATCTATACACACGCACACACACAGAATACACACACTTTACTAACAGCATCATGGGCATCACAGCTTTCTCTTTGTAACAATATTACACATTGTTTTAGAATGTTTGTGGTTACAAAGCAAAGAAGGTCGGAAACAAATTATGTGCGTGATGCCTGCATTCAATAAACGCAGTGGGGAAAATATGGTGAATTCATACCAAACGTGGAACTCAGGAAAGATGATCACAGTACGCCCTGTCTTTGAAAAGACAGAGAAGGGCCCAAATGTGACAATATTCTGAGGGATTTCAAGAAATTTCTTCCACAGGAACACCCAATCATGGATGCCTACATGTCTACTTAAAATTCTATGTGGAAAAATTGTCAGATCCGAAACCACCAGATCTGTATCTGATCCCCAAGATACATGACATACAAGCAGCATGATTTGGGACAAATCATTTAACTGCTGTTCGGCCTGATTTCCTCAGGTGTAAAAACGTGCCCATGGTGTTTGTTACAAAGGTTATTTTGTTTGTTAGTCACTCAGTCGTGTCTGACTCTTTGCAACTCCGTGGACTGTAGCCCGCCAGGCTCCTCTGTCCATGGGATTTCCCGGGCAAGAATACTGGAGCGGGTTGCCAGTCTCTTCTCCAGGGGATCTTCTGGACCAGGACTGAACCCACACATCCTGCATTGCAGGAGGATTCTTTACCACTGAGCCACCTGGAAAGCCCATAAAGGTTAACATAGGAAGGTAATTGCAATACAGACACACGTCGATCAAAGTGTCTGCCATAAAGGTTGCAAAATGACAGCTTTTTTTAACCATCATCCATTAAAACACATGCTGGGCTTCCCTGGTGGCTCAGAGGTAAGGAATCTGTTTGTCAATGTGAGAGATCCATTGATTGAACCCAGGGTTCAATCCCTGGGTTGGGAAGATCCCCTGGAGAAGGAAATGACAACCCATTTCAGTATTCTTGCCTGGGAAACCCCATGGACAGAAGAGCCTGGCGGGCTACATAAAGTCCATGGGGTCACAAAGAGTCGGACATGACTTAGTGACTAAACCATCACCACCAAAACACACCTTAGGAGATTATTGAATCCTTTTCCCCATTAAGGGCTCAGTCTGCATATGAGCAAGGTAAAGGCAGTCTTGACAAGAAACATTTACTCAGACTTCACGACCCTGATGGAGAGCCTCTGACACCCTCAGAGCATCCAGCAAGCAGGGATTCTCTGGGAGAGGAGACAGCAGCTAAAAGAGGAAGTGAATCACTTCCGAAGGGAAGTCTGAGATGCGCCAAGAAGGGACTTGGGTTTAGTCCTAGTGACGATATGAGGAAAAGGTTGACCGCCCTTCCCAAACAGCACTATCAGATCTGGAATGTGTCTCGCTCCTTGCTGAGAGCCACACACAAGACACTCTAGCCTCTAAGCTGACACATGACCATTTGGAAATTGGTCTTCTGTGACATATACGAATGGATGTACCTTGCTCAGCCGTCGAGTTCCCTTCCAGTTTCATGAAGACTTCATTCAGAGTCGATGTGGAAACCTCATAACTCATCACACCCGGGCTGCAACCCTCATCAAGGTCACCGAAAAGGTCTAAGGCAACAGGAGGGGACAGAAACATCTGAAATACCACATTGACAACTAAGTCTAGTGAATGGACACCTATCTGAACGATGATGCCGAATGTTGTGTAGGTCACGTCTTTGGAGGCAAAATTTCACCCGGGTGCACTCCCTCTGTTACCTGAAGAGGGAGGCCTCCCCCCAGTGCACAAACCCTCTGCATCCATCATCTGCCTATAGCTCATGATGCGCCTGCAAACTTCTTTGAGGAAAGATGAGCAGAGAGAGTACCACCTTCTACCAATGCCCCACAAATCACTGTTGCCCCACAAATCACCATCGCCCCACAAATCACCGTTGCCCCACATATCACCATCACCCCACAAATCAGCATCATCCCACAAATCACCATAACCCCACAAATCACCATCACCCCACAAATCACCATCACCCCACAAATCATCCATCGCCCCACAAATCACCATTGCCCCACAAATCACCATCACCCCACAAATCACCATCACCCCACATAGCACCATCACCCCACAAATCACTGTCACCCCACATATCACCGTCACCCCACAAATCATTGTCATCCCACAAATCACCATCACCCCACAAATCACCATCACCCCACATATCACCGTCACCCCACAAATCACTGTGTGCTTCTACCTCCATTCCTGACTCTCCTTCTGGGTGGTCTGCAGCTCCTCCCACCCAAGATCGCCTCTTTGATTTGGGTCTGAACTCCTTCCCCTTTGGGACTCTCGAGGACCTCCTAGAATTACCTCCTGCTTTTCTCTCCTGCATCATCGACTTCTGCAAGTACTGGGTCACCCCAAATCACACGCCAAAATGCTGTAAGGTCACCCATTGAACAAAGACGTGTGTGCGTGCATGCGACAAGCAACAGCAAAACAAGGGAAAACTCTCCTCCTCCCACACAAATGCATACACTACTCCAAAGATTTGTCTCTTTTGCTCTCTTTCATTAGTCACATCCTATTCACACATAACCTACACAAACCCAAATGCTACCCTTATACCCCTGCCACCGCCCGCCCAGAAGCTACTGTTTTCAAGCATCAGTGATTCCAATTTTCTTCTTAATTCAATGAATACATTTTCTTTTAACTTGGTCTCTCTCTTTTTAAAATTTAGTGACAGTCAAAGCCGTTGACTACACCCTCCTTCTAGAAACATTTTCTCCCTTGAGTTAATAAGAACAGACTCTCTTGTTTCTCCTTCAACTGCTCCGGGGGCTCCTGATTTCCACTGCCCTCTGACCCGTCCTCCACTCTCTCCTGAGGGTTCAGTCCTATGTCACCTTCTCATTAATCCAATCCCTTGCATTAAATCCACCTAATACCCAGGTTCAATTGATTCAACCCGAATCACTGAATCAGTGATTCCCAGATTCAGCTCTCACTCTGCTCTCTGAATTCCTGTATCCCATAACCAACTATACACTTAGCCGTTGGACAGCTCCACTTGGAAGTTCTCATCTCAGCTTCAGCTCCTTAAGAAACCCGACCCCAAACGAAATCCAAACCCATCACATATGAAAGCTGTAATAACGGTGTGAACACTTGTTCCCAAGCTCACCCCCTCATACTTATACTTAAATTACCTGGAAATTTACTTGTTCTTTCCGCAGGCAATGTATACACAAGCTTTTCTTTGCTTTCCATTTTCAATTTAGCATCAGGGATGTGGTGATTGATGAGGGATGTTATTTTCTCTGGATCACACATTTCACTTCTGCACAAACTAACATGTAAAGGGAAAGACAGTTCATTTGTGTCTTCTCTGCCGCTGCCGCAAAAACAGCTCTTATCGGATTTCTAGCTCTTGTGTATTACTTTACTTGGTTTTAGGGAGCAAACAAATGAGGAAATAATAACATTAACAACCATGTCATCAGTTTGGAAAATCTTAGGATCTGTACAGAGGAGATGTATCAGCTCAAAACAACTGCAAGTACACAAAAATAAATAATGCAATTAAAATGATATATCAAGTATGAAGAGAAACAGAGGCAGGCAAGATCATTAGGCAGAAGAGATTTCTTAGGGAAAATAATTATTACCATACTGTGCAGATGTTAGAAAATTAGTGTCTACTAGGGAAATCTGCCCTTCACCCATGTTTTGTTTGATCATCAAGGTTTTCTCCAAAAAGTATTGGTTTGGCCTGGACACACTTGCTAGTTAGACACAGTCCTCCACTCTTTGTCTCCAGACTTACTCCCTGTTGATGGTAGCTTCTGGAAGGACTTGACTTCCTGTCCTGTGAAAGGATGGCCATCTACTGGAGTAGTGCATGGGTCAGCTGAGGAGATTCAGGGCAGGAAAAGGGCTAGGCCTGTCAGATCACCCAATGCCTCAGCCTGGACGCGGGTCCATGAGGTCAGAACCACACAAGGCCTCAGCCTGGACGGGGATCCATGAGGTCAGACCACACACGGCCTCAGCCTGGACAGGGATCCATGAGCTCAGACCAAACACGGCCTCAGCCTGGACGCAGGTCCATGAGGTCAGACCACACACAGCCTCAGCCTGGACGCGGGTCCATGAGGTCAGACCACACACGGCCTCAGCCTGGACGCGGGTCCATGAGGTCAGACCACACACGGCCTCAGTCTGGACGGGGGTCCATGAGGTCAGACCACACACGGCCTCAGCCTGGACGGGGATCCATGAGGTCAGACCACCCACGGCCTCAGCCTGGACGGGGGGCCCATGAGCTCAGACCACACACTGCCTCAGCCTGGACGGGGTCTGTGAGGTTAGACCACCCATGGCCTCGGCCTGGACGGGGGTCTGTGAGGTCAGACCACCCATGGCCTTGGCCTGGACGGGGGTCCGGGGGGCGGTCATTAGCCCGCCAGGGCTTCTCCCTGTGAAATCTGCCCCATCCTCCGCGCTGGTGACGATGCAGGAGACAAGAATACAGAGGAGCAAGTGGCAGACATGGACCATCCCAGATGAGCGAGCTGAAGCGTGAGATCCCAGTCTCTCTCGGAGCGGCCTACCTTTGAGACAGGCCATCACTGACGATGCATCTACAGAGCCAGGCCACCCCCAGGTCCTTTACCTTAGGTGATAGCCGAGACCCCATCTTCGCTTCAAAAAGACAGAGGAGCCCACACACTTCAGCTTCCCGTTGGACAGGATCACTTTCCTATCTGAGCAGAAAGGAGTGAGAGAGGGAAGATGGGGTCGTTATCGCTTCACTGTGTGGAAAACTTGGGGGGGGGGTGCCAGGACTCAGATTTCCAAAGAAGAAGTGTCCTGTGGGGGCCTAACTCCATCTCATGGGCTTTTAAAAACATGAAACATGCACTAAAATGGATGCATTTAAAATGGGCTTCTGCCAGCCTGGAAGGGAGTGGGATCTGGGGTAGAAAGGATACATGGATGCCTGTGGCTGAGACCCTCTGCTATTCACCTGAAACTATCGCAACATTGTTAATCAACTATACCCCAACACAAAATGATTTCAATGTTTTAAAAAATTTAAAAGTGTTATTGTGTACAAAATAAAGTTAAAAGTAAATAAAATGAGCTTCTGCATGGGAGAATGGATAAATATGTATGTTTTGAACTGTGGCATTGGAGAAGACTCTTGAAGAGTCTCTTGGACTGCAGGGAGATCCAATCAGTCCATCCTAAAGGAAATCAGTCCTGACTATTCATTGGAAGGACTGATACTGAAGCTGAAACTCCAATACTTTGGCCACCTGATGCAAAGAGCTGACTCATTAGAAAAGACCCTGATGCTGGAAAGATTGAAGGCGGGAGGAGATGAGGATGACAGAGGATGAGATCATTGGATGGCATCACCGACTCAATGGATATGAGTCTGAGTAAGCTCCAGGAGTTGGTGATGGGCAGGGAGGCCTGGCGTGCTGCAGTCCACAGGGTTGCAAAGAGTTGGACACGACTGAGCGACTGAACTGAACTGTTTAGCTGAATTTCTCTGCTGTGCAACTAGAACTATTACAAAACTGCTCATCAACTATACTCCAATAGAAGATAAAAAGTTAAAAACTTAAATTAATGAAAATAGTGAGCTTCTATATTCCACTTCTGCATTCAGTGGCTTCTGATACTTCTTGAAAAAAAAAAATAAATAAACTCCCTGAGCATATTTTCTATTCTGGATGATAAAAAATGAGTGGACATTTTTCAACCAAATAGACATGAAAGAAGATTGGGATGCTGAAATTAATCAAGAGCTGATCTGAAAAGCTGTCAGCATGGTTTTTCATTAGCGCACACAGTCCAGCACGGTTTTTCATTAGCGCTCACAGTTCAGCACATGCAGAGCTGGTGAGGAGTTCTACAGTGGGACTAGATGGCAGTCATCCCCTGGATTCCTGTGCAATCACTGAGGGAAAGACAGCAGGAATCTTGCCCTGGGAATCAATGTCTCCCAAATTCTTCACCGTCAAACTGAGATAAAAGTGACAGTTACCAGCTAGGATGTCCGCTTCATCCATCAGGTTGGTACTCAGGAGGATCACGCGGTCTGCTTTGCGCTCCCGGAGGAAGTTCCATATTCTTTGTCTTGAGAAAGGATCCAGTCCCGCAGTCGGCTCATCTAACAGCAAAACCTGCAGTGGATGAAGACATATACACGGTTTCTCTCGTTCTTGTTAACTGTCTCCACAGTAGAGCATGGGAATCAATAAAAACCGTGCCAAATGATGACTGTCCACCACTTGTATCCAGCAGACTAACACTCATGGTTACCCATAGTATGCTCCTCTGGATACGTTATAAGGAAAACTCGACCCCTTTCAGGGGTGAAAGAAGAGCTTCGTTCTTTGACATTGGTCTTAGCAGTATTTTTTTGGTTATGTCTCCTCAGGCAAGGGAAGCAAAAGCAAAAGTAAACGAATGGGACTGCATCAAGCTCGAAAGCTTTTGCAGGGCCGTCCCTGGCAGTCCAGTGGTTAAGCATTCATGTTTCCAATGTAGGGGGCACAGGTTTGATCCCTGGCTGGGAACCAAGCTCCCACAGGCCATGTGATGTGGCCAAAAATTAAAACACAAATAAGAATAAATTCTAAGATAAAATAGATAACTGAAATAACTATAAAAACAAAATAAAAAGTTTTTGCAGAGGGAAGGAAACTATCAACAAACCCAAAAGGCTGCCTACCAAGTGGGAGGAGATACTTGTAAATGATTTGACCAATAAGGAGTTAACATCCAAAATATACAAAGGACTCACATGATTCTATATATAAAAAATAACCTGATTACAAAATGGTCAAGGGATCTGAACAGACATTTTTCAAAGAAGACATATTTATAGCCAACAGACACATGAGCTACTCAACATCACGAACCATCAGGGAAAAAAAGGCACATGAAAACCACAAGGAGATATCACTCACACCTGTCCGAATGGCTATTATCCAAAAGACAATGAGTAACAAACATGGGTAGGGATGTGGGAAAAATAGGACCCTTGTGCACTGTTACTGGGAATGTATGTACACTGGTGCAGTCACTATGGAAAACAGTATGGGGTTTCCTTAAAAGCTGAAATTAAAAATAGAACTACCATACAATCCAGAAATTTTACTCCTGTATTTAAAAAAAAAAAATCCAAAACACTAATTCAAAAAGACACAGGTATGCTTACGTTCACTGCAGTGTTATTTATAGTAGCCAAGATATGGAAGCCCCTTAAACGTCCATGAACAGATAAAGACGACGTGGGATATGTATGTAGTGGACTATCAGTCAGTCAAACGTAGAGTAAACACTTGCATCTGTGACAACAGAGACAGACCTAGAGGGCACTATGCTCAGCAGAAATCAGAGCCAGAAAGACAAATGCTGCATGATCTCATTTACATGCGGAATCTAAAAATCAAAGCAAACTAGCGAACAGAGCAAAACAGAAACCAACTCACAGGTAGAGAGAAGAAACACGTGGTTGCCGGAAGGGAGGCGGGTGGGAGGATGAGTGAAACAGGCCAGGGAGATTAAGAGGCAGCAACCTCCAGTTACAAAGTAAATAAACCCCGTCAAAGTGTGTGGCATGGGGAATAGAGTCAATAATACTTCAATTACTTTGCACAGTGGCAGACGGTAGCTAGATTTACCGTGGTGGTCCTTTTGTAACGCACAGAAATGTTAAATCACTACGCTGTGCAGCTGGAAGTCACACAGTGTTGTAGGTCAGTTATATTCCAAGAAGGAGGAGAGGAAGAGGAGGAAGGAGGAAGAGGAGGAGGAATCATCTGTGTGTACAGTAAAATGCTTTTATCACACACACACACACACAAGCAGGACCTCGTCCTGACGCTCACTCTGCAATCCTCCTCATGTATGATTTCACTTACTTGAGGATCTCCTAAAAGGGCAATCCCAATGGTCAGCTTTCTTTTCTGACCTTCACTTAAAAGTGTAGCAAGATTATCCTGAATGTTCTGTATGTCCAGTTCCAGTAAAACTCTTTGCACCTAGACAAGAAATATACAAAGCTTTAAATCCAACATGATTCATTTTATGGCATTTGGACCATCCATTAGAGCAGTATATGGAATTGGTAGCCTTTCCCTTCTCCAGGGATCTTCCCAACCCAGGGATCAAACCCAGGTCTCCCACATTGCAGGTGGATTCTTTACCAGCTGAGCCACCAGGGAAGCCCATATATATATATATATACATATATATATATATTTTAAAGGACCTCACTGCCTGCATTTCATTTACGGCAGAGCAGTGAATCACTGGTTTAAATTGGCAAATGTTCCACAGTTCAGAGAATCTGAGCACACCCGTGTACCTCTTGTTCCACGTCCTTTGGCCGAATCCCTTTTATTTTTGCAAATAGCCTGAGGTTTTCCTTCACAGTGAGCGTGTCAAACTGAACATTGAATTGAGGACAAACACCAGTTATCTTTCGGATTTCCTCCAAGTCTTGCATTTCGGAAGGATTTTTATTATAGATGGTAACTGATCCTAAGAATAAAAGTTAAAAATAATTTAACATTGGTGAGATAATACATTTTATTAATGTCTGTAGATCTTATTTAGGAAAATAGTGGCATATATTCAGAATTATTATCTAAAATGATGACATTATAATTTATTAACAACCACTAACTACTCTCAGCATAAATAGATGTTGAGATTAGTGTATACACAATATCTCCCCTGAAATATCACACAGCAATGAGGACCAGGATTTTCATGAAAACTTGGGAAATAGAACATATATATAAAATCGTGTAGTTCTGGGAAACAGCTTTAGATAAACGAACATTATTTCCTCTAAGCAGTTAACTTTAAACCTGAAAACAAATAAGACACACATGGCCTCATTCTGCAATCGGGCCTCTTGCCTTTGGGAAGTATCTTTTGCCCACCTTCTGTTGGAACAGACAACCCACTAAGGGTGCTCAGCAACGCCGATTTGCCAGCCCCACTGTGACCCAGAATTGCTGTGATCTGACCTTCATAGATGTCCAAGAACAAGCCTATTTTCAGAATAAAACATCAGCATTAAAAATAAGAGGGCAATAGATAGGGTCGTTTCTAAAAACAGAACAAGACAATTTATTTTAATTGTGTATTTGAAGCATTTCAATAGTTTAAAATACATTATATTCAGTATTTTCCTGGTTGCTAAAATAACACCTTTACTGTAGAATATTTGAGAAATAAATACAATCACTTAAGATAAAAATCAACCATAATTCCAAATAGCCACATTATAATACACTTGCATCATGTGCATATTTGCACATATGAATATGTAAATATATTTATAAACTTTGGCTGTTCTCTATTTTTTTATAGGCTGCCTTTTCAAATATTTAATCATAAACCTTTTTCATGGAATTAATTATCTTTTAAAACACATTCACTAAAAATCTGTATTTCGCCCTAACCCCATTTTTCTATTCTTTTGTTAAAAGTATTGTGTTTTCATGTCAATAGAAAAATCATTTAACTAAAAATTCCTTGAAATATTATTTTTTCTTTATTTGCTTTACCACCATGTGAAATCCAAACTTAATTACAGAAAGTTGTTGAACAGAGCAAGATGAAATTCTTTAGAATCTTGTAAAACATTATATCTAAATGATCAAATTCTTTCAATTAAAATAAGTGACCTGCTTCCTAATAATATTGAATTTAATGACTGGACCGAAATTTCAGTTCATCTATTTTATATCTGAATGATAGACAAAACTTTATAAGGCCAGTTTACTCAACTATTAAATATACTAGTAAAAATAATTATAAGAGAAAATTCTTCCTGTTGTAATCTAATCCATTAAACCCTCACTTGCAATTTGACTAAAAGATTCTAAAGGTCATTGGAAAAATAAACTCGAATGATTAAGAAAATCTACAGGATAGTAAGAGATCAGTCTTGGCTGCAAGATATTAAAATATATTTGAGAACCATAATAATTAAAATATTAGTAGTACAGTTATACCAGTGGAGAAAATATAATTAACAAAATAATATATTATTGGTCCAGAATACACTGACCAATAGAATCAGAAAGAAATCTAAAATGAACCAAAGTCAAGATAAGAAATTAAAATCAATGAAACAAGCTTTCGAATCTGTCAAAAAGATGAGTTAATTAATAAACACTATTGAGAAAATTAAAGAAGCACATTAACACATCTTATGCTTGCTGTTTTTAAAGGGGAAAGATCAGTGTTTTCAAGGATAAAAGTGACGCTAGTTATCCTGAAAATTATACATATGATCTGAAAAAAGAAGCAGAAGCCTCAGTTTTCTCACATGTAAAGTGGAAGAGAAGTGAGGATCTTATGGGTTAAAGGAAAAAGTCCAGGCTTGTCACTGGGCACTGCTCTCAGCACACACTAGGTACTCAATAAATCTTGAGTATTCATTGCTACTATTATTTTTGTTGTTCATAACTGCTTGTGGGAGTATGAATTTTTATAACCTTGGAAGGAAATGATTTGGTACATGAACCAAGAATCTTAAAATTATGGACCCATTTGAATAATTCTGTTTCTAGAAATTTTTATTCAGGAAGTTATTAGTTTTACAAAGACTGAGCAAGAATGTTCACTACAGTGTTTTAAGGATAATGAAAAACCTGAAAACAAAGTGAATTTCATACACTAGTATGTGAGTTAAGTAAGCCACGGTATCCACAGAAGGGAACGCCATTTAACTATTCAGCTATTAGACTGCGGCTATTGTTCAGTCACTAAGCCGTGTCCGCCTCCTTGCGACCCCGTGAACTGCAGCACGCCAGGCCTCCCTGCCTTCACTGCTGACAAGCTACTTCAAGGGCATGCTTTCATAGGCGTTCCCAGCGGGCGCAGGAACCCGCTGCCTCTGGGGGAGAAAGACAAGAGGGACAGCTACCATCTTTACCTCCCGAAGAGCAACTCCAGTGGCTTGTTTCATATATTTTTACACCTATGGATGTTCGCGGCTTTAAAATTTTTTAAGGTCCTGCTACTTTAAAAAATAGAACAAATCCTTGCAGAAGTTGGAACATTTAGACATACTGATGAGGGCAAAAGTGGTTCATACTGGGCTCTGAAAATTGAAATAAGATATTTAAAAATACTTTAACGTGTCTTTGGCTATAATTTAAAAAAGAAACCACATGTCTAGATGGTATTGGATAAAAATAAACTTCAACTGTCAGGAAGAAATACATGTGGGAGTCTTTCCATTTATCCATCTTAAATGCATAATATAAGGAGACATTTTTAAAAGATGTAGAAGGGAATATAAATAATAACAGTTTTCACCAAGTAGGAAAAAACCCAACACGTTTACACAAGTACATTAAATTCTCAAAGGGAAGGCATACTCTCAAAGGAAGAAGTAAAACTGACCTAAGGGATCTGCATTTGTTAGAAAATAAACGTAACTTAAGCAAAGTGGACCGAGAACTCGCAACCTTGGGAGGGTTGACGGCTGTTCCATTTTTAGCTGTTAAGGCTTCTGTCCCTTCAAAAATACATTCCTCCTAAAAATAATCATCCATAACAGCAAGCTGTCCTCTATGAAATGTCACCACTAACTTTGATGCTTGCTTAAACGTTTGTCATATAAAACTATATTTGTGAGAATACTCAGTTTCAAATACGCCAGTTCACTAGAAATTATAAACTACGGTTTTGTTACTGACTTGTGGCTCAGATAGGAAAGAATCTGCCTGCAGTGCAGGAGACCCAGTTTCAATCCCTGAGTCGGGAAGATGCCCCGGAGCAGGGAACGGCAACCCACCCCAGTCTTCTTGCCTGGGAAACATCATGGACAGAGGCGCCTGGTGGGATGCAGTCCGTGGGGTCACACAGAGTCAGACACGACTGAGCAACCAAACAACAACAACAAAGGTGTCACTCGTCTTATGCTAATCTTGCCAATACATATAAACTTGACTATTCCCTGACTAGTATAAAAATTTATCCATTTTAAGTCTAGACATTCTTTCCTTATAGTGCAAATACAATAAAATATTGCTAATAGCAAAGTCATCTTTAAAAATGAAGTGGCATTTTTCTGTGTATGCTTCCATTTTCATAGATAAGTAGATCCATGAAACATCTGGAAGGATTTTTATGTCCAGTTCTTAATCGTGGTGAATTTCTAGGTAGTGGAGGTAGATTGTTTGTATTGTTTTCTGTTTTGCTTATCTATAATCTGTAATTTTTTACACTGAACTTTTTCCATTTTTTAAGAAGTCAATGAAACAATGAAAGTTTTTCTTTACCTTTCAATACTTCCCCTTTTCCAGTCTTTTCTTTATATACTTTTTTAACATTTCTGATTCTGAAATGAAAAAAAATGGGTGCTTAGGTACCCAGTAGAAAAGTAAAAATTGTGCAGATCACGAATGACTTGAGTTAGAGAGGCAGCCAGCTTTATGTGAAAAAAGAAGACGTAGCAGTCTACTCAGGAAGACCAAGACTTATTTCTGACTAAATGCTTCCCCTGAGGGGGACAATGAAAGAACCCCTTTAGAAAGTTATAGTTAGGGTGAGAGAGAAGCCTGGGGGGCCACAGTCCACGGGAGTGCAAAGAGTCAGATGCGACCTAGCAACTGAGCGTGCACTGGTGTTCCAGTGGGTAAGACTCCAGGTTCCCAATGCAGGGGGCCTGGGTTCGATCCCTGGTCGGTGAACTAGATCCCACAGCTGCATCCAAGGGTTCACGCGCCACAGCAATAGATCCCACATGCATCAAAGAAGGTCAGGAAGATCCTGCAAGCCAGAACCAAGACCCAGTGCAGCCAAATAAATGTGTGTGTGTGCTCAGTCGTGTCCGATCTTCGCAGCCTCATGGACGTAGCCTGCCAGGCTCCTCTGCCCATGTAATTCTCCAGGTGAGAATACTGGATGCGTTGCCATTTCCTCCTCCAGAGGACCGTCCCGACCCAGGGATCAAACCCGCGTCCCTTTTATCGCCTGCATTGGCAGGTGGATTCTTTAGCACTGTGTCACCTGGGATTGTTTCATCAAATACACACACAGACACACACACACACACACACTTCTAGATCCGTGATCACCAAGCTTGAACACACACTAAAATTTCAAAGGAGACAGATACAGGGCAAAGCAAGAATCAAGTTCAGACAAATGAGCCATGTCAGGACCACATAAGACCACATACAATGCATCTTCGAGTTCAAAGGGAAGCTTCACCCTCCTTTCTGACCCTGAATGAGAATAAAGGGAAGGACATTTATCAACCAGGATGCTGGCGGTGGCAGGGTAGAGCAAAGAGCCTGGAGATTTAAAAGAAAAGGCGTCAAAGCTGCTGAATCCAAGAGGATACTTTATTTCTGCCTTTCTGGGTATAGTGGGACCCCAAGGGCAAGGGACTTCAGCATTTTATTTTAATACATAAACTTCCACTTGGGAGAGCCTGGTTGTTTTTGGATTTCAAGATGACAAAGCACAATGTTTGGAGCAGACACGCTGGTTCCAAATTTCTTACTTCTTCCATTTGAAAGTAGAAGCTGGTCAAAAGTACAGAGAAAAGGATTCAGAGATCCTAAGACCAGCAGAAACACAGAGGCCAGGGTGGACAGAAGCCGGGGGAGACTAGACAGAGGGTGAGGCGGCCACACTGCACGGGGCTGAGCAGACGGGACTCTCACGATCGTAGGAGACACTGTAGGTGATGATAGTGGAGGAGCTCAAAGCGACGTTTACAAACCTGCTCTTTAATATTCTGCTTCAGGTTCACCCACTGCCATTGGTTAATATTTCATTTATTTTGGCCACTATGGAAAACAGTATGGGAAGTGAAAGTGATGTCGCTCAGTCGTGTCTGATTCTTTGCGACCCCATGGACTGTAGCCCGCCAGGCTCCTCTGTCCATGGGATTCTCCAGGCAAGAATACTGGAGTGGGTTGCCATTTCCTTCTCCAGGGGATCTTCCCACCCAGGGACTGAACCCAGGTCTCCCACATTTGCAGGCAGACTCTACCGTCTGAGCCACCAGGGAAGCCCTATACAGTACGGAGATTCCTCAATAAACTAAAAACAAAGTCGCCATATGACACAGTAATCCCATTCCTGGGCATATATCCAGAGAAAACCCTAATCCAAAAGGATACATGCATCCGTGTTCAGAGCAGCACTGTTTACAACGGGCCAGCCATGGAAACACCTCAGTGTGCATCGACGGATGCGTGGGTGAAGCTGTGGTATGTTCACGTGGACATTACTTGTCCCTGAGAGAGAATGGAATGCCTGCCATCTGCAGCAGCAGGGATGCAGCTAGCGATAATCAGGCTGTGTGTAGTAAGGCAGAAAGACAAACACCACATGGCGTCACTTACGTGGGGAACCTCACACATGACCCAAGTGAACAGACCCACAAACAGGGACAGACTCACAGACAGAAGCAGACGGTGGCTGCCGAGGAGGAGGGGTGGGAAGGGCTGGGAGTTTGCGGTTAGCAGAGGCAAACTACCACAAACAGAAGGGATAAACAGCAAGGTCCTACTATGCAGAACGGGGCACTCGATTCAGGATCCTGTGATAAACCGCCATGGACAAGGATATATAAATGAACCGCCTGACTGAGCAGCAGAAATCAATAGGACACTATAAACCAGCTACACTTAATAAACTTTTTAAATAAACTCATTTCCTCGCACCCAGGTATCAGGATACGTGTGACTACCTGATGGCTTCTCTCCCGTGGAATTCTGGAGCCATGGGCTCACAGTAATCATCGGAGAGGGGCTCAGGGTCCGCGTCTATCTCAGCGACATGACTACCAGTCCTCCGGTATTGGAAACAAGATGATGAGTTCAGGAAAAATAATGGCGAATAATGGGACTCATTTCCATCTAATTAATCAAGAGATGATAAAACATTTGTTCAGCACCATGAAAACAATGAGCACATAAACCTTCTTTAGAACAGTGCAGAAAGTCTCGGACTTTTAAGCATCATAACTAAATTGCTTTCTAACTCCCTATTATAGAGAAGAAATATTGAGAGTGAAGGAAACAATGAAAATGAAAAAGAAACAACATATTATTATGAAAGGTAAACAATATAATAGAAACCTTGATGAGATATAAATTAAAGACTTGAATAAAGTGCTTCCTAAAAGTTGTTTAGAATAATGATTAAATCACATATTGAGAGAAAAGCCTTAACATGGCATATAAAAATAATTTTAAATATGTTTGTGAACTTAAGAAATCATGTGATTCAACAGTATAATTGAGCAAAATACTGAAATCTATGTGGTACATGAATGAAAAGTACTTGGAGAAATTAATTTGTTCAGGATGAACATATGGTCATTCTCTAGATTTTAAAAAATTGAATAACATTTGTTACTAACGGTCTTCAGATATTAACCAGAAGTGATAAAGAGACACACATACATACAAATAAATACACAGCAATATAAAGAACAAATTTAAATCCAGTCAAAGTGGAAGAAACATAAAAAATAAAATATATAAATAGGATTCTGCAAGGGAAAAAAGCATGCTGATTCTAGTATGTCTGTAGGAATTCTAGACTTATGTGAAATTTTTAGTTGTTTTCAAGATAAACTCTAATTGGGTAATAAAGTGAAGTCACTCAGTGTCTGACTCTTTGCAACTCCATGGACTGTAGCCTGCCAGGTTCCTCCATCCATGGGATTTTCCAGGCAAGAATACTGGAGTGGGGTGCCATGCCCTCCTCCAGGGGATCATTTCTATAAATGTGAGCAATATATGACAAAGTTTAGGAGGCACTTTCACTATGCAATGTCCCTATGCTAACCAAAACCATCTTAAGAACTAATTTATTTTCACCTGTCCTGATATAAACCCTTAATATCATTCTTTGAAAACACTTTTAGTGATCTTTGAAAAATGTAACATTATTTAAAATATAATTATAATGTGCATTAAAATGACCATCATTTCATATTGATAATGTGTATCACTATATCACATTCAGAAGAATAATTATTTTTAGGTAGCAATCCCTTTAGACCATTACAGCTATGAAGCAGAGAAAAAGAAATCATTCAGTCTGTGATGCGAAATGCTTGTCATTCCTTATTTCTTAAAATATATAACTTTAAGAAAAGCATCTTCACTGTGATCAGTACCAGCAGAGATAGGAAAAAACTGCAATTACTTACAGGGTAGGATTTTGTCAAAGTATAACGCCAACACCAAGTATAAAAGGGCATCGAAAGTCAATATGGAAAAAGTTGCTATCATTATATATGAGTCTCCAGAAGTGTCAGGAAAAATGACACCATTCATAGTATAATCCAGGTGGATAATCTAAGATTCAGACAAAAATAATAATAAATACTTGAAAATAATTCAGTGTAGCAGCAAGAACTACCACTTTATTAAGAAGTTTTTCTAAGAAATCCTCATAGTGAAGCTCTTAGGGAAACTTTTTATTTTACAGCAATCAAAGCAATATTAGAAGGGAACACTGATTTTTAAAAATATAATGTTTTAATAATGGAAATTTTAAGCTGTAATTCTTTTTCAAGAGAGTCTTCTCCAGGTTCTTAGAAATGATGACAATGTTAGGATTAACTCTGATCTCACCTGGTTAATTCCAGCCGTGAAGGCAAAGGGGCTACAGATGCTGAAAATCCACTTCAGAGGCGAGGGAAGCTGTTGGTAAAACGCAGTGAACCCCACACCCCCCCAGAAGAGGGTGAGCAGAAACACAACCAAACTGGTGAGGATGGTTTTCTTTAGCAGCACAGCCATTAGGAAGGCCAAAGCGATCTGAAAAAGCCAAGACATTACACAGACCGACGGTCAGTGGTACCACCTCAAAATAAGGACCTTTGTACCGTAACATAAATATTTATCACAGACACAGTGATGAGCAACATTAAGGGATAATTATGCTCAATGCTTCTGTCAGCCTCCTTGTAAGGAGAATCTTTATTTGCCTACTTAAATGCTGGGCTTGAAAGGCTGCAGGAAGAGCTGTTGCTGCTGTGTGGTAGCTAAGTCCTGTTCTGACTCTTTGTGGCCCCATGGACTGTACCCGCTAGGCTCCTCTGTCCATGGGATTCTCCAGGCAAGAACACTGGAGTGGGTTGCCATGCCGTCCTCCAAGGGATCTTTCCAACCCAGGGATGGAACCCATGTCTCCTGCACTGGCAGGCGGGTTCTTAACCACTTATCTACTTGGAAAACCTGCAGGAAGAGCTGAGAAAAGGATAAAACTGCAGCCTTGGAAAGAGGGAAAGAAACTAAATTAATATATTAACAAAGAGCATCTACTGTGTTTTGCAGAAAACCGCCTGGAAGGTGGAAGAAGTCAGAGCAGCCTGTTCAGAGAAGGAAGAGAGGGTGACATGGGTGATCGGACCAGGGTGGGTATTACAAGGAGATGAGATAACAAAAGCTACCATCTGATGGGAATCTTTGGGGGAAAATGGTGGGTCCAGCCCTTAAGAACATTCTCATCAGTCTATAAAAATCTTAGGTATTTTTTAGAGTCAAAACAATTTTTTTTCTTTTTGATGCATCATTTAATTCAGACCTTTATGCAAAAAAAAAGTTTCAATTTTATTTAGGTTACATCATTTTCTCATACTCATAAAGACTTCTCAAGCAAACACACACACACACAACATGAAAGAAGTGGCTATAGTAGCCTGCTCAGACATTAATTCTTGTTACATATAACCAAGGCCGAAAGCAGAGACAATGGTAACAAACATACAAACTTACCAAGGATAAGCCATACAAGAAAAATAGAGTAAATATGACCGTGAAGCCCGTCAGGATGATAATTTCAGTAGATGTTATGATGACTGTGATGATTATGGAAGTAACGAACATGAAGGCAGCATAGATTAAACCCCAGGAGAGCCTAAAGAAAGACAAACAATATATCAGTTGTTTTAACTTCATTATGAAATATTCAAAACTCACAAAAATACTTAAAGGGTAACACAATGGCTACCTTTGTACCTGCCACCTATTAACAGATCCTTGCTCCTTGGAAGAAAAGCTATGACAAGCCTAGACAGAATATTAAAGAGCAGGGGCATCACTTTTCCAACAAAGGTCTGTATAGCCAAAGCTATGGTTTTTCCAGTAGTCACATATGGATGTGAGAGTTGAACCATAAAGAAGGCTGAATGCTGAAGAATTGATGCTTTTGAGCTGTGGAGTTGGCAAAGACTCGTGAGAGTCCCTTGGACAGCAAGGAGATCCAACCAGTCCATCCTAAAGAAAATTAGTCCTGAATATTCATTGGAAGGACTGATGCTGAAGCTGAAACTCCAGTACTCTGGCCACCTGATGTGAAGAGCAGACTCATTGGAAAAGACCGTGATGCTGGGAGGGATTGGGGGCAGGAGGAGCAGGGGACGACAGAGGATGAGACGGTTGGATGGCATCACTGACTCAATGGACATGAGTTTGAGCAAATCCCTGGAGAGAGTGAAGGACAGAGAAGCCTGGCGTGCTGTGGTCCATAGGATAGAAAAGAGTCAGACACAACTTAGCGACTGAACAGCAATGAACTAAAACATCACCATGGCTGTGCTGGCGTCACACTGCATACTGACTCGGTATTCACGTTGTATAACTAATATGAACAAGCATCAGTAGTGTCACCTTGCATGTGTTCTTTTGAAACTTGCCTTTGTTCCCAACATGTAAACATTATACACTGGTGTATAATATTTCATTGTGTGAATGCAACTCAGTGTTCTCCTGTCCATGGCCATATAGGTTGTTTCCAGACCTTCTTTCTAAGGCAATGTTGCTAAGAATATTCTTGCACTTGCCTTTTTGGAACGAAGTGCACACAATTTTTCTTTAAGGTGAGATTGCTGAATTCCAGGAGATAAGCATTTGGTGTTTTCAGCTTTATTACATATTACCAAAGTGTCCTCATTATAAAATTGGAAGGAAACAACAGCTGCTGGTCCATCAATGACTGTGGTTGTACTGGAGGCCAACCGATGATGTGGTCACTCCTGAGGACCGCAGCCAGCAGCAGCCCCACCTTCCCTCCCGTAGGAAGTTGGAATCTCATAACTGCACTGAGCCCAGTGCATGCTTGCTGCTCCTGTTCAGCGTTTCTTTCTGAAAACTGATTCAGGTTATGGTGGGCTTCCCAGGAGGTTCAATGGTAAAAAATCCCCCGGCAATGCAGGAGACATGGGTTTGATCCATGGGTCTGGAAGATCTCCTGGAGAAGGGAACGGCAACCCACTCCAGTATTCTTGCCTGGAGAATCCCAAGGACAGAGGAGCCTGGTGGGTTATAGTCCATGGGGTCACAAAGAGCTGGACATGACTGAACATAGATTATGGTTACACCCTTACGTGTTCACACTGCTTTGCTTTAGATGTGCTGGTGGTCACATTTTTATGAAGTGGGTATTAGAAATAGCAGTCAGTCTTAGATTTAGGAAACCTGGAGAGTGTTTTACCCCAAGTTTCTCATTTTACAGATGAGTAAATGGCAGTTCTTCTTCCTGGTAAAGGGTCCTACTCAAGGTCGCCACAGTAAATCAGTAACAGAACTGAGAGAGCAGCTGTAGGCTTTCAGTCAGTTCAGAGCTCTTCCTTGTACATAAAATTGCCTAATAAGAAACAGCTGGAGAAAACAGTGAAATTATTAAAATCAGGAATTTGCATGAATATGTCCCAGTAGAGCATGTTTCAGTTCACTTCAGTTCAGTCGCTCAGTCGTGTCCGACTCTTTGTGACCTCATGGACCGCAGCACACCAGTCCTCCCTGCCCATCACCAACTCCCGAAGTTTACTCAAACTCATGTCATTGAGTCGGTGATGCCATCCAGCCATCTCATCCTCTGTTGTCCCCTTCTCCTCCTGCCCTCAATTTTTCCCAGCATCAGAGTCTTTTCCAATGAGTGAGCTGTTTGCATTAGGTGGCCAAAGTATTGGAGTTTCAACTTCAGCATCAGTCTTTCCAATGAACACCCAGGACTGATCGATCTCCTTTAGGATGAACTGATTGGATCTCCTTGCAGTCCAAGGGACTCTCAAGAGTCTTCTCCAATACCACAGTTCAAAAGCATCAATTCTTCGGTGCTCAGCTTTCTTTATAGTCCAACTCTCACATCCATACATGACTATTGGAAAAACCATAGCCTTGACTAGATGGGACTTTTTTTGACAAAGTAATGTCTCTGCTTTTTAATATGCTGTCTAGGTTGGTCATAACTTTCCTTCCAAGGAGTAAGCGTCTTTTAATTTCATGGCTGCAACCACCATCTGCAGTGATTTTGGAGCCTAAAAAAATAAAGTCAGCCACTGTTTCTACTGTTTCCCCATCTAATTGCCATGAAGTGATAGGACCATATGCCATGATCTTAGTTTTCTGAATGTTGAGTTTTAAGCCAACTTTTTCACTCCTCCTTCACTTTCATCAAGAGACTCTTTAGTTCTTCTTCACTTTCTGCCATAAGGGTGGTGTCATCTGCATATCTGAGGTTATTGATATTTCTCCCAGCAATCTTGATTCCAGCTTGTGCTTCCTCCAGCCCAGCATTTCTCATGATGTCCTCTGCATATAAGTTAAATAAGCAGGGTGACTATATACAGCCTTGATGTACTCCTTTTCCTATTTGGAACCAGTCTGTTATTCCACGTCCAGTTCTAACTGTTGCTTCCTGACCTGCATACTGGTTTCTCAAGAGGCAGGTCAGTGGTCTGGGATTCCCATCTCTTTCAGAATTTTCCACAGTTTATTGTGATCCACACAGTCAAAGGCTTTGGCATAGTCAATAAAGCAGAAATAGATGTTTTTCTGGAACTGTCTTGCTTTTTTGATGATCCAGCAGATATTGGCAATTTGATCTCTGGTTCCTCTGCCTTTTCTAAAACCAGCTTGAGCATCTGGAAGTTCACAGTTCATGTATTGCTGAAGCCTGGCTTGGAGAATTTTGAGCATTACTTTACAAGCATGTGAGATGAATGCAATTGTGCTGTAGTTCGAGCATTCTTTGGCATTGCCTTTCTTTGGGATTGGAATGAAAACTGACATTTTCCAGTCCTGTGGCCACTGCTGAGTTTTCCAAATTTGCTGACATACTGATTGTAGCACTTTCACAGCATCATCTTTCAGGATTTGAAATAGCTCGACTGGAATTCCATCAGCTCCACTTTGTTCATAGTGATGCTTTCTAAGGCCCACTTGATGTCACATTCCAGGATGTTTGGCTCTAGGTGAGTGATCACCATTGTGATTATCTGGGTCATGAAGATCTTTTTGTACAGTTCTTCTGTGTATTTTTGCCACCACTTCTTAATACCTTCTGCTTCTGTGAGGTCCATAACATTTCTGTCCTTTATTGAGCCCATCTTTGCATGAAATGACCAACTGTCTTATGTCCTGAGAAACTCCTGAAAGTGAAAGTCGCTCATTGGTATTCGACTCTTTGCAACCCCGTGTTCTATACAGTCCATGGAATTCTCCAGGCCAGAATACTGGAGTGGGCAGCCTTTCCCTTCTCCAGGACATCTTCCCACCCCAGGGATCGAACCCAGGTCTTCCACATTGCAGGCGGATTCTTTACCAGTTGAGCCACAACAGAAGCAAAGAGTTGGACACAACTGAGCGACTGAACTGAACTGAACTTGCGTGAATTGTTCCCTTGGTATCTCTGATTTTCTTGAAGAGATCTCTAGTCTTTCCCATTCTATTGTTTTCCTCTATTTCTTTGCACTGATCATTGAGGAAGCCTTTCTTATCTCTCCTTGCTATTCTTTGGAACTCTGCATTCAAATGGGTATATCTTTCCTTTTCTCCCTTACTTTTCGCTTCTCTTTTTTCACAGCTATTTGTAAGGCCTTCTCAGACAGCCACCTTGCTTTTTTGCATTTCTTTTTCTTGGGGATGGTCTTGATTCCTGTCTCCTGTACAATGTCACGAACCTCTGTCCATAGTTCATCAGGTTGTCTGTGTATCAGAGCATACTTAATTACTGCATATTTGACTTGTTTTTAAACTTTTATGTCATTACAAGGATTCGGATGGTGTTAGACAATCAGCATTTTTGGAGAGGCACGCCTCATTCTACAGAATTCACTTCCTGAGTGTAGAAGGGAACTGCTCTAGGTAGGAACTGAAAAGCCATAGGGTGTGGGGACTATGAATGAAGGAAGTTAAACCTTTCTCGAAAAGGAATCTATAGCAAGGAGTTGTGGGTGGAGTTGGGGGGGATGTTAATATATCTATGAAAAACTTCATGATAAAACAAAGTAATTTCAGAGATCACTAGAATAAATATTGACTGCATTTCACATTTATTGCCTTTGTAAAAGAAAAAAAAAGTGGGAGTGTTGTAAAACTTATTACCACTAGACATTCTGTTCTTAAGAACATTTCAGATTTTTCTTTTCCTTGTTAGTTTTAGGAACATATATCCATTTTGCAAAATTTTAGGTTATATGCATACTAATTTACCCTGGGAATGAATCCAGTTCTAAATAACCAGTACCTTCCTGCTTTTAATCTAGAGTTGGCTTGTGCCTCCCTGTCCTAAAGCGGCTGCAGGGACACCATTATTTGCACAGAGTTCCTCTCTCTCTTTCCTCCTGACAAACACCGTTTACTACTTTGTATTTCCCAAGGTGTCTCTGAACAACCGTTACTTTCCTTTTTAAATTTCAAGACCCACTCTCCCCTCTTACTATTTCATAATTCAGTTATATTAGAATTAAAACTCTTACTGTTAAAAAAATATACTTCATAGGAAACTTTAAATTTCCTAGACCTTAATTTTATTTCAGCTAATAAGTGTCTTGTAAAGAGCTGTCCAATAAGTAGTCCTTCGTCCATTCCAGTTAAGTACTATACCCATAAACAGCATTTTGTTGCTATGGGGAGTATACAGAGAAATATCTCCCAGGACTCAACACTGAAAAGTGCTGAATTTCATTTAGGGTAAAGCAAACAGATATATATTTTTCTTTTCCTAGACAGTATGAATTTTGTAACTGATGTTATCACAGAATTCTCTAAGAGCCTTGGCCTCTTAGAGGTTTAGAGATTATATTCACTTGTTAAGTCGTGTCTAGCTCTTCATGACCTCATGTAGCACACCAGGCTTCCATGTCCTTCACCATCTCCCAGAGGCTGTTCAAACTAATGTCTATTGATTCAGTGATGCCATCCAACCATCTCGTCCTCTGTCATCCCCTCTCCTCCTGCCCTCAATCTTTTCCAGCATCAGGGTCTTTTCAAATGAGCCAGCTCTTCGCATCAGGTGGCCAAAGTATTGGAGCTTCAGCTTCAGCACCAGTCCTTCCAATGAATATTCAGGACTGATTTCCTTTAGGATGGACTGGTTGGATCTCCTTGCTGTCCAAGGGACTTTCAAGAGTCTTCTCCAGCACCGGTTCAAAAGTATCAATTCTTAGGTGCTCAACCTTCTTTATGGTCCAACTCTCACAACTGTACATGAATACCGAAGAATCCATAGCTTTGACTATATGGACCTTTGTCAGCAAAGTGATGTCTCTGCTTTTTAATATGCAGATTGTATGATTTGCATATTTATCTGTTAATCTTACCTACTCATTATTTTGCTAAACCTTTGTTTCTACTCCTCAATTATTATTTGCTATTATAATATATACACACATAGAGACATACATACATATATGATAAACATGTTGAAATATAAATTTTAAAATCACATTAAATCATTTGTGAAATGGGGTAGGATATGATATATCAATGTAAGAAGCAAGTGCTCTTACCAAGTGCTTCCTACCTGCCAGCCTCTGGACTGGGCACCCTTACAGGCAATCTCAACTCCAATATATGGCATTTAGTTGCTCAAAAAAATAGATCCTTGGTACTCAATCTCTGAACAGAAACTAGCCATTATAGGCCTACACTTTCTTCAACAGGAGGAAGTGGGGAGAAACTCAGTGATAACCCTGGGTGGGCCAGGCAGGAGGGCACTGGAAAAAATGCTCAGCGTCACTCGTTATTGGAGGAAGGCAAATCAAAACCAGAACGAGGCAGCACCTCCCACTGGTCAGAAGAGCCATCCTCAAAGCGTCCACACACAATAAAGGTTGGAGAGGGTGTGGAGAAAAGGGCCCCCTCCTACCCTTTCCACAGGCACGTCAGGTGGTGCAGCCAGCACGGAGGGCAGTGTGGAGATTCCTTTTAAAAAGCTAAAAACGGAACTCCCATACGGTTCTGCAACGCCACTCCTGGGCGCATCTCCAGAGACAACGGACAATGATCCACACACCCCTGGGTTCACAGTATCCAGGAAATGGAAGCAACCTAGATGCCCATCAGCAGAGGAACGGATGAAGGACGTGTGGCCCGTATACACCATGAAACAGACTCAGTTATATAAAAAGAAGGAAATCATGCCATTTGTGGCAACATGATGGGCCTAGAGATCATCACACTGAGTGAAGTAAGTCAGAGAGGGAAAGACAAAGATCATATGATATCGATTATATGTGGGATCTAAAAACAAATGGTACAAATGAACTTGTTTACAAAACAGAAAGACTCACAGACGTAGAAAACAAACTTATGGTCACCAGAGGGGAAGGCAGATGGGGGGGAAGAGAGAAGTTGGGAGACGGGTTGACATATACGCACTATATATAAAATAGGCTGCTGATAAGGACCTTCTGTACAGCACAGGAAACTCTACCCAAGACTGTAATGGCCTATGTTGGAAAAGAATCTAAAAAAGAGTGGATCTGTGTTCATGTGTAATTTGATGCACTGTGCGGCTCTGCAGAAACTAACACAGCACTATAAATCAACTACACTCCAACGAAAGTTTTTTAAAGATTAGACTACCTGCTCTGGTACACGTCTTCCTTCTGCCACTGGGTAATTCTTTTTTATTCTCTGTGATCTTAACGCTACCTCTAGCATAATGTTGGCTTAAAATATGATGGCACAGAAAAAGGGCCCAGAAAACTATAATCACTATCGTGCATAGCAAAATTTAATAAGAACTAAATAAAAAAGTCACAACAACAACACAGTAGGCAAGGCATCAAGTTTAAGTTGCAGTGTTCTAAAACAGTAATACTTTTCCACTGCTTCGGAATTTCTCTGTTTATTCACTTGCGCTACTTGAATTAGTCACTCACCAGAAGGCTGAATCCTGCAGACCCATCAAGTTCATCAAATCCTTGTACTTTTTTCTCTCTCTTGTCACATTGAGTGATAGGAAATATATAAATGGGGAGAAGTAAAGCAAGCAGTAAAAAATGAACATCTCATTTTGAAGGTTCTCCTTAAAGATAAAGGGTAGCGTCTTCATATTTACAGCAGTAACTGACATCAACTCCTCCATCACAGAGTGATTTGTTGTCGTCTAAAGAGGAATTCAAATGAACAAAATCATTAAAGTATAGACACTGCTGAGATCTGAATAAGCTATGGAACTTGTGCCCCGGTACATTTCCTGTTTTGTGAACATACTGTTCTGTGGTTATGCAACATGTTACTTTTAGGAGAAACTAGATGAATAGGTGGGTGCCTCCCTGTAAACTGTTTTTGAAACTTTCTAAAACTACTTGAAAATTTAAAGTTAAAAACAAAATGTACTCCTTCACCTAAATGTCAATTTTACCATTTGGATACACAGTTCATTATATAAACACATGAAGACCTGAGTAGACACCATCATTTATCAAACCTTGATGCCTCTGGAATTAGCTCACTTCAATTATTAGGACTTTTCTTACTTGTATAATAGCAGCATTAATGGCAGCTTGTAAAGGCACGAATCCTCCTTTCCAGTATTTCTCCAGTGCACAGGAAAAGTCATCAATATTTGTACCCTGGCAGTAAGCTATAATCACACACAAAGAAAGAAGAACCAATATTATGGAAGGAAAAGTCACTAGTATCTGTACTCTAGCAATGAGCTAAGGAAATGGCAACCCACTCCAGTGTTCTTGCCTGAAGAATCCCATGGACGGAGGAGCCTGGTGGGCTACAGTCCATGGGGTCGCAAGAGTTAGGCACAACTGAGTAAAATGAGAAGGAGGGGGAGCAATAAGCTATTAGCTCAAAAAAAATAAATAAGTAAAAGGAAAAAGCAGAACCAACAGTATGGGAGTAAGGCAGTTGGAAAATAAGATACAAGAATCCAAGAGAAAATGCACTAGAGGAGCCTTCACCAGGCAGGACTTTTTTTGGTTTTTCTTTTTTTAATTAATTAATTTATTTTAATTGGAGGCTGATTACTTTACAGTAATGTAGTGGTTTTTTGCCATGTATCCACATGAATCAGCCATGGGTGTACATGTGTCCCCATCCTGAGTGGGAATGCAAACTAGTGCAGCCACTATGGAGAACAGTGTGGAGACTCCTTAAAAAACTGGAAATAGAACTGACATACGACCCAGCAATCCTACTGCTGGGCATCCATACCAAGGAAATCAGATCTGAAAGAGTCACGTGTACCCCAGTGTTCAACAGGCAGGACTGCTAACCACAGGAAAGAGGAGGAGATGAAAGTTCTGAAGAAGGCGACTTCACTCATGGAGACCATGGCAAGCACAGGATGTCTCAGAAAACTAAAGGAGGTCGGAAGCGAACACTCTGCCTGGCCCATCCTGGGCACCTCGCTCTGGCTCGAGACGCCAAAGGCGCTGCAGCACCAGCACTGGCTTTGTGCCCAAACGCTCTCCCTGCAGGAGGGCCACGGCCACTCGCTCCTTTCCTTCTGGTCTCTCCACAAAGGTGAACTCGTCACACGGGCCTTTCCTGGCCCCCAGAACTAGCACATCTGCACTGCGGTCTGGGCAACGCGTGGAGCTTAAATCATGGTGTTCTGAAGCAGTAAGACACCTTCTGCTTCAGAATTCCTCTGTTTATTCACTGCTTGCAACAGTCACTCACCAGAGGCTGAACCTGGCAGGCCCATCGTGTCAAACCCTACACTTTGCTCTCTCTTCTGTAACACTGAGCGCCAGGAAATAAAAGTGAGGAGAAGCAAAGCAAGCGCTGAGAAATGAAGTCTCATTTTGAATCGTAACTCGTAAATTTCGCCCATTCTAGCTAAATCTGGAGGTCTCCCTCAGGCCGGGAAATCTAAGGGCGCCTGCCCCATGAAGCGCCTGATGCCTCTGCACCGCCTCAGCCCTCAGCAGCGCCAGCCTCAGCCCTCAGGCAGCGCCGCCTCAGCCCTCAGCAGGGCCGCCTCAGCCCTCAGCAGCGCCAGCCTCAGCCCTCGGGCAGCGCCAGCCTCAGCCCTCAGCAGGGCCGCCTCAGCCCTCGGGCAGCGCCAGCCTCAGCCCTCAGGCAGCGCCGCCTCAGCCCTCAGCAGGGCCGCCTCAGCCCTCGGGCAGCGCCAGCCTCAGCCCTCAGCAGTGCCAGCCTCAGCCCTCAGCAGGGCCGCCTCAGCCCTCAGCAGCGCCAGCCTCAGCCCTCAGCAGGGCCGCCTCAACCCTCAGCAGCGCCAGCCTCAGTCCTCGGGCAGCGCCAGCCTCAGCCCTCAGCAGCGCCAGCCTCAGCCCTCAGCAGTGCCAGCCTCAGCCCTCAGCAGGGCCGCCTCAGCCCTCAGCAGCGTCAGCCTCAGCCCTCGGGCAGCGCCGCCTCAGCCCTCAGCAGGGCCGCCTCAGCCCTCGGGCAGCGCCAGCCTCAGCCCTCGGGCAGGGCCGCCTCAGCCCTCAGCAGCGCCAGCCTCAGCCCTCAGCAGGGCCGCCTCAGCCCTCAGCAGCGTCAGCCTCAGCCCTCGGGCAGCGCCGCCTCAGCCCTCAGCAGGGCCGCCTCAGCCCTCAGCAGCGTCAGCCTCAGCCCTCGGGCAGCGCCGCCTCAGCCCTCAGCAGGGCCGCCTCAGCCCTCGGGCAGCGCCAGCCTCAGCCCTCAGCAGCGCCGCCTCAGCCCTCGGGCAGCGCCAGCCTCAGCCCTCGGGCAGCGCCAGCCTCAGCCCTCGGGCAGGGCCGCCTCAGCCCTCGGGCAGCGTCAGCCTCAGCCCTCGGGCAGCGCCGCCTCAGCCCTCGGGCAGCGCCAGCCTCAGCCCCCAGCAGCGCCAGCCTCAGCCCTCGGGCAGCGCCAGCCTCAGCCCTCGGGCAGCGCCAGCCTCAGCCCCCAGCAGCGCCAGCCTCAGCTCTCAGCAGCGCCAGCCTCAGCCCTCGGCAGGGCCGCCTCAGCCCTCGGCAGCGCCAGCCTCAGCCCTCGGCAGGGCCGCCTCAGCCCTCGGCAGCGCCAGCCTCCTCCTCCCGGCGCGCCCCGTCTGCGCGCTCTGCCCTTACACAGGCCTGCGCCTCCGCCGCGCCGAGCACCGCGTGCTCCTTCCCGCCCCAGCGCCCCGCCCACAGCCCCCTTCCCTCTCTGGAAGGCGAGGACCCCGGCTCCCCACACACGCCCCCCGGCCGCGGTTCAGTCTCCAGGCAGCGCTTCTCTCATGACAGGGCGTCTCGGGAGCCCCGGTCCAAGCGCCCCAGCACCTCTCCTTGCGCTGGTCACTAACTGCTCGCCGGCGGCCTGTCCTGCTAACCTTGGACGCGCACCTGAGGCTGGGCCCTGCGTCTCGATGGCCCCTGCATCCTTTCCAGCATGCCCTGGGGAATTCACTAGTGTCTGCTGGATGACTCACGGGGGTTGAGAGCCGTCCTCCAGGGGAAGAGAGGAGCTCGGAACAGGGTCAGCAGGGGGTCTCTTTAATCTGGTGCTAGCGCGAGCGCCTCTGCCGCCCGTCCCAGCCCAGTGCTTGTGTTAAAAACATGAAAAATGCAACAGTAACACTTTATATGGAAAGTCACCTGTGAAAAAATCCTCCTTCAAAATTGGAACGTAATATCTGTGATAAAATTTGAACTTGTAAGAGAAAGAATCATTAAAGATGACTCCCACGCTGTATGAGAAAGTGTCTAGCATTATTTCATCCATGGCTTTCTCATCTGCTGCCCCAATGATTCTTCTTCCTGTGAATTGTATGGTAAAAAAAAAAAAAAAAAGATATACAGGACTGTTAGAGTTTCACCAAAACAGAATGTGATATTCAACTTTCCCATCACCTGTTTTCCATTGGAATCAACTAAAATCATTCTACCTTTAAATTAAATTTATCCCCAAAGGCAAAAACAAAAAAGGAATTTTTTGTTGTCATTTTGGATTCTAGAATCAGGAGATACTCATGAGAATTAACTTCTTTCCTTCATAATGGCAGGCATTAAGGCAAATTTTAGGTGTATAAAACGATTATGCCAAGAAATAAGTATGTATTAGAGAATAGGGGTACAGAAATATAGGTAACTGAAGCAGTTATTATGTGGTCAGAGGACTCCAGACTTTAGCTTTACTAAGCAGACGGACTTCACATGGTCGTTGCCTTCTACAGGGACCAAGAGTACAGAGTGACTTTAACAGCAAGCAGTGTTGTCTGTGCAAACCCAGAATTTAAGAGTCGAGAACCAGACTGCAGCCAGCCCGCCCACAAGTGAGAGGCACGTTTTGGTTCTATTAGTTACGCAGAGGCCTCCTTTAGGACGAAAGCCCTGAGGGACATCCCTGGCAGTCCAGTGGTGAGGGCTCCGTGCTTCCACTCAAGGGCATGGGCTTGATCCCTGGCTGGGAACTAAGATCCCGCAAGCTGCATGGTGTAGCCAAACAGCAAAAATCTAGAATGAAGGACTTTAAAGATGTTCACAAATTATACCATATGCAGACAGAATATCCTTAGATTATTCACTCTTAATTTTCATAGTTCTGAAATTAATGTTATAATAACCATATCTAATTTCTTTTATTTATATGGTTTTTCCTAAATTATAAATATTAATCATTATATTTCCATGTTAAAAACACCCACACTCACCAATAACATATTCCTCCTAGGCAGTATTCTGCAAATCTGAAATTATAAAACTATTCCTTTATTTAAATTCCAATAGAAATGGAGGCCTCCCCAAAGCAGACCCTCATCAAGCCAGAAGGGTTTCAAAGTTTAATAGTTAAGGCTAAACAAAAGGAAAGAACTGACAAAGTTCTGCTATCTTGCTATCTAGATAATCAGCGTCATAGTTAACAGTGACTTCAAATAAAAAACACATACATTTTATAAAAAACATAAAGAAGATGTGGTACATATATACAATGGAATGCGGATCAGCCATAAAAAGAACGAATGCCGTTTGCAGCAACGTGAATGCAGAGATGATCCTATTAAGTGAGTCAGGAAGAGAAAGACATACACCATATGATATCGCTTATATGTGGAATCAAAAAAAGGACACAAGTGAACCTATCTGTGAAGCAGAAAGTGACTCTCAGACATAGCGAGCAGACCTGTGGCCACTAAGGAGGAAGGGGGTGGAGCAGAGACAGACTGGGAGTTCGGGATTAACAGACACAAACTTTCATACATAGCATGGATATACAACAAGGTCCTACTCTATTGCTATATTCTAAATCCTGTGATAAACCATAATGGAAAGGACTAGAAAAAAGGAATGATTATATGTGTATAACGGAGTCATTGTGCGGTACAGCAGAGGTGGTCACAACACTGTAAATCAACTGTATTTCAATAAAAAATTAAAGAATAAAACCAGTAATAGTTTTTGGCCATTAGCACACCTACCTTTCATAATGGGAGCACACGCTGTCTTATTCATTATCTGCTGGGTCAAGTTGGAGACTGGTGTGTACACAACATCCATAAAAGACCTGTTATATTTATCTACCCTTCCCAGGTTCTGGGGAGGCATTCCAGGAAAATGGACATTTTTATTTAAATGTGAAAATATGCACATGTAAAGTGCTAACAGTATCGGGAACCCCCATTCCTATGTTAAAAAAGAGAGAGAACAAATTTAGATTGTATTCCCTTAAGGAGCTCAGTCAACATAAGAGAACAATTGAAGACAAACTCCCATTTCACCATGTAGTTGGGTTCTCTCTGCTGTGGCTCTTCAGACCAATGGGACCCAACAGGTCACTCTCCATACAGGTCACTCTCTAACGCTGGAACTAAACTTCTGCATTAAATCACAAACTACTGCGGAAGTCACTCCAGAGTCCCCCAGGATGGCGAACAGGCCAACAGTCCTTATATGCACGGGCAGGTGGTCCCAGAGTCTATAAGACGCAGGGCACCCCAGAAGGAGTTCAAGATGGCAAAGAGCAACATTCTGCCAGCTGTCGTATCCACGGGCATCCCTGTGGCTCAGTGGTAAAGAATCTGCCTGCTGGGACAAGGAGATACGGGTTTGATCCCGGGTTGGGACGATCCCCTGGAGGAGGAAATGGCAACCCACTCCAGTACTCTTGCCTAGGAGATCTCACGGACAGAGGAGCCTGGTGGGCTACCGACTAAACCATTACCGCCACCGCCCTACCCATGAGAAGGGGCGGAGTGGTAGAGACTGCCTAGTGGGTCATCGGTGTGCATCATCTCTTCCTGTTTGCCATGATGCTAGATGGCCTTCCCCGCCTCTGCAAAGTAAGTGGGACCAAATGCTTGAGTTCTGGCCAGTGGAATGCGGGCAGAGATCCGCACCGTTTCCAGGCCTGGTTAATGGAGCCCTGCGCAAGCCTCCCTTCTCCCTGTCGCAGTCCTTCCACATCCTGAGGGTCCAGGGAGCGCCTCCAGAGTCTTGCGCGATCAGTGGCGGAGTCGCTCGATGAAGGAGCCTGGTGCCTGTGTGTCTGTGTGGGGAGGATCCCTCCACCCACCCAACCCACGTCCTTTTCCCCGACAGCCTTACTTGGACTGCAGAGAGTGACCAACAAACCTCTGCTGCCTTGAGTTGCTGAGATGCGGGGCTTTAACGCACACCTGCAATCAGTAGGGTCACGTGGTCATAACTTTTGGAAATAATCTCTGTGTATAAAATTTATGACCTTGAAAATAAATGCCCCCAAGCACAATTCCTCTGTTTTTGCAGATGCTGTGCTTAGTATTTCTTGACTCTAAAGTTATTACCCATGATAGCAGCTTTAATAGTGGCTATGTGCTCAGTCGCTCAGTCGTGTCTGACGCTTTGTGACCCCAAGGCCTGTAGCCCGCCAGGCTCCTCTGTCCATGGGATTTCCCAGGCAAGAACACTGGAGTGGGCTGTCGCTTCCTTCTCCAGGGGATCTTCCCGACCCAGGGATTGAACCTGTGTCTCCTGCATCGGCAGGCAGATGCTTTATTACTGAGGCACCTAGGAAGCTCAATAATTGCTTATACTTTAATTACCACATAATTAGATTTTAGTTACTTTCCTTTTTTAAAAAAAATGAGGAAAACTTGTCTTTGCAGGTCTGGGTTATTTTTCAGAGACTATTGTGAGTCTCTCAATTCCAATAACGAGAGAGAAATTCAAAGTCAATAAAGGCAGTTTTCACAGACACAGAGAACAAGCTGGTGGTTTCCAGTGGGAAGAGGGAAGGGGGTAGGAGCAATACAGGGGTGAGAGGAAAAAAGGGGTTATTATAGGAGCCAACTCATTGGAAAAGACCCTGATGCTGGGAATGATTGAAGGCAGAAGGAGAAGGGGCAACTGAGGATGAGATGGTTAGATAGCATCACCGACTCAATGCACAAGAATCTGAGCAAACTCCAGGAAGGGGTGAAGGGCAGGGAAGCCAGGCTACAGTCCACGGGGTCACAAAGAGTCAGACACAACTTAATAACTGAACAACAACAAATAGGATTACATGAAATTGTGGGTGTGAACCTTTTGAAAATTGTAAAGCCCTATAGAATTTAAGCAATCTTTCATTCAATAAAATGAAATACATCTTTACAGCTCCTCAAAAAACAAAATAAAATAAATGCAGTCTGCTACTTAAAATATAAGAGAACCATGAGGCAATGAAATAAAAGAATACTGCTAACTGTGAAAAGAATCAAAACGGTCAAACATACCAGCAAGTTCTCTCTTTTCATCCTCCATTTCTTCAGTAGATTCTTGCACAGAAGTGCTTGAGTTTGCTGGTATACACTTTTCTGTTTCATATGCATTTAGCCTGTTCATTAAATAAAGAGAAAGTAGACATGGTGGAGGATAAGCTAGAAAAATAAGTGTAATAAGAAAAAAGCCTTGGTCACATTTTGAGGGAAAATATTTCCTACCTTTAGGAACTGCAAAAAAAGGGATTTAAAATATTAGTTCAATAATCATGATTATAAAATTTTACATCAAATATATGCTGTTTGGGAGATGAGTACTGGTAAGGAAGTAGAGCGGACCATTTACAAAATTTTACAATAATATTGAAACACTGGAAAACATAGAATAAAATTGTGAACCTGTAAGATACTTCCCATTTTGACATTTTATAAAAGAAATTCAATTATATGAATAGAATAATTGAATAGTATCTCATCTGACTCATAATTTTTGTTCTTTACTTTTGAAAAGCAATTCCAGAGCTAATTAAACTAGCATAAAAATTCTGATAACTTAAATTCATCTAAATAATTAATTATGTCCATTAAAAGCAATCCCAAGGAAGCACTTTCTTTTGATATTTACCTTCCTGATTGAACCGAGCAACTTTTATCCAAAGGGTTAGGCCATGGAATAATTATCCAGACTCAAATGACTTGAAACTTGATTCTGATAAACAGGAAGCACAAAACAATTTACCTCAATTTTCAGAATCCAAAAGTCCCTGAATAACTGAGGAAAAAAAATACTATAAAGTAAATGGAAAAAAGAAAGAAAGAGAGAAAGAGAAAAAAAAGCAGAGAGAAAGAGGAAAGAAATCACACAGGAAAGTAATTTTGCCCAAATGTTTGCAAATAAAATGTCTTTCAGTTTTCATATCGAAATACTCTAGATGAGTCTCCCTTAGCTGGTACAGAAGCAAATTCTACTGTTTTCCTATGTTCTATTATATTATCTACACAACGAAAGTTGGCTGGGAAAAAACAAACGTTTTGTCGTTAGGTCTTTAGTACAGAACACACCAAGGATTTGGAAACATCTGGAAAATAGATTGGTTTTCGCAGCGTCCACCGGAATATTTGTCACAGCACAACAAAACGGAGCTCTACTTACTGTCAGGATAATGAGAGAAAAAGTGCCCTGGAAACAGGGTCAAAGCACAGCTCTTTTTGCCTGAGGCAACAGTGAAATGTCTTTACGGCCACTTCTTCCTATATTCCTTCAGTGAAGGCTCGCTCCCAGCAGCTCTCACCCAGGCTGGCTTCTGAGAAGGGGCGGAGCCGGACCAAGCTGCTCATGATGAGCTTGTTTTGTTTTCTGTCTTTTCTTCCCCAAGCCAATTATTCTGCAGGGAAATGACTGTTCCGTGGTTGGTTAGGAATTAAACAAGCCCCTGGTTTGTTCACTTGGCCTTTCAACTCCGGGGATCAGGGGAGATAGTAAACAAGGAAAACAAAATTAGCTCTGCTACTGTGATGAGACCAAGATGGGATAAAAGGCAAGGAATGAGCGACTAACCAAACAAAATGGTTAAATTTGTATGAGAAATCTTTAGCCGTTTATTTTCCTTCTCACTACTAACGCCTAAACATGGTTGCTGTTGACATATCTGACTAACACACACGACAGAACATTGCTGCACTATAGGAGCTGACTTGTTTTGTTTTTGTTTTTTCTTTTTCCCTAAAAAAGCTAAGCAATGCATAGTCTGCCTTGGAGAAACATCTAAGTCGGACTAGGGAGGAATTATGAACGAATTCCTTCCTCCTGCTCCTTGCATCATGGATACAGGATTTCATAAGGCATCTGAGCAAAACAAAAGTAAGTGGATTGCTAAGGACTGCAAAAAAAATTAGGAAAAGATTCAGGTCAATTTTTGTATGTGAAGACTAGGGGAAAAAACTGAAATGTATTCAATTCCCGTTGTATCGTCTATCTTTGTAAAGAGTGACAAACTTTTCTTGACCCGCCAAAGTAAACCACTGAGACCAAAGTCTGTGAATTGGGAAATCTCAAATATTTGACATAGCTCCCAAGGCACAGATGTTAATATTCATGAAGCTGAGACATGTTCTGGAGAAAAGAGATATAATTTTAAAACAAACATTTAAAGTCATGATATTTTGTATAGACATTTCTGTCCTTGGTAATTAGCTCTAGTTTTGAAAATAGTAAACAGTGAAACAGTCTTTTACAGTAAAAACTGGCAAAAACATAGAAATGCAGATGTTCTAAATGTCTCAGGGAAGGGGGATGGAGTAGAAGTTTGTCAACACTGTTAAATGTTTTGTATCAGTGAAAGGTCAATGACCCACAAAAAATCTAAGTTTCCTTTAAATCGCTTGAAATATATTTTGGATTTTTATTAATTTTGTTCTTACGCGTCTTTTAGACCCTATGGACTCCTTGGTGGCTCAGCTGGTAAAGAATCCACCTGCAATGCGGGAGACCTGGGTTCGATCCCTGAGCTGGGAAGAGTCCCTGGAGAGGGGAACAGTTACCCACCCCAGTATCCCGGCCTGGAGAATTCCAGGGACTGTATAGTCCATGGGGTTGCAAAGAGTCGGACACGACTGAGCGACTTTCACTTCACTTCTTACACTTACATTAAGATTCACAACCACAGTATCAATAATTAGTTACATATGTTTTACTAGTTTCACTTCTTATCACTGCTTCTTGAGTGTTCTTTCTATTCCTCTTTCTTGACATCCTTATTCTGATTTATTTTTATTTGGGGCAGGGGTGCTATTTTCCTTACTAAAACCCGAGGTAGTCACCGTCAACACGACCTACTGTGATGAGGAAAGGCCCGACTTCCAGCTAGAAACACATCGAAATAGAGAGTAAAACGTGAAAGTTCAGATGTATAACCAAACTTTAAAAAGGAAGAAGAAAAGGCAGAGGAAAATAAGAATCATTGGAAGAAACGGAAAGAAATGGAGGGACACTGTTACAGGCCAAAAATGAGAAGAGAACGTAAAGTCAACACCGTGAATGCTACGTCAGAAACGCGAATCCAAAGAGGTGCATCCATACCCCGGGACCTTGACTCTGTCCGCCACAGCTTACAGAGCTGGACCTCGTGCCTCTGCGTGAATCTAGAAGCTTCACAGGACTGTGCAGTTCTCAACAGGCAGTTTATAACAGGGGAAATACAGGGAATAAACAAGAGAAGGTATGATATTTTGTGGAATTGCTGTGAGTCCTTAGATTAGAAAATCAGTGTATCCTACGCAGAACTAAAAACAAACAAAAATTCAACAACTATTTTGCTGTGAGTTTTCAAAACATGTGCCGTGTTGCGCTAAGTCGCTTCAGTCATGTCCAACTCTTTGTGACCCTGCGGTCTACAGCCCACCAGGCTCCTCTGTCCGTGGGATTCTCCGGGCAAGAATACTGGAGTGGGCTGCCATGCTCTCCTGCATGGGATCTTCCTGACCCATGAGATTAAAAGATGCTTGCCCCTTGGAAGGGAAGCTGTGACAAACCTAGACAGCATATTAAGAAGCAGAGACATCATTTTGCCAACAAAGGTGTGTATAGTCAAAGCTATGGTTTTTCCAAGTCATGTACAGATGTGAGGGTTGGACCATAAAAAAGACTGAGTGCTGAAGAACTGATGCATTCGAACTATGGTGCTGGAGAAGACTCTTGAGAGTCCCTTGGAACGCAAGGAGATCAAACCAGTCAATCCTAAAAGAAATCCACCCTGAATATTCATTGGAAGGACTGATGCTGAAGCTGAAGCTCCAATACTTTGGCCACCTGATGCGAAGAGCTGATTCATTTAAAAAGACCCTGATGCTGGGAAAGAATGAGGGTAGGAGGAGAAGGGGATGACAGAGGATGAGATGGTTGGATGGCATCACCAACTCAATGCACATGAGTTTGAGCAAGCTCAGGGAGATAGTGAAGGACAGGGAAGTCTGGCCTGCTGCAGTCCATGGGGTAGCAATGAGTCAGACATGACTTAGCAACCGAACAACAACAATAAAGTATTCATTTACTGTAAACAATTTTGTGAAAGAGGAAGCAGAGCTTTTGGTCCACTACACATTTCTTCAGACCTGCTGAATCCCAGCAATTCAGAATCTTAGAGAATTCTTAGAGGTTTAGGAATCTTAGAAATTTCTATGATTTTGTAGAGTTTTAATTGCTAGTTGGGACCACAAATGAACTTGACATGGGAATGGATAATAATAGGATTTCACGTGTGTATTATGCCATTGTTTTCCTCTGAGGTTGTTGAGAGGACCCAAAGTTATTCAGGTTACTGTCCTCCACTGGAAATCTCCATTTCACCTAAAAAGCAGCCCTTGTGGGTGGGCAGGCATTTGAAAGTGCTTGAATAAGGAAAAGACCCTGATGCTGGGAAGGATTGAGGGCAGGAGGAGAAGGGGATGACAGAGGATGAGATGGTTGGATGGCATCACCGACTCCATGGACATGGGTTTGAGTAAACTCCAAGAGTTGGTGATGGACAGGGAAGCCTGGCGTGCGGTGATTCATGGGGTCGTAAAGATCTGTACACGACTGAGCGACTGAACTGATGGACTGAACTGAACAAGGTGGGCGGTGGCGGCAATGGTGGTGGGACCAGGAGCACAGGTGTGGATCTTGGCCTTATACAGAGGAATGTTATTCCATCACACGAATGGGAATGAAATTCACGTTAATGGGAAGAAAGTCTATGTGCTCTGCTGTGTTTAGTCACTCAGTCGTGTCTGACTCCTTGCAGCCCTATGGACCATAGCCTGTCTGGCTCCTCTGTCCACAGAATTCTCCAGGCAAGAATACTGGAGTGGGTTGCCATGCCCTCCTCCATGGGATCTTCCCAACCCAAGGACTGAACCCAGGTCCCCTGCATTGGAGGTGGGTTCTTTACCATCTGAGCCACCAGGGAAGCCCAGTGAAATCTGGTTGGATGCTGAGGTTGTGAAAGTACGTGAAGACATTCTCTTTTAATTGCTTTCATTTCACAGTCAAGAAGAATGCAAGGTCTTCTGAGAGTTTAAGAAAAGAATGACAGTCTGAGAAGCAATGTATTTGACTACGTCATTGAGTTGGTTATCCAATTCAGTGAAAGAGTGACTATGTCGGGGATGCAGTGGAGTTGGCAGGCAGAACTATGGCTCCACGTGAAGCCATGTTCATCCACTTAAAGTGAGACTTTTTGGGGACTTCCCTGGTGGCCCAGTGGTTAAGAATCTGCCGTGCAAGGCAGGGGACGCCAGTTCGATCCCTGGTGGATAACTGAGATCTCACATGCCGTAGAGCGACAGAGTTCGTGCCCTCCGGAGCCCGTGAGCCACTGCGGAGAACCTACCCACCGCAACCGCCGAGCCCGGGCACCTCACCTACAGAAGTCACGCGCGGCAGCGAAAGAGCCTGCCTGCTGCAACGAGATGCAACGTGGCCAGATGAATGAATGAATAGACAAGTACAAAAAATAGAGTCCTTTTATTCATTTTGTTCATGTACGTCTTCTCCCAGTGCTGATTGCCTTCATACAGGTTTAACCAAAACTGGGGTGTTGCGGGGCAACTGTGATAAAGAGTGAAAGGTCAGGCACTGAAGATCTATACGAGGAAGGGTCTCCTCACGGAGGACCCCCACGTGGAGACGGTTGATACCACTTCTCTCTTACCAGCGTGGTTTGGTCCGCTGGCTCCTAGATTAAGCTTTCAGGTCCATAGCAGAGAGTGTTCTCGGCGTGTTCAGAAAGAGGGTGGACTTTGCGTGGCCTGGCTATAAACAAACCTGAGTGAAGCAAAACAAAACACGTGGTCATGACTCACTTTCTAAAGAAGCTTTCGAGTAAACGAGAGCTCAGCAGCTTGGCAGCATGTGAGTGCTAGCCACGAGATTTCTGGAATTCTAGCTGCAGCAGTCGCTTTAGCTATCCATCTACTTCTTCCTCTTTTTTGCCTTTTCTCGTACAAGTTTCCACATTTTGCTTAACTGCTTTATGAAGAACATATACAGACACCTACCTGTGGCTGGAATCTCTAGGATCAAGTGTCAGGATTGTAACAGCATTGTCCGAGGACAGACTTTCAGCACGAGGAGTTCATGTCTGTAAATTTCCCCGGCTGCCAGCATGTCGGCACTCACTCAGACCTCTGGGGGATCTGGCTGGGCTTGGCACTGCTCCAGGTTGCTGTTATCCTCAGTTTGGAGTCACATGGGGGAGGGACAGCTGCTCGGGGCCCAGCCTGTGAGCCTGACGAGAGGAGATAAGCTAGCCCCGCAGAAGGGGAAACCGGTGTGAGCTCAATGAGCGCTTCTGAGTGTAACTCACGCAGAGTTCGAAACGGCGCTTTTTAAGAATGTCCCTGCTTCTGGAGTTGTGTTCCTCTCTGTAGAGAGCTTTGCTGGCTCTTCTACTAAGGCTCAGTCTTTCTCTAGTCAATTTCTCTTCTTCCGGCCAATAACTTTTTCCATATCACACAGAGGTCTAGATCGCTCAGCAGAGCGGTCAGTTGTCATGGACCCTCTTGGAAGTCGATTTGGTCAATGTTACTTTTTTTTTTTTTTTTGCAGCTTCCATTGTGTCCTATGTGGTCATCACAGTGACGGTGTTAACTGATGAGATGATTTTTTTCACTCTGTGTGACCCTCAACCTGGCTCTGAGGAGGGAGAAATACAGTATCATGTCCCTGGGAGAATGAACCTTTTTTCCTAGGACTTCTCTTCAGTGCCAGGTGAGACGTCCCCGTAGCTTGCTCATGCCTCCAGGACTCCCCCCCTGAGGAGGGAGAACAGAACAGGGGGTTTTCAAATTCCACTCCCTTCCCACTGATCACACTGTTCATCCATCGGAGAGGGCGATCTATGTAAGCCATCTTTTTTGGTTTCTTTTTTTCATTTTATCGATAGCAAATAGAATCAAGGTCTGTGGCTCAGTGGTAAAGAACCTGCCTGCCAATGCAAGAGACTTGAGTTTGATCCCTGGGTCAGGAAGATCCCCTGGGGAAGGAAATGGCAGCCCACTCCGGTATTCTTGTCTGGAGAATCCCATGGAGAGAGGAGCCTGGTGGGCTGCAGTCTATGGGGTCACAGAGAGCTGGACGTGCCTGAGCGTCTAGACAACAACAACAACAAACAGTGAAGTGAACTCTGGCAGTGGGCCCTTGAGCTGTCCTGATTGCCAGCAGCTTCGAATCCCTTCCTTCATTGGGAGATTGCTGCTGTGGAGGGGCTGACCCCCATGGCGAGTCGGGCACTGGGCTGCTGAGTGCCCGAGACACTCAGGGAGCCCCACGCTGAAGCCCAGGCACGGACAGAACCCCCGACCCAAGCATCCCAGCAACGACTCCACGGGAGCAGGCAGAGGTCACCAAAGACCTTCGTGCAACCGCCTCAGCTGCGGCGTTACTGACAAAAGGGAGGCTTAGGAAGAACCTAAGTATCTTTCAATCAATTTTCAACTAAATATTGTGGGTACATCCAAACCCTGAAATAACACATAAGCATCACCATCAATGACATACAAATATAATCAAACAAGGAGGTGTGATGTTCATAGTATGTTGTTAAATAAGACAATTTGAAAACAAGTGACTTGCTAGTATCCTATGTGTATAGGACAGAAAAATGTATTAACTAAGCAAGAGAATGTTCATAGCTTAGACTGCTTTACATTGTATGATTTTTTATAGCAATCATGTATTATGTCAGAATTATTTTAAATTATATTTTAGAAAACAGAAAGGATTAAATGTGCCGTCGGAACCATTTTTAAGCGTACAATTCCATGACATTAATCACATTCCCAATATTGTGCAACCATCATCCCTATTTGGTTCCAAAACCTTTTCATTATCCAAAACAGGAAATCTGAAACTATTAACTCCCCATTCACTCTGCCCCTAGCCCATGGAACCATTATTCTTTCCACTTCTGTGAATTTGCCTATTCTAGATATTTCCTATAAATGTTGCTATTCACACAATACCTGTGTCTAGTTTATTTCAAGCAAATCTTATACATATATTTTACAACAATTTTTAAAAACTGGATGGACTGAGACATTGAGAATTTCTGGGCAAGAAATGTTCATTCATTTTGTCTGCAGCCGTCAGTTTTCTCTCTTTTTTGGGGTAGAATTGCTTTACAACGTCGAGTTAGTTAGTGCTGTAGAGAGACGTGAGTGAGCGATGTGAACACACGCACCCCCTCCCTCATGGGGCTCCCTCCTACCCTCGCCCCCAGACATGTGAGCACCGCCGCGCGTGAAGCAGCCGCGGGAGCCTTCACAGCACCCGGAGCTCAGCTCAGCACTCCGTGGAGACTGTGAGCATTTTCAGTCCCATTCAGAGCCATCCCGTGCATCATCCGAGGCACTGGCTTCTGTATTCAACCCATCAACATTTGCTCTGCTTCTAACGCCACGTGTTACGAACATCTGGGTGTTGGCAATGCCCGTGAGCTCTGCCTCCGGCCAGCCTGCCATCTCTCTGCTGCCTCTGACGCTTTTCAGGGTGGCCTCTGTGTTGGTCGGCTCTCCTGCCGCTTTGGGAACAAGCCACATTTTGCACAGACCTTGTTGTGTGCCTGACCTTGTTGTCTGCCTGATCTCCTGTTCTTCCCAGCTGTTCCACTGGCCCCTTTTAGACTGAGATATAACGGACATAAAGCATTGTGTGAGTTTTTAAGATATACGAAGTGCTGATCTGATACACTCCTATATCGCAAAATGATGACGTGTTAGGGAACACAACGTCATGCAGTTGCCAAGACGTCACGTAATTACCAGTTCTTTTCTGTGGTGAGGCTGTTTAGGATTTACCCTCCTAGCAACTGTCAAAGGTCATCCTCATGCATATTAGGTCCCCAGGACTATTCATTTACCACTTCAAGTTTGCATCCTTTGACCAGTGTCTCCACATTTCTCCCACCCTCCACCCCGGAGACCCCAGCTCTACGGCTTCTGAGTCTGGCTTCCCTAGACTCCACACTTCAGTGAGATCATACAGCTTTGTCTTTCTCTAAGTTCACTAGGATGATGCCCTCAAGGTCCTTCCACGCCGTCACCCGTGGCAAGATATCCTGCTTTCTTGTGGTTCAGTAGTGTTCCTTTGTGTGTGTGTGTGTGTGTGTGTGTGTGTGTGTGTGTGACCTTCTCTATCTGCCAAAGGACACTCAGGTGGTTGCCTCATCATTGCTCTTGTGAATGACGCTGCAGTGAACGGGGAAGGGCAGATACCTCTTCAATATCCTGTTTTCAGTTCCTTTGGATATATAACCTCTGGGGGGCTTGCCGGATCCGTTTCTAACTTTTCAAGGACACCCCATCCTGTTTTTCACAGCAGCTGCACCCGCTGCCACCCCACCACAGCACACAGATGTTCCTGTCTCTCCACATCCTCGCCAACACGTGCTATCTCGTGTTTCTCATGACACAGGTAGACTTTTTCAGTTGGGATTCCTGGACCACATGGAGAATTCTTGTCCTGCCACTAAAGCACAGCTCAGACTTTTTCCCCAGCCAGTGTCTGGACCAGCTTCCCAGGAGGTGGGTGTCTCCTGCCCCAGCCTGAGCAGCCTTCCACAGGAGCCAGCTTCATGCAGAATCGTTGTCCTAAGTCCTTGCTTCTCACCCGCAATAAACCACCGCACCTCAGGTGGGCACATGCATCCCATTTGCACTCTTAGGGGTTGATATCCGGGTTCAGTATGATGCTGGGCCCCTGCGACTCAGGCTGAAGCTTATGGAACCTAAGGCATTGAAGTGGTTTTGTCTTATTTTACCTGAAATTTCATGCATCTGCAACGGGAGGGAGGGCTGTGTGGAAGGACACACTCTATGCAGGAGTCGAACTCCGATGGGTTTCATTGAACAGGAGGAACGCAGAGCTTCACAGCTGCTTCAGGGGGACCTGCCCTCTGGAGGGACGAGGCCAGGGCACTTCTTTTTTTAAAAAGATCTATGTATTCATTTATTTGGCTGCTCTGGCTCTTAGTTGTGGTACTCAGAATCTTTGATCTTTGTGGCGGCGTGCAAACTCTTAGTTCCCTGATCAGGGATGGATCCTGAGCCCCCTGCGTTGGGAGCACGGAGTCTCAGCCACTGGACCGCCAGGGAAGGCCCCAGGGTCGTTCTCGACGGAGGGCTGACCGTCATTTGTATGGTGGATCCAAGAGCTCGCATTTAGCCTGTGTGCTGTTGGTTGTAAAGATAGTGCAAGCAGCAGCAAAGCCAATCTCAAGCTTCAGCTCTCCGGAACGTGAACTGGGAAGCGGAGGAAGCCAAGGACCAAGGAGAGAGGAGAGGAGGCAGGAGGGACGGAGGCGGCCGCGGCGTTGGGTGATGCTTGAAGTGAGCAGGGCTTGAAGCGGAAGGAGGCAGCTGGGCGCAGACGCCCTGAGCCAGGTCCCTGGAGGAGGACGTCGGCCTGTCATGAGGCACAGCAGCGCTTGGGGGCGCCACTGAGGTCGCACACGCTCCAGGTCAGGGACACGCGGGGGCATCTGCCTCCAGGAAGACCTTCAGGCCGGCTCTCAGAGGCCTGCTGCTATTCTGGGCTACGCCTGGGATTACAACAAGCCCCTCCTTACCTGAGTCAGCAAGTGGAGTCGAGTTCTTGTCACTGGAGAAAGCCCAGGAACCCAGGAAATGCTACCAGTTAAAGAGATTTGTGAAATACGAAATCCCCATGAATGTGGGGATTTTGCAATTAGTTAAGACATCGTGCTGAAAACACGGAGGAATTCTACCTATTATTCCCAAACGGTGCTTTCTCGGTGGGCGTACCATGCCTTCTCTGTGGCCATGGGCACCAGCCCGAAAGCCATCACTTTAAGGGTAAAAGGAATGAGGCCCAGCAGAGTTGCATGGTCTCCATTTATAGCAGCAGGAAATTCACTAAGAGTTTGACCAGGGCCCTGCTCAAAGCAGCTAAAGAAATCTGCTAGGGGAGGTGACTTTCTCTGACAGCTGACGGTGTGCGCTGGCCAACAGCTGCGTCCGAGGAAATCGCAGAGCCTGCTGCTGCCGTCTGACCGCTTCCTGACTGGGGTGAGGATGCTTGTGGAAAGTGGCAGGTGCTGCCTCTCGCCGAGGTCCTCCTTAAAGGAACCAGACGCGGTGCCACCAACGTCAGGCGTGCGCGACCCTGCAGCTCGCCCCCGCCTCCTGCTGCTGGCGCCCCTTCACTCCGCCGTCCCCACCTCTGTCCCCCCGCTTGTGACTCTTCCCGCCCGCTCCCTGATGGCGGTCCTACCTTACTACGGCACTTTTCAGCGTTCTGTAAAGTGTTTTAATCACTTTAATCACTCTAAGATTAAAGGTGCTTTACTTTAGGTTTATTTTTAAGGTATTATTTGTCTGAAAAGTATTATAAATCTGCAGCAGTGCAGGACTGTATAGATGATTGTGTGAGCTGGGTACTTAGGCTACCTTTGTCAGACTTTTGAACAAATCAGACGTACGAACATGGTCTTGGAATGGAACTCGTTCGTGTCTAGGGGACTAACTGTAATGTATATGAAATAATACCTGGTTTGAAATAACGTGTCAAGTTTTTATGCACACTTCGAGCATTCTCCTGGGTCAGGAGGAAGCGGCTGCTCTTCACTGAGCCCTTTGTTTTGACCCGTGGTGATGATCCATCACAGCCACGAAACAACCCCCCGCGCCACCAGTAGAGGTGGAAAGAGCCATTTGGAACAGTCTAGGTAAGGGGACAAATCTTACCTCTCAGTCGGCGCCAAGCTGGAGACAAAGGAGCTGATCACAGAGCAGATAAGAGACGTCGGCAGATGAGCAAAGTCAGAGTCAACAAAGAGCCTGAGAAGAAACGTTCCTGCTGCTTCCTTGGCTCAGAGGCCAAGGATGGACACTGACGGCCGAGGAAGGACACTGACTTTCTCTATGGGTCAGAGAACAGTCAGTGAAGTCTCACAGAGCAGAGAGCTAAGAGTTGATATCTGAGCTACGTACTCTTAAGACATATCAAACAAGACTTCAAAGCAGCTCATCACAGCTTTATAAATGTGCATGGAACCAGACTGTCAGGCAACAGTAAAAAGGCTAACGTGGTAGAACATCAGAGGAATGCCATGAAGCTGCTACAGAACACAGAAGGGTTATAACGACATGGGAGACGTCCCGGAAATGGTAAGTGAGAAATATAAAGAATTACTAGGCTCACTCATGCCAACTTCGAAAAAGTACTCCTGAAAAGCACACTGAATGTAGGTCAGCCAAAATACTTACTGTGGTTTTACCACAGATCCCTGTTATCTCCACTCACATGGTTTCCACACACCCTGAAGCTAGCATTTACTTTATAATCATACTATATGATTAAATCTAAAAGTTATACCGTCACCTATCAACTTTTTAGATCTTCTGAGAGTCTGTGTCACACTAAGTTGGCACTTAAGTAGATAATGCTTTAGAAAGATGATACACTTAAGAGTCTAGGGTTAAAAAGCCCACAAGGTTTTATCTGTAACACGTGCTGAGCAGTCAGCCTTCCTGAACAACACAGTACTTGTCTAACATCAGGTGATTTCTGAATTAAACACAAAATAGGCCTAATCAGTGATTAATATAACATCTGATTGCATTAATGTTGTCTGCTACGTTTCCTTATCTTTGTCTCTTCTCTCCATTATAAAATTTAAAAAACCATATAAAATCTTAATCATGGGCTTTCCCTGGAGATCCAGCGGTTAAGACTTCTCCTTCCAATAGAGGGGTGTGGGTTCCATCCCTGGTCAGGCAGTAGATATCCCACATGACACGTGGCCAAAAAAAACCCAAACATAAAACAGAAGCAATACTGCAACAAATTCAATAAAATCTTTAAAAATGGTCCACATCAAAAAAAAAATCTAAAAAACTTAACCATTATTGAATGTTTAAACTACTGAATATTCTGTTAACTCCAGTAATATGAAAGCTTCTTCTACAATTATGGAAACTAAGGATGCAGTGAGAGCTAATATCTGACATGAGGAGGTTCAGGGTCTTAAGACTCTTCCTGTGGCAGAAGTTTCCATCTGACTGTCGTGTCAATGTCATCATCCAAATTCCCCAGCTCCTGCTCTTTGGAGAGTTCTAAGAATACCTAAGTCGGAAAAATAAAGAAGGGAATGGACATGTCAGGGAGTTTCTGAAAGGTGGGTGTACCCAGAGACTCACACAGATTCCCTGGGTTGATGCTTGCAGGTTGAAAACCTCACCTGCTCCAAGGTGGCCTGGGAAAGGCTGTATTCTTCCAGGTCGAAGGTCTGTTTCACTGCGTGTAAAGGGGCTGACATTAGTGGCTTGCACATTTGTCATCAGAAGTATTTTCAAAGCTGGCAACATTAACAGCAACTTCGAATCCAGGAGATATTTTAAGATATGGGCCAAGTAAATTGAATTTTCTTGAAAGATACATTAAAGAGTGCTGATATGGCTAGTCAAAAGAGCAATGCATTCGTGTATAAATGACCTGTAAACCTCCTTCTCATTAAAGAGAACCTTGTGTCCTACTTCCAGAACCTACTTCTGGAATCTGGTTCCAGATAAGAAAAGGAGTACATCAAGGCTGTATATTGTCACCTTGCTTATTTAACTTATATGCAGGGTACATCATGAGAAACCCTGGGCTGGAAGAAGCACAAGCTGGAATCAAGATTGCCAGGAGAAATATCAATAACCTCAGATATGCAGATGACACCACCCTTATGGCAGAGAGTGAAGATGAACTAAAAAACCTCTTGATGAAAGTGAGAGGAGAGTGAAAAAGTTGGCTTAAAGCTCAACATTCAGAAAACTAAGATCATGGCATCTGGTCCCATCACCTCATGGGAAATAGATGGGGAAACAGTGGAAACAGTGTCAGACTTTATTTTTTGGGCTCCAAAATCACTGCAGATGGTGACTGCAGCCATGAAATTAAAAAACACTTACTCCTTGGAAGGAAAGTTATGACCAACCTAGATAGCATATTAAAAAGCAGAGACATTACTTTGCCAACAAAGGTCCGTCTAGTCAAGGCTATGGTTTTTCCAGTAGTCATATATGGATATGCGAGTTGGACTGTGAAGAAAGCTGAGCACCAAAAAATTGATGCTTTTGAACTGTGGTGTTGGAGAAGACTGTTGAGAGTCCCTTGGACTGCAAGGAGATCCAACCAGTCCATCCTAAAGGAGATCAGTCCTGGGTGTTCATTGGAAGGACTGATGCTGAAGCTGAAACTCCAATACTTTGGCCACCTGATTCGAAGAGTTGACTCATTGGAAAAGACCCTGATGCTGGGAGGGATTGGGGGCAGGAGGAGAAGGGACGACAGAGGATGAGATGGTTGGATGGCATCACCAACTCGATGGACATGCGTTTAGGTAAACTCTGGGAGTTGGTGATGGACAGGGAGGCCTGGCGTGCTGCGAATCATGGGGTTGCAAAAAGTCAGACACGACTGAACAACTGAACTGAACTGAACTGTGTCCTACTTCAGTATTCAGCCTTCTGAGTCTCTGTACCTGTATGCTTTCATCTCCAAATCAACTGCTGAGCATTGCTTTGTTGTTGCTGTTAGCGGTTAAGTTGTGTCCAACTCTTTGCGACCCCGTGGACTGCAGCACGCCAGGCTTCCGTGTCCTTCACTGTCTCCCGTTGGCTCAGTGAGTCTGTGATGCCATCTAACCATCTCATCCTCTGTTCCTTCAGTCTGTATTTACAGATCCATGGAGTAAACTCTCTGCTGGTCCCTGTTCAGTAAACACCACGCTTCTTACATGCCAAGGTACCATAAACACCCAGCATGAGCTGTGGTCAGCATCTCTGAAACCAGTCCAGAACCGCCTCTCCGACCCTGACTCGCGTCCCATCCTGGTGTTTTTCAGTTGCCCCAGCACTGACATAGACACACGGGTCAATGGAGTGGAAGCGTCTGGACAGTCAGGTTGAATCCGCGGCTCCACGTTTCTGCTCCTTGTGCCTGACTTTGACAAACATGGAGCTGCCAGAAGCTCACCCTGGTGTTCTTTGGGACGTCACAATGATAATTATGCTCCACTGGTATGCAAGGGAACCAGGACAGAGTGTTCCGACTTATTTCCTCGGGAGGAGAGGGGGAATTAGGTGGTGTGAAGCCAAGTCTAGGGTCGCCCATGCATTCCCTTTAAGATTTTTATTCAAGTGGAAATTTTCCAAGGTTTAACTGATGATATAAGTTTTGTACTTGAAGTTATCTGATATGCATTCCACATGAAAATATTTACAGTACATTAAGTGTGAACAGTCTAAACTCACCTGCCTCTAATTTGGAAAAGGTCTGAGACAGAGGGTGAACATCCTCTATGGGTAATTTATATGCCATCACGAACGAATATCTGGGAGGAGGAAAGGGTGAGAGTTACTAATTCTTCAACATTACAATATTGGGAAGGACTTGACAGCAAAAATAACCAAAGCATTTTAAAAAATTTTCCTTTAGATAAAAAGCAAATAGTTCAATTTGATAAAGCATGAATCTGGGCCAAAAAATTATCTTTAGTCATAAAAATCTATTTACAAGAAAAATCTGCTTTCCCCTAATTTATTGTTCAAGATAAATTCTGAAAAATCGCTCTGATAAGCTTTCATACTCAGGCTGTGGTGTCTTTCTTTTGTATTTTATTTCTCACTCTCAAAAGCCAATCTTTCTATGCTCCCTGGAACCTTTTAATCAAATTTTCTTCTTTTCAATCTTTTGTACAAGAATTAAAACTTGTAGAGCTCTCTCCCTTTAAAAAATTCTTCCTTGACCTCTAACCTTCCCAAATATGTTCATCCAGGACCTCATGTTGCACAATTCAATGAACATTGTTTGGTCCTTCTCGTTTAGACTTCTCAAAAGAACTAAATAAAATTCACGCAAACTTAATAACTTTCTCCTTTTTATTATTTATTATGTCTTTGCTTTGGGGTTTTTACATTAGCTTTTATTGGAGCATAGTTGCTTTACAAGGCTGTGATACTTTCTACTATACAGCAAGATGAATCAGCCATATATGGATAAATATACTAGCCCCCCCTTGTTTGGATTTCTTTCCCATTAGATCACCACAGAGCACTGAGTTCCCCTTCAGTAGGTTCTCATTAACTGTCTATTTTAGACACACTATCAATAATGTACACGTCAATCCCAATCTCCCTGATTCACCCCACAGTCCCTTCCCCCTCAAAGAGAAAAGTAAACATCTTACATTAACGCATGTATGTGGAATCTAGAAAAACGATACAGATGAAGCTATTTGCTTCATCCCAGCAGAAACAGGGACACAGGTAGAGAACAAATGTACAGACATCTTATTACACATCATGGATGGGAGCTTTCTCTCCATCTTCTGTGCGGAGAGCTCATTGTTGACTGGAGCGTTTACACGTGTTTTCTCAAAAGAGTGACTCTTACCCGAAGTTTTCCACTGGCCAAACCCGCTCAGCCTTAAAGTCTGCCCTTAATGTCATTCCCTCATTCATTCGCATCTTCCTTTGCTAATACTCTTTCCTCAAAAGGACTCAAGCACCGTAAGAACCTTGTCTATCTACTGCCTAGTCCATACACAGCGTCCAGCCTCCAGCACAATACGTGCTCAAAAGTAATAGTTTTTAAAAAGAGTAGTAGTATGTAAGAAAACCGCACACCTTTTAGGGAAATTCCGGCTCAGTCTGCCATTCACATGGGTTTGTTTGTCTTTATTTGTAACTCACAGCTGATCTCATACGCCTTTAAAGGAGGCATTCCCTTCTCCAGGGGATCTTCCCATCCCAGGGATGGAAACCAGATTTCCTACATGGCAGGTGGACTCTTTACTGTCTCAGCCACCAGGGGAGCCCGAAGGAACTATAGGGAGGATCCAATGATTTCTAATCAATTAATTTAAGATAGAGTCAGGGAAGTTCCCTGTGGTCCAGGGGTTAGGAACCCACCGTTCAATGCAGGGGGGCTCTGGTTTGATCCCTGATAGGGGAACTGAGGTCCCACATGCCGAGGAGCAAGTAAGCCCACGCGCCAAAGCTAGAGTGCTCGGGCCACGAGAAAGAACCCGCGCGAGTGAGCGAAGAGCCCGTGGGCTGCGACGCAGGCCTGATGGGGCCAAAGAAGTCAGTGGGATAGACAGAGCCAAACAGTCTGTGGAGCAGGAGACGGCAACCCCCTCCAGTGTCCCTGCCTGCAAAATCCCCAGCGACATCCTAAACCCCATTAAGGTAAAGTCAGCCTTTCTGAAGCATGGGAGTCGGTCCGAGGTCTCGGTATAATTTCATCTTTGGTAAAATGTTATAGACTGATACAGAATTTTCATTGGCTATTTAAAAAAAAAAAAAACCCATTCAATCGATGATCAAGCTTATACTTTCCCCCCTCATCTCTGTCATTCCATAGTTCACACACACACACGGACACACACAC